>NW_024412405.1:12020825-12353445 GCF_014898765.1 Herpailurus yagouaroundi | reverse complement strand
CCTAGATACAGTCTCAAAGCCGGTGAGTCATTAGACCGTATTCTCTTCTAAGGGCACTGAGCCCCCAGCCTGGTTGATACTCCGTGTTTCTGAGGAAGCTTTTCCCTGGGTGGGGGAGGAGGAAGACGCTGACGCTCTGAGTTTTAAGAAGCTGAGGAGCCATTTCCTGTACCGTGTGGAAGCAAAGAAGTAAATGATGGGGTCAGTGCCACCGTTCATGTTCATGAGGGGCATGGTGAGCTGAAGGGACAGTCCCCGGGCAAGATGGCGGATGGAGCATCTCTCTCAGCATGAACCGGATGATGGTGAGGTGGCAGGGGCTGAAACACACGAGCACGGCCACCAGCACCACCAGGGTGAGCGGGTGGGCCCTCCGGTGGCAGCCTTTCTGGCTCCTCAGAGGGTTTTCCCGGGCTGTCCTGCACAGCTTCCAGGCGATCTTCATGTAACAGAACAGTATGATCCCCGCTGGCCCACAGAAGCTTATGGCACAGGCCACCAGGACCACGAGGGGCAGCCTGACGATTCCCTCAACACTGTCCTACTCCATGCAGGCCGGCCTGCCTGCCACGGGCTTGGTCACAGGGATGAAGAGCAGGGGTGCCGTCTGCAGCGACACCAAGGCCCAGAGAGCCACATCGACGAGCCGCGCTCGGCCAGCGTCGCGGAGCTGGGGGCCCCGGTGGGTGCAGACCACAGCCAGGTAAGGGTCCACGCTCACGCACGTCATGAGGTAGACCCCCCCCCCGTAGGTGTTCACGTAGAGGATGAGCGCCGTCAGCCTGCAGAGCCCTTCTCCAAAAGGCCAGCTGAAGTCCAGCGGGTAGTAAGTGATCCTTCCAGGCAGGGCCAGCGTGAACAGGAGGTCAGACACTGCCAGCTGGACCAAGTAGACGCCCGTTGAGTTGATCTTCTTGCCCTTTTGACGGGCAAGGCGTAGGGCAAGGATGTTTCCCAGAGCACTGAAGACCAAGAGGGCTGTGTAGAACGGAGAGAGGGTCACACTGACTGCCTGGGTGGGGAGTGAGGAAGGCAGGGGCTGGCATTGTGGAGGAGGCGGCTTGGGTCGGCCATGCTGGCGGTCATGTCACTGAGGTCCTTGGGGAGACAAAAAAAACAAAAAAAGAAAACGTAATATGGCATCTGTGGGGCTATGCCTCTGTAGTAGTAATAAATTTGCTGAAACAACACGCAAATGAAAAACCTGTGTCTTTTTAGGTAAACTTTTTGGGGGCTCCTGGCTGGCTCAGTCATTAAGGGTCCAACTTCGGCTCAGGTCATGACCTTGTGGTTCGTGGGTTCCAGACCCACGTCGGGCTCTGTGCAGCTATTGCTGTGTAACATGTTACCCCCCAAAATTTAGCAGCTTGAAACACACTTCATTATGTTCACAGTCAGGATTTGAACAGGACGGAGTAAGAATGGCTTTTCTCCGCTCCTCTGTGTTGGGAGCCTCAGCTGGGAAGTCCCAACGGGGGCTCACTCGATGGCAGAGCCTGGGACCTGACTTCCCTCAGATGAACAGCAGTTGGTGCTGGCTTCTGGCTGGAACCTCAGCTAGGGCCGTCAACTAAAGCTCCCTCACGTGGACTCCTCACGAGACTGGGCTTCCTCAGCATAGCAGCCTGAAGGGAACTTCATTTCTTTCACGGCCGCCTTAGGCTTGAAAAGTGCCCCGGAAGCGACGTGGACGCTCCGTGCATTAACCACCTCTGTTATTTTCTGACTTTTGATGCTTTCACGTCTTGGGGCCTCGCTGACCCTCAAGGGACTGTCTCTTCCTGGGTCAGCCAATTCCTCGAGTGTGCTTTTCGAGGGTAAACCAACCAGTCCTCAGTCACACCCCAACCACCTCCTTTATCAGACTGTCTGGGCCACTCTCCACCTGCCCTAGTCCCCCGCAGGGCCAGATGCCAGACGACCAGGGCAGCCCCTGTGTCCCGGAGCCCCCTGAAATGATCCAAACTAGCCAGTCCAAGTCTGCTTTACCCCGCCTCACGTGGGTTTCGTCCTGCAGAAATCACACCAGCAGTTCTTGCCCACCTATCTGCCTCTCTCTGTCTCCCAGCTGACGCTGGTGCTTCCCCTGTGACCCCTGTGATGTGGCCTGTCCCCTCTTCTCGGGATCGGTGAGTGACAAACTGTCTTTCCCGATGGCAGTCGTCTTCTGATCCGTTGGCCTTCCTGAACCTCAATTTTTCTATTAATATGCTGTATTTTACAGCACCTTTTCTGACCTGGCCACAGAAGAATGACGTCATCACCCCCACCACCTCCAGTTGGCTACAAGTGACTCACAAGCCCACGCAGAAGCAAGAGAAAGGGACATAGCTCCCACCAATGAAATCACAATGTATATGTGTATTTTCACACAGGTAGCCTTTTTGAGTCAACATTTGTGGGTTTTACCCATATTGTTGGGTGTGGTTGAAGCTCTTTTGTTCTCACTGCTGTAAGATATTCCCTTGTATGAATGCATCACCATCAATTTGTCCATCCTACTGTTGAGGAACATCCAAATCGTTTTCACTTTGCAGACTGCTCAGGGGGCCTGAGTGGCTCCGTCGGTAAAGTGTCTGACTTCAGCTCAGGTCATGATCTCATGGTTCACAAGTTCGAGCCCCGTGTCGGGCTCTGTAATGACAGCTCAGAGCCTGGAGCCTGCTTTGAATTCTGTGTCTTCCTCTCTCTCTCTCTCTGTCCCTCTCTGCACCAGCCAGGAGTATATAGCTGGTGAGTCCCCGGTTCTGTGCATGCTTGGTTTTGGTATGGTTTTGGTATGGTCTGGCAAATAGTTTGTCAAAGTAGCTGCTCTTCATGCTCCCCAAAATGTGTGGGGGTTCCTGCAGCCCCTCGTTCTCACCAACACTTGGTGCTAGCAGTCTGTCAAGTGAACCGTTCTGATGGGTCTCTAGGGGTATCTTCTTGTGGTTTTAATTAGCATTTCCCTAATGACTACTAACGTAGTCACATGTTTACTGGCTGTGTTTATACCTTCTTTATGAGGTGCCTGTATGAATATTTTGTCCCTTTTTCTATTGGATTGTCTGTCAAAAATGTTTATGATTGGGGCGCCTGGATGGCTCAGTCAATTAAGCATCCAACTTCAGCTCAGGTCATGATCTCGTGTCCGTGGGTTTAAGCCCCGCGTCAGGCTCTGTGCTGACAGCCCAGAGCCTGAAGCCTGCTTCCGATTCTGTGTGTGTGTGTCTCTCTCTCTGCCCCTCCTCCACCCATGTTGTCTCTCCGTCTCTCAAAAATGAGTAAATGTTTGGGGCGCCTGGGTGGCTCAGTCGGTTAAGCGGCCGACTTCGGCTCAAGTCATGATCTTGCGGTTCGTGAGTTCAAGCCCCGTTCCAGGCTCTGTGCTGATGGCTCAGAGCCTGGAGCCTGTTTCGGATTCTGTGTCTCCCTCTCTCTGACCCTCCCCGTTCATGCTCTGTCTCTCTCTGTCTCAAAAATAAATAAACGTTAAAAAAAAAGAAAAAAAGAAAAAAATGAGTAAATGTTAAAAAAAAAAGTTTATGACTTCCTTTTTCCAATCCATTTCCCCCAATCTGCTAACTTAGCCTTGCCTTTGATATGCACACCTCCATTTTTATTATCTGCGTTCTGATCATCCTTTAACTTTTAATTTCTATACCATGATGGTAAGGGGAAGAGCTGGGGCAGGTCTACCCAAAGCTCCCTGCCTAGCAGGTGGGGCCTGAGGGGCTGTCCCCGTGGTGCAGTGGTGCACACGTAAGCGCTGAGGTTGCAGGGGGCGTGTAGTTTGCCCCAGGACCACAGTAGCTCATAGAACGAGGATCACAGACCCAGTTGGAGAATGCTGCGAGTCTACAGTCAGATGCTGACTCGAGGGGCACCAGCTCCGTGAGCCCCCAAATCTCACTTGCATCAGGACACAGCTGTCCCCTCCTTGATCAACTTGGGGCTGGCTGGTGGGGAGCCTGCTGTAGGTTGTGGCTTATTTTAACCTAGGCATAGAAGATTTTGTCTAGTCCCTACAGATGGGAGAAGGGGCCTCGGTTCTAACGGAAAATAGAAGTCAGGCTGAAAGAGAGAAAGAGGAGCACTGAAAAGCCCTTCGAACCTCAGAAGGCTAGCTGGCCGGAGCTCAACATGATAGATAGATGATCCCATTGAGAGATGTATGATCAGTCTCCCTAAAAGACGAGTTCAAACATATTTTTGATTTTATCAAGTAATTCCCAAGTGCTGTGCCAGCTACTGGTTATATTCAGAAGATGCAAAAGAATCAAGTTTTTATTACTTGAGCCTTACGGTCTGGTTGGAAAGATAAGGTATGCAGTTAAAAATTGCTAAAGGAGGGGCGCCTGGGTGGCGCAGTCCGTTAAGCGTCCGACTTCAGCCAGGTCACGATCTCACGGTCCGTGAGTTCGAGCCCCGCGTCAGGCTCTGGGCTGATGGCTCGGAGCCTGGAGCCTGTTTCCGATTCTGTGTCTCCCTCTCTCTCTGCCCCTCCCCCGTTCATGCTCTGTCTCTCTCTGTCCCAAAAATAAATAAATGTTGAAAAAAAAATAAAAAATAAATTGCTAAAGGAGAAGGAGAAGGAGAGAGAGAAAGAAGAGGAGGGGAAGGAGGAGGGGAAAGGGGGAGGGGAAGGAAGAGAAGGAGGAGGAGGGGAAGGAGAAGGAGAGGGAGAAGAAGGAGGAGGGGAAGGAGAAGGATGGGAAGGAGAAGAAGGAGGAGGAGAAGGAGGAGGAGGGGAAGGAGAAGAAGGAGGAGGGGAAAGGGGGAGGGGAAAGAAGAGGAGGGGAAGGAGGAGGAGAGGGAGAAGGAAGAGAGGGAGAAGGAGGGAGGGAGGAAGGAGGAGGAGGGGAAAGAGGAGGAGGGGAAGGAGGAGGAAGGGAAGGGGGAGGAGGGGAGGCCCCTCTCTGTGCCTGTCATTCCCACCCCACGGGACCTCCCCAACAGGCACAAAGCACCCCATTCCTCCTACCCCATCCCTTCTGCTCATAGGAGATGACCCAATACTGGTCATTTATGCCTTAACATGAAGTTACTAATGCATTTCCCTCTCACAAGTGTGTTTGCCTTTTGAGACTCACAGAGTGGTGATTGTAAAGTGCAAGGTGTGCCCCTGTTAAGGGATTGTCAGTTAGTGCAATCATAGGGGAGAGTTATGGAAAGTGCTTCCAAAGGGTTACCCCCAGGTCTGGCCCAGTGAAGGCAACTCGGTGGTCCCGTCAATGGGTTTCACTCAGTGACCTGAAGGTGACCCTGGCCTTCGTACCTTCTGTCCCGAGCTGTGCTTCTGCTCAGACGAGACATGGCAGGGGTCCCGCTGCCGAGCTGGGATCTGCTGGGATGCTGGACCCATTGATTGCAGAGCAGAAAGCGGTGAGGAGCAGTTACAATCTGAGCCTTTCTCTCGGAGCCCAGTGCCTTCCTCGCGCCCCGAGAAGACTCACCTCTGGCCCACTTACCTGCTGACCAAGGCCAGCGCACAGGGAGCCCAGCAGAGCCTTGGCCCGGGGCCCAGATGCCTTCCCAAGCAGCTGGGAGGTGCCCTCTCCCCGCTTCAGAATTGACTCAGATCACCGCACTACACTCCACGCCCTACCTCCCTTCACCCACTCCTGCAGAAAAAGAAGAAACAGGGGAGAAAAAACACAAAACCCAAGGGTGGCAGACAAGGTGATCTTCCTGCACAGGATGTACACGCTCAGCCACAGGGCTCCCAGCAGCTGCTGAGAAGGAGGGAGGGGAGGAAAGTCGCTCCGGGAAGCCAGTTCCCTTTCTGTTCCATTTCTGTGCCCCCCACAGGCTGGGATTTAAGCCATATTTGTGACTATCGAACCACCACAGTCAGGAAATTCAAAAGCGGCCACCATTCTCCCTCCTGACTGGGAGCGGTGAGCTGGGGAAAGCAAGAAGTGCCATCTGGGGACTTGAACACACTCAGCCTCGGAAAGGGGAGGGGAGCCGAGCCTTGTCGGGATTCCCTGGGCCTTGTGATCCCAGCGAGATGCTTTGATGGAGCCTGAAAGCCGAATCTGCAGCCCTCGGAGGCCAGAGGCCGTGCCCCCAAGGGCTGCAGCCAGCAGGGGCAGGACTTGCCATTACAGCTGAAGCCAGGATGTCCCCGCAGCAGGGCGAGGCCGGGTGTCCCTTTGCTACTGCTCTTTTCTTGCTCTCATTTCTGGAGAACGGTTTTCCTCACCGCACAGCAGTCTAGTAAATGAAGCATCAAACCCATCGTGCCTCGTTCCTAAATTGCCACCACAGGGATGTCAGTGTGTGCATTGTTCCTGAGGCTCTCTCTGAACACCCTGTGATGCCCTCCAGCCCAGCCTGAGACATTTGCTCCCAGACCCCTGTGTCTCCCGCATGGCAACCCACGTGCCTGGGTTTCCCGAGTCCAGAATGTGGGTCAACGGGCTCCCCTACCTGGCCTCCCGCTGACAAAGGCCATGGGACCCAATTTTTCCCATGTATAGATTGGGCCCCAAAACATGTCCCCCAGATCTCCTGATCTGTTGGAGAACTTGCATAAAGAAGCCTTATCTTACCAGAAACTTTTACGAGAAACTTCCCCCCTCCACCCCCAGGAGGAAGAGCTAAGGCAGTTTCCAGAGGTGCCTGATGTATACACAGGTCATGGGCCCTAGGAGAACCTTCCTCCGAGTCCTCAAAAATTTAAGATTCTCCTAGTAAAAGGACCTAGAAGGCCTGAGAAGGGCAACACAATATAAAATATCTCCCGCACTGTTGTTCACTCAGGATTCATTCAATAAGCATATGCTGGCAGCACCCGGGTGGCTCAGTTGGTTAAGGGCCTGACTCTTGATTTCTGCTCAGGTCATGACCTCACAGTCTGTGGGTTCTCCACACGGGCAGCACAGAGCCTGCTTGGGATTCTCTCTCTCTCTCTCTCTCTGCCCCTCCTCAGCACTCTCTCTCTCTCTAAATAAATAAACTTAAAAGAAAAGGCATAAACTGAGTGCCAGCTTGGAGCCAGGCAGGGCAAAGTACGCATAGCAAGGGGGGGGGGGGGGGGGGAAGAAAGCTGTCCTCCACCCTCCCCAGGACAGGTAGCAGCTGGGCTCTGCTGATTAAACTGACAAAAGACAGATGAACAGAAAAGGCATATGCATTTTATTTGATGTTAATCATTTTAAGTGGCATGGGAACCTTCATTGAAAAGTAGTGGGGGGGGTGCCTGGGTGGCGCAGTCGGTTAAGCGTCCGACTTCAGCCAGGTCACGATCTCGCGGTCCGTGGGTTCGAGCCCCGCGTCAGGCTCTGGGCTGATGGCTCGGAGCCTGGAACCTACTTCCGATTCTGTGTCTCCCTCTCTCTCTGCCCCTCCCCCGTTCATGCTCTGTCTCTCTCTGTCCCAAAAATAAATAAACGTTGAAAAAAAATTAAAAAAAAATTAAAAAAAAAAAAAAAGTAGTGGGGACCCAAATAAGGAGTCAGACCTCAGCGTTGGCAAAGCACTTTCACAAAAGCGATGCATTGTTGCGGGTGTCAAGACAGAGGAAGGGAGGGGGTAACTGTGCAGGGAAAGGAATGGGAGATAAGGCCTGTTCTGAGTTCTGTCATGCAGAGAGCTCTCTGTGGGCTCTGGGCTCCGAGCAATCCTCTCCTGGTGTGGAGAGCGAAACACCTTTATAAGTGGAGATTTATGTCCTGCTTGGAGACAGATGGAGGGGGACAGAGAACCTTCTCCTTCTGTTTCTTCCATTTCTTAATGGCCTTCAACCCAAAGTAATCCTTCTGCTACAGTGGCTCATCTGGGTGCCACGTTCTGGTCGCCTTCATGGGTATGTGAGACTGGGAGTATGTGGCGGGCCCTCACTGGGCCATACGAACCCACGGATGAGTCACTGCACACATGCTTGGCCTGGGATCTGGCTGATCCCCACCAGGAGCCCCCTCTCCTGCTTGTCTAAGCAGCAGCCCCCACTGATGAAGTTTTAGGGTGATGGTGGGGTCCAGAGCCGATGGCCAAGAAAGTATTCTTGAAGACGTCTTTGGTGCAAAAAGGTGATGTTATTAAAGCTTGGGGACAGGACCCATGGGCAGGAAGAGCTGCCCTAGGGTCGAGACTGGTAACTCATTATTACATACCCTCAGGTTGGGAGGGGGTCAGGGATAGGAGCAGGTCTCTAAGGAGTTTTGGAAGCAAGTTTTCCAAGACCTTGAAGGGCTAGCTGTTGCTAGGGAAATGCCATTTATTACCATTTAATAAAACCTCAGTCATGAGACCCTTCAGATGCACATTGGGAGCCATAAGCTTGGAGTATGATTGCCAGCATGTATCTTGGGGGAGTTGAGATAAAGGAAGTAGACTTAAGGGTCCTCAAGGCTGGGATAAAGTTAAGCTAAGATTCCCTTTTGCCTCCAGCAAAGTGTCATCCTGGAGGCAGCTGAGCTCCCGGAGGGAGATCACTCTGCCGGTTTGAAGGACTCGTCAATGGGCTGTAGGCAGTAAGGGAATTTCATTTTTCATTTGCTTTAGTTCCGTACATCACTGTGGCAAGCACTTAAACTCCTTTCCTTTGTAAGAGCAGCCAGGAGTGTCCTCGGAACATCGTACATAATCCGCCTGGGGGTGAGGGGCCAGTGGTGTCAGCCTGTACTTTGTCCTTAGCTCGTCCCATGCTCCCTCATCAGCCACTGTCTCCTTTCCATTCCCCTTCTGTGCTGATCGCCTATACGGTGCCCTGGATTTCCCATTGTCTTTGGGCCATTGTCCAGTTGTTTCTTGGGGGCGGAGGTTAGTGCATGTCAGCCAGCAACCTAGGGGTAAGGCCTGCAGCGGGCTCTTTTACCAATGCTGATGAGGGAGCATAAGGCAGGCTGAGGGCAAGATACAAGCCAGCACACACACACACACACACACGCACACACACACACGCACACGCACATGCACAGGGTGGGATATGTGTGGTATTCCTCAGGCACTCCTGGCTGCCCAAGGACAAAGGAAAGGACACAAAACAAATGGTTAAACTGATAGAGTCTCCATCAGTTCACAAATATCTTAGTAAATTACAAGAAAAAGGCAATCTTATCCATAGCCTAATCTCCAGAAAGCAATAGACTCCGTTTCCTGAAGCCCCAACATCACCCCTTCATAGTGATGTGGGGAACAAAGGCAGAAGAAAATGGCAGGTAAAATTAAATTTCCTCATAACCTGCAACCCAATGACAAATACTTGAGGCAAATATAGAGTATCACATTTCTCCAGGAACCCCCTACCTTCCTAATGTTAATGCTTTGCTAGAGGGAAAAACCACCTTAGCTTGACAATAGCTAGGCCTCCAGTAATCTGTGAGTCTTCAGCATATGAAAGTGTCTTTAGAAACTTCCCTTTTGAGTTTACCTCCCCCTAGTCCATAGTATATAAGCAGTCATTCTACACAACCCCAGTGCAGCTCTTCCTGCCCACGGGTCTTGTCCCCGTGCTTTAATAAAATCACCCTTTTTGCACCAAAGATGTCTTCAAGAATTCTTTCTTGGCCATCGGCTCCAAACCCCACTGTCACTCCAAAACCTTATCAGAAGTGGCTGCTAGAATGGAAAGAGCCAGAGACATCATCTAGTCCATGGGGGCCAGAACTTGGGAGGTCTGTGAACCTGGACGGGAAACAGTGACAGCTGTGTTTTCACTAGGTTCTGACTGCAATGTGGTACCACAGTTATGTACGTGGGCAGTCAGCCACGGTGATGTGACATGTACCCGTGACCGCATCACTGATAGAAATCATGGATCTTTTCATAGCCCATTACAGACGATTTAGGAACCTCAAAATATGATGTATGCTCATCACTACTTAGAAAATATAGTCGTTATTAGTTAATAAAGAATTATATGTGGGGCGCCTGGCAGGCTCAGTCGGTAGAGCGTGTTGACTCTTGATCTCGGGGTTCGGGTTTGAGCCCCACGTTAGGTGTAGAGATTAATAAAATCTTTTAAAAAAAGAATCATTTGTAACATTATGTCCAAAATCTACTTTTAAAAATAGTTTAATGTATTTTAATAGCAAACTTAGAGGAACAGCACAGAAGACAGACAGCTTTAAAAACAGGTACTTGCATGTAGGACAACCCAGTTGGACAAGTGCAGTGAATGGATGGAATCCAACATGTGATAAAAATGCCACAAGCACCACTTAATTGCCAGAAATAGGAAATTTACGTGTTTAAAAGAAGTCTAAATGCTGGCATTGTCCAGAAAATTTTAACAGATTTATTTATAATTGTTATAAAGTTGACCTGCTGAGCCCTGTTCACTGAAACATTTTTATTTGCATCAATGATTTATGCCTCCATATTTATATTAAAAATTCACGCACAAATCGGGTGCCTGGGGGCTCAGTGGGTTAAACACCCGCCTTCAGCTCAGATCTTGATCTCACAGCTTGTGAGTTGGAGCCCAGTGTCTGGCTCTGTGCTAACAGTTCGGAGCCTGGAGCCTGCTTCCAATTCTGTGTCTCCCTCTCTCTCTGCCCCTCCCCCGACTCGCACTGTGTCTCTCTCTCTCAAAAATAAATAGACATTAAAAAAAATTTTTTTTAATTCATACACAAATTGGGGTGCCTAGGGGCTCAGTAGGTTAAGCATCCAGCTCTTGATTTCAGTTCAGGTCATGATCTCACAGTTGGTGAGCTGGAGCCCCCTGTGGGGCTCTGTGCTGACAGTGGAGCCTACTTGGGATTCTCTCTCTCTCTCTCTCTCTCTCTCTCCCCCCCCCCCCTTGCACATGCGCTCTCTCCTTTTCTCTTTCTCTCAAAATAAATACACTTTAAAAAAATCACACACAATGGAAATGGAAAAACTGCCAATACCTGGTTTCTGTACCCTATTTTTCTACTTGCAGTCATAAACTTAGGTACCTTTTGACCCCACCGGGAAAAAAATCTAACGTTCAGAACTCCCAGTAACAGGAAGAAGAGGTAAAAAAAAATTTTTTTAAGAATGAAATGTTTTCCACGGTAGTGGACTTTTAAGCACGTTCTCTACACACGCGGCGTGCTAGCCAGACGTCTTCTGGAATAATTACAACACGTTCGACCTGGATCGCATACGCGTCGGTGTCTTCGAAGAGACGCACCAGCTAGGCCTCGCTTTCCTCCCACAAAGAACCAGTAGCTGCGCTCTGGAAGCGCAGATCCGTAGGTCCTGAGCCGTTTCCCAGCCCGACGCTCTCGAAAGGCAATTGGCGGATCCTAAGCTCAGACCTCTGCCCGCGTGCAACTTCCCCAGGGCCGCAGCCGCGCGCTTGAACCGATGCGTCTTCTTCACCCTCCAGCAGAGGGCGCTCTGGCCCGCGGCTTTTGTAACCCGTGGCTTCCTGGGGGCTTTGCCTGGGGCGGGGGGATTTGCCGGCGCCTGCTTGTCCCAGCCACGTCCGGAGACCTCCTTACTCCCCAACCCCCCACCCCCGCTTCTCCTTGGGCTGGAGCTCAGCAAGCTAGAGGCGGTGCAGGCGTTCGTGAGGGGCGGCGGCCAGTTTTTTAACATTTTCTTAACTGTATTTTAATATGAACTTTTTGTTAATTGTATATATTTTACCTCATGCACCATCACTCTGAAAAGGGTCTTTAGGCTTCACCTGAGTGGTCCGTGGCACAAGGAAAGGTGGAGAGCCTTTGATCTAGTGGAACGCTTTTGTCTTCCAAACAGGGAAAGAGGCACCAGATTTCCCCCACCCCCAAAGCCTCCCATCTTCTGCATCCAGGCGGGGACCTGAACCCTTGGTTCCTGGTTCCTCTTCGGGTCTCCCCTTGCAAGGCAGGGCCCTTTATTCCCTACACCCTACTTCCCCTCAGGACCAAACACAGGATGACTCAGCAAATATTGTTCCCCAAAATTGGGATTTGGACCTAAGGTGTGGCTCCCTAACCCACTCACTGTCCTGATTTCTTCTTCTGATGGCTTGAGAAGCCTCTTTACTTGTTTGTTTGTTTTGTTTTTAAGTTTATTTATTTATTTTGAGAGAGAGCATGAGCAAAGGAGGGGCAGAGAGAGAGAGAGAGAGAGAGAATCCTAAGCAGGCTCCGTTCTATTAGTGCAGAGCCCGACACAGGGCTCGAGATCATGACCTGAGCTGAAATAGAGTCGAATGTTCAACCAACGGAGCCACCAGGTGCTCCTTTTTTGTTTTGTTTTTAAGATTTTATTTAAAAAAAATTTTTTTTTTAACATTTATTTATTTTTGAGACAGAGAGAGACAGAGCATGAAGGGGGGAGGGTCAGAGAGAGATGGAGACACAGAATCTGAAACAGGCTCCAGGCTCTGAGCGGTCAGCACAGAGCCCGACGCGGGGCTCGAACTCAAGGACTGTGAGATCGTGACCTGAGCCGAAGTCGGCCGCTTAACCGACTGAGCCACCCAGGCGCCCCAAGATTTTATTTTTTAAAGTAATTTCTAGACCCAATGTGGGACTCAAACCTACAACCCCGAGATCAAGAGTCACCTGCTCTACCAACTGAGCCAGTGAGGTGCCCCAACAAGCCTCTTTCTTTGTCATCCACTTGTCATGTCCCACCTCACCCTGAATGGAGCACAGTGGCTTCTCTGCTCACTCAGGCCCAGGAAACCAGTAGCAATGACAGTAACAATAATGGCATCCTTAATTGAAGACCTGCTTTATGTCAGCCACACGTAGCTATACTTATATATGCCTCCCTTTGTCCCCAAAGAGGTATTGTTATCCCCATTTTATAGATGAGGAAAATGAGGGTCAGAGAGGTTAAGTGATTTGTCCAAGGCCACACAGCCACTTGCATCGAAGAGCAGGTGTTTCTGACAGGTTCAGTTACAAGGAGGTTGTAGCTGGGACTGGAGAGAGGTGGCCAAGGGACAGTGTCACCCAGATCTGAAGAAGTTGGTGTTGCTCTTCCCGCAGCAGGTGGAGCCACTGCTGCTGTGGCTGGTGACGTCTCAGCTCGGCAGCCATCCTGGGTATTTTTACCCTTAGAGCAGCCTCACCAGGCACTGATTTCTGACACAATCTGTGCCTGCCCGGGGAAGGCAGAGATGGCACCCTATCTCATCTGTGGTTTGCACATCTATGCTCCGTGAGCGTCTTCAGCCCCAGGCGTAAGCGGAGAGGCCCAGTGTGGTTTAGTTCCGGGTACAGCCACCGTGGGAGACAGGGTTCAGCTGCTGTCCGGGGCTGGGGCTGGGGGGTGGGGTCTGTAAAGCCAACCCCTTTTTTTTCCTTTTGTTTTTAAATGGTAAGGAGGAAAAGGATTGGTACAGATGTATTTGTTTCTTCTTTTTATACATTTAATTATCGATCTCACTTTAGACACTTGAATAACATATTCTTTCACTTATAGGTACAGGACAGACCCTCCACCTTAAACGTGCCACTTGGCATGTAGATTATTTTGAGCTGAAGGCACTTGAGACCCTGTGGGCCCAAAAGAAACTTTTTTCCTCCCTTAACCACATGGAAGAGTGTAAATTGAGGGCCTTTCCCAGAATAAGTGTTAGTAGCAGAGATAAATTTTATCTGAGTGACCCATCGGTATAGTAGGGCAAACATCTAATTACCATACATCTGCTCTTTCTATGGCCCTGTGAAATCCCTTCTTTTCCTCTGAAGTCCCAACCCTTACCCCTGTCCTTAGTTCAGAGTGACATATGTACCTCCTTTTGCCTGTCTTTGGAATTGCCATGTCTATGTGGATTCCTCACACGTACGCCTATTAAATTTGATTTTCTCCTGTTAATCAGTCTCATGTTGATTTATTTCTTAGTCCAGCTAGAAGGACCTGTAAGAGGACAGGGATTCTCGCTTCCCGACAACTCATCCGCAGTGAATGTCTGCCATATGCTGAACTCCCAGAGCTAGGTAGGGACACGACAGTGACAAACCCCTCCCTTCTGGTGAAGCAGACAGGAAAGCGGGCAGACAAGACGTCTGTGGAGACAGATGCCAATGCCAGTGAGTTCTGGGCACTAAGAAAACATCCAAAAAGAGGTTCTTTCCAGTCTTGAGTAGTCAGAGTCGTTTCCCAGAGATAATGATGAGGCTGAGAAGCAGTTTGCTACACATTTCCCCCCAGCAAAGCAGAGGGAAAGAGTGGTGATTGTGCACTGGGTCACTTTCACTCATATTTCGTTGACGCACACAAGTCACCTGGCCACACCTAAGTTCCAGAGGGAAGGGGTGGAATGCTGCCATATGCTGGGGAGAAACACCAGAAAACCAGACTCCCACGCCACCAGCTGTGTCTGTCTCTCCAGCCGGACTCACATGTCCGGCTGTCTCCCGGCCACCTCCTGGGTACGCTGGGATCAGACTGCTGTGTTCAACCCCTCAGACCCACTGCCCCTCCTGGGTTGGCCCATCTCCACGAGGCACACACCCAGGGGCGTCCTGCAAGCCTCCCTCCCGCCTCCGTGTGCCATCCACCCGAAGTCTCCTCCACGACAGGCTCAAAGCGGTCACTGTAGCCGAGGCGTTGACACCTGTCTCGGGGAAGGCAACGCCAGCTTTGTGCCCTAGTCTTGGCCGTCAGTCCTGACACTGAATCCGATCTCCCTCTCCACCCTGCTGCCAGACTGAGTTTGCTCAAATGCACAGTGACCCTGTTTGTCTGGTCTACGTAAGCTCTACCCCCAAATGAGGCTTGAACTCATGACCCTGATATCAAGAGTCACATGCTGTATTGACTGGGCCAGCCAGGCGCCCCTGCCCTACTTTCCTTTCAGAACACAACCCTAATTCCATGACCTGGCATTTGAGACTCTCTCTGCTGGAATGCATCTTGCCTCTACCACACGTCCTGGTTACTTTACTTCACTCTTCCTGGTTCAAGAACGCTCTGGCACGATCTCCTCCAGGCAGTCTCCTGAGACTGCTCTTGCCCCCTACCTAAGTTAGATACTCCTCTTGTGTATCTGCACATCTCTGATAGCTAGATGAAAGACTACCATCTGTCAGAGCCATCGAGGCAAGTGATGGGCTCTCATGCATCTGGGTCCCCGAGGGTCCGACAGAGGGGCCAGGCATGGAAGACGTGCGTGGTGAGCGATTACTATACGGTGGAGCGGTGGCGAGGTGCTGCTTTCCAAACCCGTCTGCCACAGATCCAGCTGTCTTCCCACCTCATCCAAAGCCGTCTTCCCGCAAGGATTCATCCAGCATCTACTTTGTATCCTGAGCCAGCCAGCGGGGCGGGGATGCAGCATAGTCCGAGAAACGTGCACACCAAGGGAGCTTTTGGTTTGAGTGAGAAGTGGAGACCCGGCAGGTCACTGAGAGCCGAGCGGTGCTGCACGCGGGGGTGACGGCCTGGGGTGAGAAGCCAGACCCCTTCTGTCTTCCTTCGCCTCACAGGGTCCCCAGATGGAGGAACTCGACAGAGGCTCCTGTCTGATCCACCCACATTCCAGATGTGGAAGAGAGACCCGGAGGGGTGAACTGAGTCAGCCATAGTCACACAGGGAGCTACAGATGACACTGAAGCCTAGAGCAGCCTGGGGCTTCCCAAATGCTCTTTAAGAAAAAGAAGGTACAGGGGCACTTGGGTGGCTCAGTCGGTTGAGAGCGTCTGACTCTTGATTTAGGCTCAGGTCATGATCCCAGGGTCGTGGGATCGAGCCCTGAGCTGGGCTCTGCACTGAGTGTAGAGCCTGCTTATGATTCTCTCTCTCCCTCTGCCCCTTCCCCACTCGTGTGTGTGTGTGTGTGTGTGTGTGTGTGCACGCACGCTCTCTCTTTCCCTCTCTCCCTCTCAAAATACATACGTACATACATAAAATACAAAGAACGTGTGAGCACCTCCCACTTCACCCAACACACACTGAGAATGCAAGCAATCCCTCAGTTCATTAGAACCAACCTGTATTTTCTCTCCTCTACTCTTTCTTCAAGAGGAAGTCACAATTTAATTGAATTATCTCTTTTTTTCCCCTCTTTCAGTCAATAATTGTGATTTAAGCACTTTTCATGCTCAAGGCACTGTGCTGGGCACAGCTGAAGATTCGAGAGAAAAACCCACCCTTGCTTTTCAAGCCGTGGGAACAAGGCACATGAGCCTGCACAATACCAAGAATGCAAGGGAAAGGCCAAATGGGTGGTTCAGGCAAGGAAGACAGTTTGCAAAAACTTCACAGGAAAATGCCCCAAGGAGAGATTTAGTCAGAAAAACAACTCCGGGGACATCCCTGGGCTTCCCTCCATTCCCGCCCCTGATCCACCTCTGTGCATGGCCATACTGGGCTGCCTGACTTCGCCGAGGAGCCTATAGCTGAAAAAGCACAGAATCAATGAAATGAGATTAAAAACTGTAATCACTGTGTTAGACTTTCTCCCAGACCCATGCTCTTCCAGGAAGAAGGGGATGCCGTCCTTCCCTGGGACCCACACGGTGCCCAGGTCAGTCACCAAGAATCCACGTGTGCCCAGGTCAGCCACCAAAAATCCATTCATGAACACATGCAGAAGTTGAATGTAAAAGGAGTATCTCCTAAACTGTTCATTGTTCTTTTTTTCCATTTCTTTCTTTCTTTCTTTCTTTCTTTCTTTCTTTCTTTCTTTCTTTCTTTCTTCCTTATTTCTTTCTTTTCTTTCTTTCTTTCTTTCTTTCTTTCTTTCTTTCTTTCTTTCTTTCTTTCCTTATTTACTTATTTAGAGACAGAAAACCAGACAGAGAGCAGTAGGGACAGAGAGAATCTTAAGCAGGCTCCACGCTCAGCACGGAGCCTGACGCAGGGCTCAATCCCACAACCCCAGGACCACAGCCTGAGCTGAAATCAAGACTCGAACGCTCAACAGACTGAGCCCTATAGGGGCCCCCATTGTTCTTTACCTAAGCTTTTCTTTGGAAATATAACATCTTTACAGAAGAGGGCAAAAATCATAAACTCAATGGATTTTTCATACAGCAAACACACCCATGTACTAGCACCTAGATAAAAAATCCTGAATGTTCCATGAACCCAGAAGCCTCTTCCAATCACTGCCTCCCAAGGTTAGCACTGTGCCCCAGATTGCTCTTGCCTGGTTTTGAGATTTATGTAAATGGAATCACATGGTATGCTTGCTTCCAACTCCAGCTTCTCGTGCTCAACGTTATTTTGGAGCGCTTCCTCCATATTGCTAATAGTTACAGCTCATTCAGGCCCGTTGCTGCACACATTCCTTTGGGTGAGCCAGTGCTTATGTGTTCATTTTTCTGGTTGATGAGCATCTGAGCTGTATCCAGACTGAGCATATTACAAATAGTGGTGTTGTGAACATCCCTGAGCACATCTTTTAATGAACCTAGGTACTAATTTCTGGTCGTAAGTGCCCAGAGCAGGATTCCTGGGCCACAGGGTTTGTGTGTAGTTAGCTTTAGTCCACACCACCCTTTCTGGATATTTAAAGAGAAAAAGAGACCAAGGGTGACAAAAATTTTAATTATCTGAAAAAAAATTTAACTGTCAAAACGAGGGGTGCCTGGGTGGCTCAGTCAGTGAAACGTCCAACTTCAGTTCAGGTCATGAGCTCGTGGTTCGTGAGTTAGAACCCCACATCGGGCTCTGTGCTGACAGCTCAGAGCCTGGAGCCTGCTTCGGATTCTCTCTCTGCCCCTTCTCTCTCTCAAAAATAAATAAACATTAAAAAGATTAAAAAAAAAATAACTCTTTGTCAAAAGAAACGTTTCCTCTGTGATTGCACAATTAGAGTTTTCAAATAGTATTTGGAGAAGTTAGACACTGTGTCGTGCGGTATTTTTTCAACCATTCAGTTGAAATCCACAAAGGTTTAAAAACTTTTTTTTTAGTTATGATGAAATACACATAATAAATTTCCAGCTGTCCTCTTACCTGAGATCATTGTTGCCGACCTAGGCAAACATTCCGGCTACTAGTGGCCTCGTCTTCAAGGCCTCCTATTTCGCTGGGGAGAAAGGATGTCCTATTCTCTGCCCCTTGAGTTGGTCCCTAGCAACTTTTGCAGAAGGAGCCTGGCCTCAACTACCAGCACCTTCTGAACCTCTTCAAACCCAGGGCACCCATTTGACCCTGTCTGCTGCAGGGTCAACCAGGAACAGTGCAAACCCAGAAACTTAAAAGAAAAGTGGGGAAAGGACCTGTGGTTTGACATTTTTCAGAATTTTTTTTCTTGTGTGTTTGTGTGTGTCAAGGGCACTTTTCAAGTGAGGAGCTCTGGAGAGGAAGCACTATAAATAGAAGGGGCCACAGGGGGGAGCAGTGGGGGAGGAGGAAGTGTGTTCAGAACACCTGCTTGCCTCCACATCCAGGCCCCTGGCGGGGCTTTTCAGGGGGCCCCTCCCCACGCCCCGCCCCGCCTCCTATTCAGCCCATCAAAACCAGAGCTGGCATCAAGTGCTCTGGCCTGGTCTCCACAGCCCGGCCCCAGCCAGTCACCACCCGAGTCCACCCAAGACAGCCCCCTGGGGAGGAAGGGGACCCATCCTGCCTTGGACCTGAGTCCCCGGGGTCACTGAGCTCAAAAGGTCTCGAGTGGCATTAGCCCTTCTTCACCTGCTGCCGTGTCAGAACAACAGTTCAGCTCAGTCTCATCCTAGTAAAAGCCCAGCAACGCCTTCCCGAAATCCCACCCACTGCCCCTTGGCAGCAGATGGGGCCCTTTTAACCAAGTGGGCACAGCATGGGGGGGTAGGGTGGCGGGAGCAGCAGCTGGGGACTTGGCTTGCACAGCAACAATTTCCAATGATCGTGTTCCCTCCCTTGGGGGCTGGCTTTGATGGGAGGAGGTGAAAAGGCCAAGGATACTGTTGGGGAGGGGCCAGACTCCCCCTTCTAGCCCCTTTCCACTCACTGATCACTTTCTACTCCTCCCAGGCCCAAGGCCACCACCTGGGCCTCCCCCGGCCCTCCCTACTCCTCACCCAGAGCTGCTCTTGCCTTTCAAGCCTCCACCTCAGTAGCATCTTGGTTGATTAAGTGGGCTGGAAGGACCCCTGTTGGTGATAGGCCCTTCCTTCAAACACCTTATGTGTTGCAAGACAGGTTTTGATTTGTGCTATTATTAGGTTGATATCTCTCCCTCCCAATAAACTGTGAACTCTGAAAGACAGGTCCAACTTAGTTTTGTTCACTGCTGTGTGCCCACCTTCCAGCACGGTGTCTGCACCAGACATGGTGCCCAGTATGCTGTGTGTGAGAGATGGGGGAGGGGAAAGGGAGGAGAGAAGGAGGGATACAGGGGAGAAGGGAGAGGATGGCAGGGAGAAAGAAGGGGAGAGGGTCAATTATCAGCAAGGCCCGAGCAGTTCTGTCACTCCACAAAAAAGGTTTGACGGTGTCCCTGGCTCTAACGAGGCGGCGTGTACCCTTTCAGCGGAGAGCCAGTGAGCAGCCTGCTGGAGACCAGAGAGAGGCCAGTAGGCAGTGCACAGACCTGGTGGACGGGCAAGTCTGCAGCCCTCAGGGGCAGTCCTGTCCAAGGTTAGGAGGGGGCCTCGGCCAAGGTGACCGGGTGCAGAGGGAAGGCCCCAGCCCAGTGTAAAAAGGTGCATGAGAGAGGGACGCCTGGGTGGCTCAGTCGGTTAAGCATCTGACTTTCGGCTCAGGTCGTGATCTCACAGTCCGTGAGTTCGAGCCCCGCGTCGGGCTCTGTGCTGACAGCTCAGAGCCTGGAGCCTGCTTCAGATTCTGTGTCTCCCTCTCTTTCTGCCCTTCCCCTGCTTGTATTCTCTCTCTCTCAAAAATAAATAAAACATTAAAAAAAAATCTTAGAGGTGGGTGGGAGCAATTGACCTAGGGGCTTTGGTTTGGCGTACTGAGGTGTTATGATTTGGGAGCCAAAGCTGAGCTGTTCGAAACCACTTCACCCAAGCAGTGGTCCAGCCGCACCTGTAGAACGTTGTCAAAGAGTATCTGTTGGAGAGAGGGCTTAATTCTAGTCTGCCTGGTGCACTTTATGGAGATATGATTGACATACCATAGAATTCACACTTTTTAAGTGCGAGTCAGTGATTCTTAGTAAATTTAGAGTTGTGCAGCCATCACCACAATCTGCTTCTAGAACATCCACATCACCCCAAAAAGATTCTTCATGTGTCTTTTGGGGTCCTTCCTCCTGCCATGCACACCCAGCCAACCTCTAATCTTCTCTCTCTGGAAACAGATTTACCTTTTCTGGATGTTTATTACAGATAGATTCATACAGTGTGTGGCCTTTGGGGTCTGGCTTCTTTCACGGAGCATGTATCAGCGGTTTGTTTCTTTTTATTGCTGAAGAGTATTCCTGGGTCTTGGTTTCTTATCAACAAAAGGGAAAGATATTTTCAGTAACGCAGAAACCATACCTTGGGCACCTGGGTGACTTGGTTAAGTGTCCAACTCTTGATTTCGGCTGAGGTTATGATCTCACGGTTCGTGATGTGAGTTCAAGCCCCACATCGGGCTCTGCCGCTGACAGTGTGGAGCTTGCTTGGGATTCTCTCTCTCCCCCTCTATCTCTCTGCCCTTCTTCTGCTCTCTCTCTCTCTCAAAATAAATAAACTTTAAAAAGAAAGAAAGAAAGAAAGAAAGAAAGAAAGAAAGAAAGAAAGAAAGAAATCATCCCTTCCTTCAAGAACTCAACTATAAGGAGGTTGGCCAGTGCAAGACTTCAGTGCCTGGGAGACAGAGAGAACATCCTGTCATAACCATGGAGACATGGGAAGTACACGGGATGGAAAAAACGCAAAGAAATCTTCAGGGGAGAGAAGGATAAGCAGAAACCAGTTAGGTCAAATGCCAAAAACATCTTCAAATACCAAGTGTGTAAGTGCCAGAAGTGTGCTAAAGCACACTAAAGGAGGGCTCCAATGGGAGAACAGAAGAGCCCTGAATTCAGAGAGATGGCCTTAGGGCTGCACATCAGTGTGGCCCAAGGCTAGGGCCATCCCAGGATCAAATAAATGAGAATCTCCCAGCATAGATTAGGCATCAGGAGCTATGTGATCCAATGTACAGCCAAGGTCAAAGTCGTGGATGACTGCCCTAAAGGTTACTAGGCACCCAAAATAACTGACCCAACTATACAAGGAGGTAGAGTCCTGTGCCCTCCTTTCCAGGGGAAGGGATCCTGGTCCTTCCCCAACAGCCCCATGCAGACCTCCTCTTCTGGAAGGAGGGTGTGGTTATTGCCCTTACCTGCCCTAATGCTTATCCCCACAGAGAGGGCCTGAGGCAAGCACCTCCAGAGTCCTGAGCCACCACCCACACTTCCCCCGGTGGAGACATAGCCAAGACCAGCTTGTCACAGGACAGAGAAGGCCAATTCCTCCTGTTTTATTGAAGAAAAAAATTTCACAGTACAACATGAATACTTTCTCATAGAAAATTCATAAAGGAAATGTCCCCCACAAAAAAAGGGGGGCCCCTGGGTGGCTCAATCGGTTAAGCATCTGACTTCAGCTTGGATCATGATCTCACAGCTCATGAGCTCGAGCCCTTCGTCAGGCTCTGAGCTGTCAGTCTCTCTCTGTCTCTCAAAAGTAAATAAAACATTAAAAAAATGTCCCCCACAGTCAATCATAACAGTTTGATATGTATACTTCTAGACATTTTTCGATGCATTTACCTCCATAGATGAATATACAAATATGTAGTTTTTATTTGGTTCATAAACAAATGAGATTATGTCCAATGCTTGAGGTGTTATGTGAAAACATGCTTCTCAACAGATCACCAAGATAATTTCATGTCAGAACTGATGTCTGTGCTTCCTTTCTAAACCAGCCACAAAAGGCGAGGTGACTGACATTCCTCCTTCAACCATGCCCCACCACCGAAAACGTACGTTGTTAACGTTGTTTGCTCTTTCAAATGTCATTTCTGTGAGCCTCTTTGTCTCTATGCACATGTCTACTTTTTTGTTAATAAGGTCCATTCTTAGCCAAGGTATGTCTGGGAACTCTCCATTCAGTTTTGTTCATTTATTTGCCTGTTCCCGAGCCTATAGCATTTTGGTGACTATTATAACACTATCATCGGGCTTTTATTTGTAATCATGTTATGGATTTGGTCATTTTTGTGAGTAGATTCCATTCCCCCTTACATTTTCTAATTGGCTATAGTTAGTGATTAAGAAAACCATTGATTTTTATATTATGATAACACACACACATAAAATTTACCATTTTGACCAATGGTTCGGTAGCATCAGGTAAATTCACATTGTTGTCCATCGATCATCACCACTCATTTCCAGAACCTTTTCATCTTCCCAGATAGACTCTGCACCCATTAAACGGTAACTCCCCAGGCTGCCCTACCTCCAGCCCTTGGCATTCCCCATTCTACCTTGTGTCTTTATGACTTTGGCCCTTCTAGGAATCTCACAGAATATTTGTTCTTTTGTGACTGACTCTTCCACTTAATGTCGTCAGGTTTCATCCATATTGTAGCATGTGTCAGTATTTCGTTTCTTTTTATGTTTCAACATCCCACTGTACATATATGTCATGTCTTGTTTATACATTCATCTGGCAATGGACACTTGGGTGGCTTCAACTTTTCGCTGTTGGGAATAATGGTGCTATGGACGTGATGAATACTCAGTGTACAAATATCTGTTGGAGTCCCTGCTTTCACTTCTTTGGATATATATCCAGAAGTGGGATGGCTGGGTCCTAGGACAATTCTATGTTTAATTTTTTGAGGACTTGCCATACTGTTTGCCACAGTGGCTGCACCATTTCACATTCCCATCAGCAATGCAGCAGGGTTCCAATTTCTCCACACCCTCACCAATACCTATTTTCTGTTTTTTTTTTCTTAATAGCCATCCTAATAATTGTGAAAGCAACTGATATGTATATGCTGATCTTGTATTCCACCACCTTACCAAATTCTATTAGCTTTTCATTTGGTGTCTTGCATTTTCTAGGTAGTTCATCACATCACCTGCCATAGCGACAATATATTTTTTCCCACGTTAGACTCAGGCCCCATTTTCTTACTTTGTTGTCAAGGACCCACATTACAAGGTTGAAGAGAAGCAAGGATGGCAGGTAATCCCTTCTTTATAGTATTTCACTATTACATGTCATGATTTTTGCAACTTTCTGGTAGACACCTGGTTAGGGTTGGTGTGGCCTTCTACACCTGGATTGCTAAGAGTTTTATCAACAGTATTCAACCTTGTCAAGTGCTTTTTTGGGAGTCTATTGAGATAACTGTATGGATCAATGCAGTGAACTACACTGATCGATCCCCTAATGATAATCCATTCTTGCATTTGTTGAATAAACCTACTTGTCATAAAGTATTTGTGTTTATGTAGAGTCCCTGGACTACACTAGACTATGAGCCCAAATGAACAAGTGGCCAATGGTTAAAGAAAAGAAGAGGTAGTGATGAAAATGGATCATGTCCTTGCCCTGAGGAGGGCACATTAGTCAGGGGAAATCCCAAAGGAGCAAGGTTTTTTCAAAGACCTGATCCGTCTTTTTTTAAAGTTTATTTATTTATTTATTTATTTTTGAGGGGGGAGGAGAACCAGAGAGAGAGGGAGAGAGAGGATCCCAAGCAGTCTCCACACTGTCATCACAGAGCCTGACATGGGGCTTGATCTCACTGTGAGATCATGATCTGAGTCAAGATCAAGATTTGGATGCTTAACTGACTGAGCCATCCAGGTGCCCCAAGACCTTACCTGTTGTAACAGGGTGAAGAAGATTTTATTTATCAAAGTTAATCTTAAAAAGAGGTCTGGATGTGTTTGGAAGAAACACTTGGGTAAATAGCTTGCAATTGTTGACCTGCCTACCCAAAGAGAGCCTTAGTTGGCCTGTGTTAGTCTAAGAGCCTGAATTGCTGGGATGGGCAGGACTGTAGCCGAGCTTTCTATATGGAATGAAAGGAGAGGAAGTAAAGGAAGAAGGGGGAAGCCAGAGAGACCAGGAAGTGCTTGGGAGAAAGGAGCAAGAGAAAATGAAGCAAACTCTGGCATTGGGGCAGCCAAGGAGCATCAGTGGGGAGAAGGGAAGGTCTACCGGACTCATGGGCTATTTGCTGTAATTCCCTGGGGCTTATGATGCTGATGCACTGGTGGTGGGGGGGTGGGCAGGAACAAGGGCCGAGTTCTCTCTGCATGGAGGACACTGTACATGTAGAGGGTAGGAACTGATGACACCTGACTTCAGACCACCCCAAGGTTTAGGAGGTGGTGGAAACTTGCACTTGAGCTTACTGGGGGTTGCATGGTGCCTGAGCTCAGTACAACTTGGGAGAAGAAAGGTCTAGTCTGGAGGCTGTTAAACAAGTACAGGCAGGTCCTTTAAGGAGTCTGTGAATAGAATTTAAGGGGTCCACAAATTTATTTTTTAAAGAAGTTTAAAAATTTTTTTTATTAAAAAAATTTTTTTAGTTTATTTATTTATCATGAGAGATGGGGGGGAGGCAGAGTGGGGCAGAGAGAGAGACAGAGAGAGAGAGAGACAGAGAGAGAGAGAGAGAGAGAGAGAGAGAGAGAATCCCAAGCAGGCTCTGCTCTGTCAGCACAGAGCCCGACATGGAGCTCAAACTCACGAATCGTGAGATCATGACCTGAACCAAAACCAAGAGTCAGATGCTTAACCAGCTGAGCCATCCAGGTCACCCAAACCTTATCATTTTTTAAGTAATCTCTGCTCCCCATGTGAGGCTGGAACTCACAACCCTGAGATCAAGAATCACACACTCTACCGACTTAGCCAGCCAGGAGCCCCAGATCCATGAATTTACATAGGAAAAAGTTACCTCTTTATTTTTACTGATCTATAACTGACATTTAGCATTTCCTTCTATTATGAACAGAGGCAACAAACATTTCATTTTACCCTCATCAAGAAAAATAACAGAGGGGCATGAATTCGAGCCCCGTGTTGGGTGTAGAGATTACTTAAAACAATATCTTGGGGCGCCTGGGTGGCTCAGTCAGTTAAGTGTCCGGTTCTTGACTTTGGCTCAGGTCATGATCTCATGGTCTGTGGGTTCGAGCCCCACATAAGGCTCTGTGCTGGCAGTGTGGATCCTGCTTGGGATTCTGTCTCTCTCCCTACTCCTCCCGCACTCCTGTTCTCTCTCTCTCTCAAAATAAACTTAAAAATTTTTTAAAAAATCTTCAAAAGCAAAAAAGACAGGAAAAATAACAGATTTTCATACCACACTTTAGTTGTTGTCGATAATAAAATATCGTTTATGTTTGTGGCTACTTCGGAATCACATGGTCATAGACCCGTGGGCTTCAGAGTTGATAGGGACGGACCCTTAAGGACCAGACTGAAGGCAGTTCCAGCTGGGTCTTTGGGTTTTTCTTGCGGCCCAGCACATTCTCGGAGCTGGACACTAGTGGCCTAGAGCAGGTACAGGACGAGGTGGAGACCCGGCCTAGAGCTGCGATGCGATGCAGCATGACTCAGTGACTCACGCTTTGAGAGCTCAGAAGAAAGCCTGGAGGGTCAGACAAGGTTTCTCACAGGAAATGACATTTAAACTGACTTTTTCAGGATGTATTAAGAAGTGTGTGCAGGGACATAAGATTCTCCTTTAACCAGAAAAATCCCTCCTGGAGCGCGTGCCAATCTTAGCTTACAGTTCAGAAAAGTAGAAAGCAGAAATTTCCCCTGGCTGTGGGGCTGAAACAGGAAACCACCCAGAAACCCTCAGAAGCAGGAGGGCGGGGATTCCCAGCTCCCCAGGACTGAGTGGACATTTTCCCAGGAAGCACCTGGGAGGGGGGCAGTCTGCATCTGTCCCCACCCCCTCCTTGGAATGGAAGCTTCTGAGCTCAGGAGCTCACACGTCCTTGCCTGTTTTGTTTGCTGATGAATCCCAAGCACGGGCACCTAGCACAGATCTGACCCCTGCAAATATTTGTTTAGTGGGTGAATAAATAAAGCCACATCCTTCCACAGCTGGTGGCGGGGCAGGCCATGCCTCTGCCTATCTGTCTGACAATTGTGTCTCCAATCCCCGCGTTGCCCTGCACTCTAGGTGACCTAGGAAGATCCCCCAGCGAAACTCCCGTGGGTTCCTACGCGTTTTGCTGTTTTGCCGCATTGAACAGGTGGAGAGCCCGACACCTGTGCTGCTCAGGTGCGAATCATCTCTGCCCCCTTCTGGGACCGCAAGGCGTTGTCATGGGGATCCCTTTCCTCACCGCGCGGTAGAAGCTGGAAGGTTGAGGTCCCAGGTGAGGGGGGGCAGAGGGCTGGTATCATCCCCAATGGAACCTTCATCTTTGAGCTCACAGTGGGTGAGGAAGGTCATCTCCCCATGGGGCCCATGAAGGATACAGCAGAGCATTTCCACCCCCTTTCTGCTCCCTCCAGTGATGTTACAGGCTGTCAATCCCCAAATTCATCTGTTGAAGTTCTAACCCCTAACACCTGAGAATGTGACTACATTTGGAGGTAGGGTCTTTAAAGAAATAATGAAGTTAAAAATGAGGTATTTAGGATCCCCTTAATTCAATAGTACTGGAGTCCTTTTAAGAAGAGGAGGTCAGAACATACACACGGGGAAGGCCGAGCAAAGACTGGGAGAAGACAGCCATCTACAAGCCCAGGAGAGAGGCCTTGGGAAACCACCCCTCCCAACTCCTGGTTTTAGACTTGGGCCTCCGGAACTGTAAGCAAATACATTTCTATTGTTTAAGCCCCCTAGCCTGTGATACTTTGTTACAACAACCCTAGCAAACGCATCCAAAAAATCCCACTGCATGAATTTTTTTTCAACGGGCTTTCAGAGATCACACCCACACTTTCTGTCACCAGAAAGGAGAAATAAACAGAAATGTCCTTCAAAGTCTCATAGGCCAGAAAGGCCTCTTGACTCAAGGAATGGTTATTTGGTTATTTGGTGACCTTAAGGCTTATTTAGTAAGAAAATCAGGGTTTCAGAACTCAAATGTCCCAGAAGGACAAGCCACTCCTTGCTGACGTCAGAGGACCCACGCATGAGAGATGCTGATGTTTGCTAACGTCAATTTTACATGCTGAGAAGGAGAACCACAGGCCCTGAGTAAGCATAAATGGCCCATATCTGTAGGGAGGTTAGTGGGTTTTGATGTTAAAAAAAACAAAAAACAAAAAACAAAACTCATGCCATGCCTTAGTCATTTGCTAGGTTTATTAGAAATGTGTCTGAATTTACAGCACAAAGAGAATAATAAAAATAAGTCCAACTCTGAAGTTTCATAAGGTACTTGGCAGCCAGCCTTTAAGTTTTAAATGCATTTCACATCACTGATTACCCGGAAAAGCCTCAGAAGACTCTGGAAATGCAGCCCACCCCCAGCCCCCGCTTACTCCCCCTGCTGCAAATTGCCCCACAAATGAGGGCTGCCAGCTGGGCTCCACTTTAGTAAGACCAGCCCCCCCTGCCGAGAGAGAGAGAGAGAGAGAGAGAGAGAGAGTAGGAGATGGAGAGAGAGAGAGAGAGAGAGCCCCTTCCACAGTTTCCAAAACTGTTTCGACCGATGGCCAAAACTCCTGCGTGAAACCGTGGCTGGGTGCCCCACCCGCCATCCACACTGCCGGACATTAGTGAATTAATTCCTCACGGGCCCAGGCGACCTGGCCCAGCTGCCCCACTTTCTGGGCTTCTGTGTGCTCCTTGTAAAGTGAGAATCATAAAAACAGCCCCTCAGGGGCCTCAGAGAATTAAGGGACTGACGCATGTAAGGACTTGTCAGGGATCTGGCGAGTCCCAATGTCTGTTCCCTTTCTTCCCGTCCCTCCTAGAGGGCAGGACTGTGGCTTCTACTCCGTGTCCCCCACGTCACCATGGCACCACACTCCACTCTCCCTGAGATCCCAATAAAGAGTGTTGATGAATCGCTTTCCTGGTCTCCATCACATTCCATGTGTTTCTCATCTGCATTGGCTCCCCCGGGACCCTCTTTGAAGAATGTGAATTTCTGATAAAAGTAACCCGTGCTCCTCAAAGTCAGTCTGAACTGTGTTTATAAGAATAAAAAAGGAAATAAATATCATAGCCACCTCCAACCCCCAGAGTTCATTGTTGGTTAATATGTTGCGATATTTCTTTCCAGTCTTTCTTCTACTCGTGCTCACATCTGTCTTACACAGTGGCCTGAGACTTCCAGGGAGTTTTGCCCCAGGGTTCCTGGAGGAACAACTGCCCCACTTCCAAGCCTCAGAGAAAAGACCTCACTGATCACAGACCTAAAGTCGACAGTTGACTTGCCTGCATGGCGGTACCTAGAGTCTCATGTTTCTGCCTTGCGGACAGCAAAGTCTGCTCCCCTATCAACAATACAATCAGGAAATCTGCCTCCAGGGGTGTTTCCAGGCTGTCAGCTTGTAATGAGTACCTGTTTGAGGAAAGCAAATGATGGAAAGGGATGCATTTCTCCAGGTTGTCCTGTGCTTTGTCATTTAAACGAAGAAATAAAGTAATCTTGGTTTTATTCTGGTTGAGGAGAACCTAACTGTGGGCCCCCCAAGCCGGATCCTTTCCCCAGATCAAAGATTCACAGAGACAATCTGAGAGCCGGTACAGGGTGCCTCTCAACTGTCAAGCAGCTGTTAATTCCTCGCTTGGCCAAAGTCAGCCGGGCGCTCAGCCAGGAGGTCAAGTGGGTTTGCAAGTCTGGACAACTTAATCTGATCCAAAGCATTTTTAGGAAATAGCAATGCTGAGATTCTTTGGCTCAGGTGTGAGAGATTTGTGGAGTCCCGCTGGGCTGTCAAACACCTCTTCTGATGTGGGGCAGGGTCCACAATTTCGAACCAGAAGTGTAAGCAGAGCCATAGCTTTGGTGGGTGATTCACACCAGTCATCACAGCTGTAGGCTCCACAGGTGAGAGCCTCTCAAGCCTTGACATCTTCCCTTGATAATTGAGCCCCTCCACCTCCGTGCTAATGAGCCCAACTACCCTTGATATGTAAGGGGACATGTAACTGTATGTTTGTATATGTGTGTGATGTGTGTGGTTTTGTGTGTGTGTGTGTGTGTGTGTGCGCGCGCGCGTGTGTGTAAAGGGACAGAAAGGGGGAACCGCTTCAAGTTCAGCCTTGCACAATTTCTTCTTGGTTACGGGTAGCTTTTTAAAATATTTTGATTTGTGAATATCTGCTTCTCTACACAATTTTTTCATAGTATTTAAACTCTACCCTTCACCCTGAAACATACCAAATTCCTAGAATATATTTGAGTGTGTGTGTGTGCATCTATGTGTGTATGTGCATGCACACATACAGTTTTATTCAGTGCCCTGCAGGCAATAAATGACAGCTATTATTCCTTTTTTTACTTTGTTCCATTATTTTTTATTATATTATATTATTCTTATTATATTTGTTCTATTATTGTTACTTTGTTACTTTGTTGTAGCCTTTAGAATGGAGTGTGAACAAAAATGGAGGCCCTGGGAGTATGGACCTGAGGCACCCAGGACCGCGGATTCTTCCTTTATATACCAAACTGCTGCCGGAGGGTAAGCCTAGGGGCTTTTCTCATAAAATAGCTTAAGCTTATGCCTCCGCCCCCTTGTGGTGGAAAGAGAGCAAGACAGGGTGACTGGTCTGCAGCTCTGAAAATGTTTCCTTTGTATGAATGTCAGTTGTCCCTATTTTATTATTATTATTATCATCATCATTGTTGTTGTTACCACTCTATTTTCCTCTGCCTGTTATTATTTATGAGGACACTATTAGCCCTATATCCTGGCACCGTGTTATGTACTCCACATACCTCATTTCATGAAAGATTTATAACAATCCTATGGTGTAACTATTGTTAGCACTGCAATTGATTGAGCAGGAAGCTCTAGCTCAGACAGGTTGAGTGAAGCTTGTCCAGCAACACACAACTCATAAACAGTGGGTCTTAAACCCAGGCCTAACCCCTGCCCTTGACCACTTACCCATTGCAGCAAGCCCCACCATACACCATAGCTGGTTACAACAGTGCTTCTCAAATGACTTTATTTTATTTTAATTATTATTTAATTTTGAGAGAAAGAGAGAGAGTGTGTGTGAGCAGGGAGAAGGGCAGAGGGAGAGAGAGAGAAGGGGAATCCCAAGCAGGCTCCATGCTCAGCACAGAGCCTGACGTGGGACTTGATCCCACGACCCTGGGATCATGACCTGAGCTGAAATCGAGAGTCGGATGCCCAACTGACTGAGCCGCCCAGGTGCTCCTAAAAGATAATACTTCCTTGTGAACCAAAGAAAATTGAGACTCTTGGGAAATTTCACTGGAAGTAGAGCTCTGTAAGCACAGGCGATTTCCCTGATGCCACCACAGCCATCCGTATGGCACCAAGGCCCACCTGCCAGGGGCTTTCCTGGATGGCGTCATCTAGTCGGTGCAGAGTAAACCCACCCATTTTTCTAGATTATCACTGAAATGAAAACATAGCTAAATTTAATTCTCAAGGGGCATGTGGGCAAGGCACTGCCTTCCCCCATCCACTCTGCCAACCATTTTTAAGAGCCCCAGTCTGGGAACTGGTTGAGAGTATGGGTAAAGAACAAAGCAGTGGTGCCACAGGGCCCCTTTAATACTTCCTAAGTAGGTGGCCCTTTAATTGGTATATTTTTAAAAATTCTGTAAGTCTTTTCTTGGATTTCATTTGAATCTGAGTCTTGAAGGGATGGACCTGCCTTGGGCACCGTCCCCATCCCACCCCCACCCCTGCCAGGGCAGAGCTGAGACAAAGCCTGGGCCTCAGTTCATCTGGTTGACCAGGAAGTGACCCCAGGAGGCAGGAGTGAAGGAGGGGAAGACAAAGGAGAGTCACACAAGCCGTGCTGCCAAGTCGCCACCAGAACCCTCTGCAAAGTGTGTAGAGTGATGTCAAGGTTGTCTACCCACCCAAGGGGGGCTGTCCACCCTGGCTGTGCTCATTATCCCGCCCGCACTGGTGGAGCGGGGGCAGTAACCAGGACCTGCTGGGCTGTGTGCTGAGCGGCCATCACAAATTACCACATACTGGGTACCTTAAAAAAACCAAAAACATTAATTCTCTCACACTTTTCGGGACCAGAAGTCCAGTATCAGTTGCTCTGGGCCAGTATCAAAATGTCCTGCTCCTTCCGGAGGCTCTAGGGGAGAATCCATTCCCTGCCTTCTCCAGCTTCTACTGCCCTTCCTGGGCTTGGAGCCACCCCACCCCCCACCCCTGCCTCCTTCTCCACGTCACTGTATAGATGTGCCTTTGGTTACTTAACCTGGTCTATTAATGGACGTTTCCATTGTATTCAATCTTTTTCAAACAGTGGCATAGTTAATTACCTTTCACAAAAGTAATTTCCAGGTATGCAAGGCAGATGTCCAAGAGACACTGCCACCAGCCAAGGAAAGACTTGGGGCCACCACAAGCTGGAAGAAAAGAAGGATCCTCTTCTAGAGGCTTCAGAGGGAACGTGGTTTTGCCGACACCTTGATCGTAGACGTCTAGCCTCTAGAACTGTGAGACAATACATTTCTGTTGTTTAACCACTCATTTTGTGATACTTGATGATGGCAGCCCCAGGAAACAAATACACACACTATCTTAAATTTCATCATCAATAGAAATCACAGATATTTTCTTTTTCTTTTTTTTAAAGTAGGCTTCCTACCCAGCACAGTGCCCAGCATAAGGCCTGAACCCATGACTTGGCCTGAACCCATGACTTTGAGATCAAGACCTGAACAGAAATCAAGACTGAAGATGCCCAACCGACTGAGCCGCCAACGCGCCTCAGAAATCACAGATATTTTCATGCAGGATTATCATTGTCACAACATCTTGAAATGTTGTTTAAGTGCATCAGTACTTTGAAATTACAATAATTAGGCCCAAAGCTAGATCTTTTTTTTTAATGAGGCAATAAATGACTTATAAATTTGTTTTAAGATATTTTGATATTCCTATAACTGTGTTTAAACGTAATTATTTTCTTTATTTTATTTTATTCACTTATTTATTTATTTTTTTAAAGTTTACTTATTTTTTTGAGAGAGAGAGAAAGAGAGAAAATCCCAAACAGGTTCCACACTGTCAGTGTGGAGCCAGACACGGGGCTCAAACTCATGAACCGTGAGATCATGACCTGAGCCAAAATCAAGAGTCACACGCTCAACTGACTGACCCATCTAGGCGCCCCATCTACTTTATGCATTAAAACCATTATTCTGAGAAGACTTCACCAGAATGCTGAAGGCTCCATGGCCCTATGGTCAGCGTGAGTTACAGTTCTAAAACATTTCCAGCAGAGGGCACTGGAGCACCTACGCAAAGCTTCATCTACCTTAATGCTGCCTATTTTACTGTATTTTCCTCCATTGCAGAAACAGAACTCTCTTTAAATTCATATTATTTTTAGACTATTAATAATGTATGCACTGTGATCAGAATATGGAAATATTTGCATGCCTGCTATCCTATTTATTGATTCTTAAAATTTCCATACTATTTTTTTAAATGCTTAAATGAACAGTTGGTACTGAAGTTATTTTTAAATTGTCTCCTAGGGGCGCCTGGGTGGCAGTCGGTTAAGCGTCCGACTTCAGCCAGGTCACGATCTCGCGGTCCATGAGTTCGAGCCCCTTGTCGGGCTCTGGGCTGATGGCTCGGAGCCTAGAGCCTGTTTCCGATTCTGTGTCTCCCTCTCTCTCTGCCCCTCCCCTGTTCATGATCTGTCTCTCTCTGTCCCAAAAATAAATAAGCGTTGAAAAAAAAATTAAATTGTCTCCTATAGCTGGCACTACTTTATAATTTCTATGTCCTGTATGAAAGTATGCAATGAGCATAAAATAGCAATTAATATAAAGAATAGCCTGACTGGGGGCCTGGCTGTCTTATTCAGTAGAGCATGCTACTCTTGGTCTCAGGGTCATGGGTTCAAGCCCCACCTTGGGAGTAGAGCCTACTTTAAAAAATAGGGTGACAAAACACCAAATAATGCGATTCATAGTGATAACAGTTTGAAAGGGGCTTCTAAATCTTTGCCCAACCCAACTAGAACATTATCTAAAGGCTTCCTAGTATACCTAACATAGTCTTCTTTTCTCTTAGCAAATGAAACCCTTTCAGAATGCTTTTTCTCAGAGGGTGTGATCACTTTGATATTTGTTAAGTTATCCGAATGAACTGGGTGCTGGGCTATTCAGTTGCTTATCTTACACAATAGTTTTGACCAGTCTAACCCCCAAATGATTGCTCTTCACAGACTTCTTTCTGCCTGGGTTTTCTGGTGGAACAGGACCAGAGAATGAGGGAAATGCTGTGGCGGGTAAGCACCACCCATTTCTTCCTTTGACATCGATAAGTCCACTGATTAACAACTTAACATTCCAGGAGGATATCCTGTGTATCTCTGTGGACCAGGGAGAAATATTCCCCAAGCCTAAAAACTCTATCCAGGGCAGGGCCACCTCCTTATATCGTAGGGCAATAGTATCACATAATTTTGGGTTTAGACAAATATGACTTCAAATCCTAACTGTACAACATAAGTGATGTTGGTCAAATTACTTATATTTTTTTTTTTGAGAGAGAGAGAGGCATAAGTGACTGAGGGGCAGAGAGAGAGAGAGAGAGAGAGAAGCCAGACTCACCTGAAGTGGGGCTCGAGCTCGCCTGATGTGGGGCTCGAACTCACAAACCGTGAGATCATGACCTGAGCTGAAGTCAGATGCTTAACCAACTGAGCCACCCAGGCACCCTCAAATTATTTGTCTTTGAACACTATCTCTGAATAATGAAGTTATCTCTGAATACTCTGAATACTTATCTCCATTAATACTTATCTCTGAACAATGTACATCTTTGAAATAATCTGAACATGCATTGTCTCCTCCATACAATGGGGTAGCAATTACTGTTTTATGGGGTTGTTGTGAAAATTGGATTCAGTTTTGTTTGTAAAGTAGCAGAGTACGTATTCCATCAATGTGAGCCCTAATCCACTCCTGTTCCCCCGAAACACATGCCTTCTTCTCCTTGGAAGAGCTACACAGAACAAGATGCATGTTACTTCATGATCCCGAAAGACTTAGAAAGAGGCAGGGTGGGGGCTGTTAAAAGGTAAATTTCAGGAAAAGATAAAATCATGACTCATTCAAATATAAGAATGGACATGTGCTAATGGTATTATTTAGCTCCTCCATTCAATTCAGGAACCAGACAGATTTTATAACACTAAGTCCAATAAAGAAATCTAAAGCAAAAATGTATATGGAGTAAAGGAAATATTGAAATGAATTGAAAGGAGGCAAAGCTGCTTTTTTCCCAGAAGTTGGGGAGGAGAGTCCATTAGAATTCTCCTAGACAGGCAGAATTCACATGGATGCTAGTTATCTGCAGCTCATAGAGTTATAAAACAGCCCAGAACCAGAAGGGGGAAAAATCAGAATCAGATAAGGCAGAAGAGTATGCATAATTTTCCATTGGGAAACATTTTTTTTTTTCTACCACTGAAGGTATGTGTGGTAACAATGGGCTCCTTTATTATTTCCTTCTTCCTAGAATTAGATCATACATATACCATCCTTCTTTGGCCCAAGTCTGTTGTGAAAGCACTAAAAATCAAGGACCTAGTCCTAGAGCAAAGTTATCTGCTCTTAGCTGTTTGCTAAGAATCCATGCATTGCTGCAAAGAAAGTACCAGCAGTGCACACACAGCCCCTCTTGGCCCCAGAGCTGACGTCCCCCTCCCAGACCACAGCCAGGGCAGGTGGGCTGCATGTGAGGGTGCCGGGAGGGAAATCGACTAGCTTGGTGGTCTTCTACTCAATTTCATATCCAGCAGGTTGTTCAGCTAAAGCTCTCTGCCTAGCAGAGCAGCACCACTAGCTTCCATTTTCAAGCAGTCTGCTTACTAACACAAAACAAATTCTTTCACCAACACCTCACATTTTTGAAACTCACCCCAATTTGAGACCCTCCCACCTCCACTCATCAGCTCAGGAGAATGTTAGTCCCAACGCAGTTCCATCACGTTGCCAATGGGTCAGCATTTGGTCTGCATTGGTCAGTTTGGTCATCTGTCATTGTTAGATAGTGCCTTGCTTATCACTCAGGGTTAGTAGTTACATGCACAAGGGAAGTGACCCGAAATCATGATGTTTATTGATTGAACTACCTGACTTCTATGCTGAAGAGCAAGTGGGTTAAAAAATCTATGAACAAAATATAAACATTTTAAATGAAAAGAGGATTCAACCCTGTACATGCAGGACCCTGAGGGTGAGTCCCAGCCATGCAACCTTACCAGGCTGTGCTGCTCTTGCAGATATAATGGCATTTTCATAATAGCAAACATACATTTAAGATTTGCATTTCATTGAAAGTACGTTTTACACTAAGGGAAAAAAACTAAGCAGATATTGAATTCTGATTAATTAAATATTTAAGGGTAATTGTACTGATGTTTGCAAATTTACTTTGTTCAAAAAAAATGGATGAAATGGATGAGTAGAGAAATGGATAGAGGGACAGATATTGATAAAATATAGTAAAATGTTCGCTGTACAATCTAGGGGTAAGTGTATAGGTGCTCACTACAAAATTCTTTAAAGTTTGCTGTATGCTTGAAAATTTTCAAAATAGTTTTAGAAATTTTAAAAATTAGGGGGAAAAAAGTAATCATGTCTGCTGCAATAAATGTAGGATCACTAGGTCCCAAGTTAGGGGATCTTGGACTTGTCATTTTTCCTGTCCTTTAATGAGTAGGGATTGTTAAGGTTTTGACTCTTAGTGAACCAATTTACTGTCTTCAGTGATGTGTGTTAGATCATACCCAGTACTGTTTGGCAGAAGTCTCCAATGTCTGTGTAAGAATAACCACTTTTTTTCCCCTGAAGTCCTGATATCACCTAGTATGTGATAATCCAACAAAGAGTGAGTTTCTGCTTTCAGGAGCATTTACTGTATGTCATGCCCTTAGTACTGCACAGCACTTTGTCAATATCTAATGACTGTTAGCTATTGAAGGGGAGACAGAATATGCCATCCCAAAATATGCCACTTTGGCATAAGGATTATTTTGAGCTGAAGGCAACAGAGAAGAAACAAATACTAAAAAAGCTCTCTATCCTTCCCTATTTGCCTAATAGCAGGAAATAAATTGATAAAGGTGTCACTCTTCCCTTCTTACCAAGAAGGACAAAGGTTAACCTCCAGAGACAACTTTAAACCCTTATCACTTGAGATGGTACCAACTGAAAGCTACAGAACAAACCTTACCGTGTTAACCTACTTTTCCTGGGCACCTCCCCATAACTGGCCTTCCTAAATCTTTCTTGTGTCTTTAGCTGAAGATAATATTTAAGCCTGAATTATTTTTTTAATGTTTATTTATTTTTGAGAGAGTGTGAGCAGGGGAGGGGCAGAGAGAGGGGGGGGGACAGAGGTTCTGAAGTGGGCTCCATGCTGACAACAGTGAGATCTATGCTGACAAACTGTGAGATCATGACCTGAGCCAAAGTCGAATACTAAACCGACTGAGCCACCCAGGCACCTCCCCTTTAAGCCTGAGTTCTAAGCCACCTCTGAGAGTTACTCATTTTTTCCGTGTGTGTGTGTGTGTGTGTGTGTGTGTGTGTGTGTGTGTGTGTCTCCTGTATACGTGAAGTTTACAGGTTAGTAAACTTCTGTCTGTGTTTCTCTTGCACATATTTGCCATCCATATGTCTTGAAGTTTTGCGTTTGCTGCCAGAAATCTGAAAGCCAAGATACAAAGGCGTATTGGTGAATAGAAGCAGAGTACGGCCTGTGTAATTTCCTAACACTAGTTAGCAGCTGTTTTGTTTGTTTTTCTAATAAAAGCATTATTGAGATATAATTCATGTATGCTCAGATTTGTCTATTTAAAGTATACAATTCAATGTAAATTTAGTATATTCACAGTTGTTCATCCATCACCACATCAATTTTAGAACATTGTCATCATCCCACAAAGAAACACCATGCCCTGTAGCCAGCATCTCCCAAACTTTATATCTGCACTCCCTCAACTGAGGCAACCATTTATTTATTCTCTGTCTCTATAGATTTGCCTGTTCTGAATATTTCACATAAATGGAAGTGTACCATATGTGGCTTTTTGGACCAGCTTCTTTCATGCAGCATGCAGTTTTCAAGGTCCATCCATGTTGTGGCATGTGTCAGTACCTCATTCCTTTTTATAGCTGAGTGATGTTCCATTATATGGATATGATACATTTCATTTATTCACTTAACAGCTAATAGATACTTGGATTGTTTCTGCCTTTTGACCATTAGGTATATGCTGCTGTGAACATGCATTTAGAAGTTTTTGTGTGGATATGTGTTCTCATTTCTCTTGCAGACATATCTAGGATTGGGACTGTTGGATCATATATCAGTTTTATGTTAAACCTTTTCAGGAACCACCAGATCATTTTCCACAGTGGAATTTTACATTCCCACCAGGGTATGGGGGTTTCAATTTCTCCACATCCTTGCCACCAGTAGTTATTATTTGTCTTTTTTGTGATAGCCATCCTTTAGCAGCTGGTTTTGGGGTGTCCAGGATAGATTAATGAAAGTACCAAATTAAGAAGGTCAAGGGTGGAACAGACATCTACATTAGGCTCAGTATGTATTGAGCCCATGATGGGGATGGAGTTAATTTGCATTTCCTCAGAATTAGACACTGAAACAGGGATTCCAGTGCAAGTAGCTTATTTTGAAGGAAACGAAAACACTGGAAAGGGAATAGGGAAGTGAGAACCGGAAGGCAAGGCAACTAGTGTAGGGTCAGCAATCAAGCCAGGTACTACTGTGGGTGGACAAGGAGAACTTGGTCCCCCTTGGGAAACTCTGAGTCACTACAGAGCACATAACCTTTCAGGTCTCCTGAGAGACCAGGGATCTGGGATATTTATACTCTTCTTCCTTCAGCCATTGGTTGAGACAACTCTTGAGGGATAGTAATTCCCTGCCCCTGCCATAAAGATAGCCAGAGACAGCCCAACACTAAAACAGAAAAAGGGGGGTTCTAGCAGTTTGAAGTTGGGCTTGTGTGCCTGAAATGGCTTGAACAAGGAGATATAGGCAGGTCACTGAGCAAGTATACTATAGGGGGTATGAAACTGTGCCTTAAGTCCCATCAAGGGAAGATGTGAACACCTGGCAGAGACAGAGAGCAATCAATGGAATGCACTACCATGCCAAGTGACAATCTGAACTTGTAGTCAGAAAGACAAAAAAATGGCACAGAGAAATGGCCACATATTGAAAGAGTCCATTGACAGGAGATGTCCAGAAAAGGCAAATCTCTAGAAACTGAAGGCAGATTCATGGTCACCTGGGGCTAGGAGGTGGGACCAGGGAGTGACAGCAAATGGACTCCAAGGCTCTTTTGCAGTGATGGAAACATTCTCAAATTGGATTGTGGTGATGTCTGCACAATTCTGTAAATGTCATAAAAATCACTGAATCATACACTTAAATGAATTTTATGGTATGCATATTATACCTCAATAAAGGTGTTTTTCTTATTTAAAAAATTATTTTAAGGTTTATTTATTTTTGATACAGAGATAGACAGAGCATGAATAGTGGATGGGCAGAGAGAGAGGGAGACACAGAGTCCAAAGCAGGCTCCAGGCTCTAGCTATCAGCACAGAGCCTGTTGTGGGGCTTGAACTCACAAGCTGTGAGATCATGACCTGAGCCAAAGTCAGACGCTTGACTGACTGAGCCACCCAAGTGTCCCTCAAGAAAGCTGCTTTTAAAAAATGCCACAAGCGGGGCGCCTGGGTGGCTCGGTCAGTTAAGCATCCGACTTCGGCTCAGGTCATGATCTCGCGGTCCGTGAGTTCGAGCCCCATGTCGGGCTCTGTGCTGACAGCTCAGAGCCTGGAGCCTGCTTCGGATTCTGTGTCTCCCTCTCTCTCACCCTCCCCCGTTCATGCTCTGTCTCTCTTTGTCTCAAAAATAAATAAACATTAAAAAAAATTTTTTTTAAATAATAAAAAATGCCACAAGAGACTTAAAACTGCCCACAGGCACAGGGATTTGGGGCCTGCCTTCATCCTTTGTCTGTCTGCATACCAGGCCCCTTGCTGCTCCTGAATCAGAATCCAGGTGGTGCTGGGCTAAACAACTTTGCTGTTGGAAATCCATCAGATATTGATGGCTATGAGCTGGACAAGTCACCTAATCTCCCCGGACTACACTGTCTTCGTATGGACAGTGTTCAGTGGTTTCCAAAGATCACAGGAGTACCGGGGCGCCTGGGTGGCGCAGTCGGTTAAGCGTCCGACTTCAGCCAGGTCACGGTCTCGCGGTCCGTGAGTTCGAGCCCCGCGTCGGGCTCTGTGCTGACAGCTCAGAGCCTGGAGCCTGTTTCCGATTCTGTGTCTCCCTCTCTCTGGCCCTCCCCCGTTCATGCTCTGTCTCTCTCTGTCTCAAAAATAAATAAACGTTAAAAAAAAATTAAAAAAAAAAAAGAAGAGTACAGCATAAGGCCTAGGGAAAAGTGCATTGAGGATGAAAACGGCAGTGCGTGGCTTTCGGGGTGTGAGGCTTTTAATGATTTATATGGTTGGGAGAAAATCTGGCTTCAGGAAACCTCTAACTCAGCTTGATGAAGAATGAAAAGAATTTCCATTAGTTACGTCAGCTCTTATTCAGTCCTTCTGATGACAAAAGAAAATTGAAACCACTGAAGCGTGCCTTATTTAAGGCACCAAGAATATTGATTTGATTTGAGCAGGTAATAAACTTGGCAGCAGGGCCACATGGGATTGGTTGAATTAAGCCACACAGTCATGGGATTTAGTCAAACTCTCTTTTAAACAAACACCAATCCAGAAACTTCTCTCGCATTAGACACCTTTTAGTAGCTCAGTTTTCTATCGCAATTTTCCCTCAATCCTTTTGCAATCAGTTGTGGTTACTCTAAGTATTTTGAGGTTGAATTTTATTAGCTGCTAACAAAATTAAACCAACTGCTTAAAGCTATTTGTAGGTGGGTTTCACAAAATGTTATCTTATGGGTGTCTAATTTTCAGAAAGTTTATCAAAACAAGAGAATCCTGTGTATGGCCAATCTTCCAAATGACTTTGCTCCTGGAAGATAATGACTCTACTGATGATTTTTATTATTATCTTTTTGGAAGATAATATTTTTCTCTGAACTTTACAAGTATTCTAAAATACGTTGGTATTGTCTTACTTTAATTGTAGGAATTTTAATTTAACTATGCCAAATAATACATGAATATATCCTGTTCATAAAAGATTCAAACAACCCAGAAGTATCTGGAGTAAAACGTGAAGTCCTGCCCTGCTGCTGTCACCCACCACTAACCCCAATTGTGTTTCTGCTGTAGCTTTAACAACTGTGACAGTTTAATGTGCACCCTGCTAATAATTTACTTATTTATACTCATATGTTGTTTTCATGGTATTATATGTTTTGGTTATATTTTGTGTTGTGACTTTGTGACTTACCTTTTGTGCTAGTAAGAGTCTGGATGTTCTTTATTTATTTATTTTTTTCCAACTTTTTTAAAATTTATTTTTGGGACAGAGAGAGACAGAGCATGAACGGGGGAGGGGCAGAGAGAGAGGGAGACACAGAATCGGAAACAGGCTCCAGGCTCTGAGCCATCAGCCCAGAGCCCAACGCGGGGCTCGAACCCATATCGTGACCTGGCTGAAGTCGGACGCTTAACCGACTGCGCCACCCAGGCGCCCCATGGATGTTCTTTAAATGTGTGTGTGTGTGTGTGTGTGTGTGTGTGTGTGTGTATTAACGTCTATTTATTTATTTTGAGAGAGAAAGAGAGAATGAGTGGGGGAGGGGCAGAGAGAGAATCCCAAGCAGGATCCACGCTGTCAGTGCAGAGCCCAAGGCGGGCCTCGGTCTTCTGAACCATGAGATCATGACCTGAGCCAAAATCCAGAGTTGAATGCTCAACCAACTGAGCACTCAGGCACCACTATACATATGTATATATATCTTTCATTTATCTGCATACCAGGCATCATGCTGGCTTCTTTGACTCGGCAAGCTATGCCATGGACTTTGAATAAATTCCATTTTTTACTTAGGTTAACCAAGGTTGGATTCTATTGCTTACACTCAGAGAAGCCGGAGCAAGTGCCTCCAAGGGGGATACTGCAAGGGACAAACTCCACCGCCTAGAATTGGCTGAGTCAAGATAAGACAAGAGAAGTTCCCATTCTTCACTGGGAAGTTAGAGATTCCCACAAAGTGGTTAGAAATTCCTGGCTATGTAGATTCTGCTGTATCCTGGAGTTCTGTCCATGTATCTTCTGTGGCTAGAGCTTTAGGGCACTTGAGAAAGGATGTCATGTCTTGGCTACTCCTTGGGCTTTTGGTAGCATCTTACCAGAAAGAGGCAAGCTTTGAAATAAAAGAGAGCCCTGGAGGGAAAAGAGAAGGGGGCATCTGTGCCTGTTTCTCAAAGACCAAATCCATCAGTTTCTATGTCGAGGTTTTAGGATCATCACCATGACCAACCACGAGTGAACTTAAGGAGCCAAGGGTCATTAGAACGTGGGGTCCTTGGGACAGGGACTTTATCTTTTTCATTGCTATATTTTGTTTTTTTTTAAGACTGTCTTTTTTTTTTTTCAACGTTTTTTTATTTATTTATGGGACAGACAGAGACAGAGCACGAACGGGGGAGGGGCAGAGAGAGAGGGAGACACAGAATCGGAAACAGGCTCCAGGCTCTGAGCCATCAGCCCAGAGCCCGACGCGGGGCTCGAACTCACAGACCGCGAGATCGTGACCTGGCTGAAGTCGGACGCCTAACCGACTGCGCCACCCAGGCTCATTGCTATATTTTGTAAGCAGGTACCTGTAAACACTTAGTGTTTGTTGAATGAATGACTCAGCATTACTAATTCAAGCGTTTGATGAAGTGCAAACTGGATGAGAGGATACCACAGGTTTATCAGGGTTATATTTCCAGAGAAACTGAGAGCCTTTCAAGTGGTGGAGTATGGGTGGGCTTGGCTCCTTGCCCTCACCCTCATCCTCAGTCCCAGCGGTGGGCACAGAACCCAGGTATGGCGAATGCACTGAGCGACTGTTAGAGATAGAAAACATGACCCATGCCAAGTCAGTTTGGCTGCGGTGTGAATTGCTTACAGTGCAGCAGTATCCTGGAAACTGGTTTGAGAAATGAACTATCAACCTGCTCATGAGAATAGGGAGCAGATTGTTTCCCTCACTCTGCAGGTTCCTGCTCTTGTGAGATCTAGTATTTTTCCTCTTCCTTCTTCCGCTGGAGAATTCCTCAAGTTTCTATCCTTGACCTTCAACTCATTCTTGAAACACTCTCTCCCCATCTCCTCCTCTCTCATCCATCTTTACCTTCCTTTGGATAACACGAAAATTTCTATAACCATAAAGTCTCTTTTCTCCAAAGAAAGATGTATGCAAAGCACAGACGTCATTCCCAGGATGAGAGCGTGAACCACTAGGATCAGGGAAGTTTCCACAGAAGTGGTAAGCTGGCTTTAAAAGATGAGCAGGAATTGGTTTGGGAGGAAAGGGGTTGAGCAGAGGTCACCATGCAAACACATTCCAAACAGAAAACATAGGTGATTGTAGGGAGCAATAGATCTATAGAAATAAGGTTGTAGTAGTAAAGTTTAATCCTTCATTTTTAATGTAATCGAATCGAAATAAATCACTATAGAGACAAAGGGTCTGAACAATATAGTTAATAAGACAAACTAATCAGTCATACAGGAACTAACTGTATGCCACAAGGAGCTATAGGATTTCCTTTTCCCAAGCTTTTATTTGGAAAAGTTTAAACTTGGGAGGGAAGTGAGAGACGCAGTCTTCACTGGGATGCTTGGTCTGGTGCCAGGAAGCAGGAATCCAAGCACAGGCATGGCTGAGAGTGGTGCTGCCTCCAGGGGGGGCTATTTTCTTTGAAGATTCTCAGGGGAATATAACATTATTATTATTATTATTATTATTATTATTATTGCCACCTTGAGTATTTCTTAATTTTTTTAATATTTATTTATTTTTGAGAGAGAAAGACAGAGCATGAGCAGTGGAGGGGCAGAGGCAGAGGGAGGCACAGAATCAGAACCAGGCTCCAGACTCTGAGCTGTCAGCACAGAGCCCAACACGGGGCTCAAACTCACAAACTGTGAGAACATGACCTAAGCTAAAGTGTGATGCTTAACCGACTGAGCCACCCAAGTGCCCCCCCCTTTTAAAAAAATTTTTTTAAATGTTTATTTATTTTTGAGAGAGAGTTATTTATTTTTGAGAGAGGAGTATTTTTTATTAATAGTTTATTTACTTTTTAATTTACATCCAAGTTAGTTAGCATATGGTGCAACAATGATTTCAGGAGTGGATTCCTTAGTGCCCCTTACCCATTCAGCCCATCCCCCCTCCCCCAAAACCTAGAACAACCCTATGTTTGTTCTCCAGATTTAAGAGTCTCTTATGTTTTGTCCCCCTCCCTGTTTTTCTATTATTTTTGCTTCCCTTTGCTTATGTTCATCTGTTTTGTATCTTAAAGTCGTCATATGAGTGAAATCATAAGATATTTGTCTTTCTCCGAATGACTAATTTCACTTAGCATAATACCCTCTAGTTCCAGCCACGTACTTGCAAGTGGCCAGATTTCATTCTTTTTCATTGCTGAGTAATACTCCATTGTGTGTGTGTGTGTGTGTGTGTGTGTGTGTGTGTGTGTATACCACATCTTCTTTATCCATTCATCCGTCGATGTACACTCGGGCTCTTTCCTCTTTCCATACTTTGGCTATTGTTGATAGTGCTACTATAAACATTGGGGTTCATGTGCCCCTTCAAAACAACATACCTGTATCCCTTGGGTAAATACCTAGTAATGCAATTGTTGGGTTGTAGGGTAGTTCTATTTTTAATTTTTTGAGGAACCTCCATACTGTTCTCCAGAGTAGCTGCACCAGTTTGCATTCCCACCAACAATGCAAAAGAGATCCTCTTTCTCCCCATTCTCGCCAATATCTGTTGTTGCCTGAGTTGTTAATGTTAGTCATTCTGACAGGTGTGAGGTGGTATCTCATTGTAGTTTTGATTTGTATCTCCCTGATGATGAGTGATGTTGAGCATTTTTTCATGTGTTGGTTGGCCATCTGGATGTCTTCTTTGGAGAAATGTCTATTCATGTCTTTTGCCTATTTCTTCACTGGATTATTTGGTTTTTTGGGTGTTGAGTTTGATAAGTTCTCTATAGATTTTGGATACTAAACCTTTATCTGATATGTTGTTTGCACATATCTTCTCCCATTCTGTCAGTTGCCTTTTAGTTTTGCTGATTGTTTCCTTCACTGTGCAAAAGCTTTTTATTTTGATGAGGTCCCAATAATTCATTTTTGCTTTGGTTTCCCTTGCCCCCAGAGACGTGTTGAGTAAGAAGTTGGTGCGGCCGTGGTCAAAGAGGTTTTTGCCTGCTTTCTCCTCTAGGATTTTGATGGCTTCCTGTCTTACGTTTAGGTCTTTCATCCATTTTGAGTTTATTTGTGTGTCTGGTGTAAGAAAGTGGTCCAGGTTCATTCTTCTGCATGTCGCTGTCCAGTTTTCCCAGCACCACTTGCTGAAGAGACTGTCTTTATTCCATTGGATAGTCTTTCCTGCTTTGTCAAAGATTAGTTGGCCATTCATTTGTGGGTCCATTTCTGGGTTCTCTATTCCGTTCCATTGATCTGAGTGTCTGTTTTTGTGCCAGTACCATACTATCTTGATGATTACAGCTTTGTAATACAGCTTGAAGTCTGGGATTGTGATGCCTCCAGCTTTGGTTTTCTTTTTCAAGATTGCTTTGGCTATTTGGGATCTCTTCTGGTTCCATATAATTTTAGGATTATTTGTTCTAACTCTGTGAAGAATGCTGGTGTCATTTTGATAGGTATTGCATTAAATATGTAGATTGCTTTGGGTCGTGTTGGCATTTTAGCAATATTTTTTCTTCCTATCCAGGAGCATGGAATATTTTTCCATTTTTTTGTGTGTGTCTTCTTCAATTTCTTTCATAACCTTTCTATAGTTTTCAGTATATAGATTTTTCACCTCTTTGGTTAGATTTATTCGTAGGTATTTTATGGGTTTTGGTGCAATTGTAAATGGGATTGATTCCTTGATTTCTCTGTCACTTCATTATTGGTGTATAGGAATGCAACTGATTTCTGTGTATTGATTTTATATCCTGCGACTTTACTGAATTCATGAATCAGTTCTAGTAGTTTTTTGGTGGAGAGAGAGGAGTATTTCTTTTCAACGTTTATTTATTTTTGGGACAGAGAGAGACAGAGCATGAATGGGGGAGGGGTAGAGAGAGAGGGAGACACAGAATTGGAAACAGGCTCCAGGCTCTGAGCCATCAGCCCAGAGCCTGACGCGGGGCTCGAACTCACGGACCGCGAGATCGTGACCTGGCTGAAGTCGGACGCTCAACCGACTGCGCCACCCAGGCGCCCCAAGAGAGGAGTATTTCTGATGCAGAATGCAAACTTCTCATTATTTTTTAAGGCGGCACTCAAACCTTTACAGATGATTTTCAAATCCTCGGAGCATATCTTTGCAGACTCTGATCAACAGTATTGTTCCCAGTTAATCACCCCCGCCCCTTACCAGTAATAGTCCCTTATTTGTTGCTCTGTGACTTGCAGTGACCTCTCTGTGGAAGGAGTATGATTTTCATGCCTCACCGATAGCCAGGTTGGCCATATGGCCTGCCTTTGGCAAATGGACTTGAACAGAAGTAACAAACGCTACATCCAAATAGAAGCTCTCAGAGACGCTGCAAGGCTCTTCTGTTTTCTTTCTGCCACTGGAAAACGGCGCATTCCCATTGGGGGCTGTTCTTTCAGACCCCCATTCTGGATTCTGGAGTGAAGAAGACCCATGGAAGAGAACTGCCACCATTGCACAGCTGAGGTGTGACGTGATTGGGAAGTAAATCTTTGTTCTCATAAGCTACTGAGGTTTTGGGGTGTGGGAACCAACTCAGAACCCCAGAGTTGGTATAATTATCATAAGAAGCTAACAAAATTATTACAAGATTGTTACAGGAAGCTAACTAAAAGCAACTTCTGGGAAATAATGCTGCCGTAAATTTCTCTTTAGGGCAGATCTCTTCCAGGAAGGGAGAAAAAAAGTAAAACCTATCCCAAATCCCTTCTCCAGGGAAGATATATGGCTCTGAAAGAAACAGAAAGATCACTGTAGCTGTGTAGACAAACACTATCAGTAATTTTCTCATCTCCTCTTTGTTCTCCTGGAAATCCACTTACCTTTCCGAAAACTCATTTGTTTCCCTGCAAGTGAATCTCTCCCCTTCTCTTTCACTTCTGAAGATGGTGTATAAGCCCCAAATTCTAGCCATCCTTTTGTGTTACTCATCATTGTTGACCCACATGTGTATGTGTGTTACACATGTAGGTAAACTGGGGTTTTCCCCTGTTAACCTGGTTTTTGCTAGCTTATTTTTTAAAATTATTTTTAACATGTATTTATTTTTGAGAGACAGAGAGAAACAGAGTGTGAGTAGGGGAGGGGCAGAGAGAGAGGGAGTCACAGAATCTGAAGCGTGTTCCAGGCTCCGAGCTGTCAGCACAGAGCTCCATACGGGGCTCGACCCATGAACTGTGAGATCGTGACTTGAGCTGAAGCCAGACGCTTAACTGACTGAGCCACCCAGGCACCCCTGGTTTTTGTCAGTTTGATTCATGGGCTTTGGGTACAGAACACAGAGGAAAAGTTTTTCCTCCTCTACATGGGCCGTTGTGTACTGTAACAAAGCTGATTAATACAGACTGGCAGGCCTGAGTTTCTGATTGTGTCAGAACCATTTGCTTGCTAGAGGAAGCTTATGTTCTGGAAGACTCCTGGTCAAATGTTCCTTTATAGTCTTATAAATTGAATATAGTTAATGATTTTGTCTTTCTTGTAAAAAAAATAGGGTGAAGAAATCGCGACTGTCGTATACTGGTATTAAGTCACAGTTACACATCTTCTTTTTCAGAAGACAAATTATACACATTGCAGTAAGAAAACAGGTTGGATAATATTTGCCAAATCCCCAGAAAACATGCCAAATCCCCATGAGAAACCTGTCTGTCTATAAATTATTCTTCCTTACTGTTTTAATGTTTCTATTAAAGAATAAAGAACGAAGTGTCCATTAAATGTGCTTGAAATTCCCATTTAGATTTAGGACTGACCCATCATGACTGTCCCAGGAGAGGTCATCAAAAGGAGCTGAGGTCCTCAGCTTCCTGAAGCTGGCATTTTCCCCTCTCCACAGAAGTTGCCTGTGGGTCACACACAGCACTTCTGTACCTGCCCCTAAGATCAAATAGAGTCCCAGAAATGCTCAGGCATTTGGAAAATTCATCTCAGAGCAAGGGGCTGGAGAATCATGTAGATATTCCCAGATTTTGTTAAGCAAGTCGTTTGAGAGAAAAAATAAGAGACATAATACGAGACTCCCCATTTGGCTAGAGATACCCCCAGTTGGTGACTGATGTATCTAGGTGATGGGTACATGGAAACTTCTTGTACTTTCTCCCAATCTATGTGTAATATGATTTTTTTCATAAATAAAAAGTTGAGAGAGAGAAAGAGAATCAAAATAGGCTTATTCCAGAGAAAAGGGTCACCTAACTTTAGCAAGTGTTTAAAACAACTTAGCAAATTAACTTGCTGAGCCTTAATTTCTTCATCCATGATATGGGATTAAGAATACCTCTCTTAGGGTGCCTGAGTGGCTCAGCCAGTTGAGCATCTGACTCTTAGTTTCGGCTCAGGTCATGATCTCACAGTTTGTGAGTTCAAGCCCCACGTCAGGCTCTGCACTGACAGTACAGAGCCTGCTTGGGATTTTCTCTCTCTCTCCCCCTCTCTCTGCCCCTCCCCTGCTCAGGCTCTCTCTCTCCCTCAAAAATAAATAAATGAACTTAAAAAAAATAATCTCTCTCATAGAATAGGGTCTTAGCAAGGGTTGCCAAGGATAGCACCCTTATGTCCACAAAATAGATACCTGTTTGTAATGAGATGTTTGCCCTCTGGTTACTAAAGTAATCCTCAAAGTATTTCAAATCCCTAAGTAGAAAGTTTGTTGTTACAGGGGCTCCTGGGTGGCTCAGTTGCTTAAGGGTCTGACTTTGGTTCGGGTCATGACTTCACAGTTTGTGAGTTTGAGCCCTGCGTCAGGCTCTGTGCTGACAGTGTGGAGCCTGTTTGGGATTCTCTTTCTCCCTCTCTCTGTCCCTCCCTTGCTCGCTCTTTCTGTCTCTCAGAAATAAATTTTTTAAAAAATTTAAAAGAAAGTTTGCTGTTACAACTTGGTTATAATAAAGCACTTAGATTTGGCCGCAGTACTTTTTAAAATATAAATATATGATTAGCTTTTAGCTAAATATTTTAAGGGGCTGGGTGGATATTTTTTTGCCTGGGTAGCCTCTAGTTGCCTGCCTATTCTCTATGGATTCATAATGCCAACCAGACTGCCTCGTGGATCACTCCTTAGAAGACCCAGGGCTCCTCCCTGCTGACCCTGAAGAGTGAAGACCCGAAGTCCATCCTGGCAGTACAACCCAAGGTACCTGTGTTGCTACTGGAACCTGCTGAGTGCAGCATTCCTCCACTAACCAGAGAACAGAAGTGGGTTCCCTGAGAACACCTCCGTGCCCCCCACCCCACCGCTGGCATACATGGATGGTTAGGAGTTGTGATCTTTATCACCTTCTTTGGCTGGAGATGAATTCATCCCTTCTTTCCCGCTGAATCTTAGGATGAAAGGCACTTTGGAGGAAAAAGAACCTGATTCTAATTTCACTTTGGAACTAGAAATGTGTTTAAATTTTTTTTTAATGTTTACTTATTTTTGAGAGACAGACAGAGTGAGTAGGGGAGGGGCAGAGACAGAGGGAGACACAGAATCCGAAGCAGGCTCCAGCCTCTGAGCTGTCAGCACAGAGCCAGACACGGGGCTTGAACCCACAAACCATGAGATCATGACCTGAGCCAAAGTCAGACTTAACCCATGAGCTACCCAGGTGCCCCAGAAATATATATTTTTTAATGTTTATGTATTTATTTTTGAGAGAGAGAGAGAACACAAGCAGGAGAGGGATGGAGAGAGAGGGAGACACAGAATCCAAAGCGGGCTCGAGGCTCTGAGCTGTCAGCACAGAGCCCGACGCAGAGCCCAAACCCACAAACTGTAAGATCATGACCTGGGCTGAAGTCGGACACTTAGACTGAGCCACCTAAGCACCCCTAGAAGAGTATTTCTTAATTCAGACTAGGGCAAATAAATTGGTAAAGAACTTGATGCCATTCTCAATCAATATGAGTTTTCTATCTCATTGATTTCCCATAGATCTTGTTTAGCATTTAGAATGTCCTGTTGTAGCATTTAGATATAGTATATCATTTATTTTCCCTGTTAGTGTGTTCTTCTGAGATATGATAAATGATCAGTAAATGTTTATTAAATGTATGCAGGAGGATGCCTGGTGGCTCAGTGGGTTAAGTGTCTGACTCTTGATTTTAGCTCAGGTCATGATCTCACAGTTCATAAGATTGAGCCCCACGTTGGACTCTGCGCTGACAGCACAGAACCTGCTTGCGATTCCCCCCTCCCTCTTTGTCCCTCCCCCCTCAAAATAAATAAATAAACATTAAGTGGATGGATGCATGCATGGATGGATGAAGGATGGGTATGTGGGTGAGTAAATGACTGCATGGGTCTATGGAGGGATGGTTAGAGCCCACTTTAATCTATGTAGCTATCCCTCTAAGATTTCTGCATAGGATCTGTATTATGGGATGAATGTTTGTGTATCACAAAATTCATATTTTGAAGCCCTAACCTCCAATGTGATGTATCTGGAGGTGGCACCCTTTGGGAAGTAATTGGGATTAGATTAATTTAGGAAGGTAGGATCCTCATGATAGAATTATTACCCTTTTAAGAAGAGGAAGAGTCACTGGGGCTTTCTCTCTCTTTCCATATGCATGTGTGATTTTTGCTTATTAATAAGAATAAAAGTGTAAGCAGGAGGGGTGCCTGGGTGGCTCAGTCAGTTAAGCATCTGACTTCTGCTCAGGCCATGATCTCATGGTTTGTGGATTTGAGCCCCGCGTCAGGCTCTGTGCTAGCTTGGAGCCTGGAGCCTGCTTCAGATTCTGTGTCTCCCTCTTTCTCTGACCCTTCCCCGCTCACATTCTGTCTCTCTCTGTCTCTCAAAAATGAATAAACATTTAAAAAAGAAAACATAAGCAAGAATGCTACATGATTACAACAGCCAACATTTATGGAGTATATCCCACGTGCTAGGCAGTATAATAAAAGCTTTTATGGGCATTATCTCATTTCCTCTCTTTCAGGATAGTCCTTAAGCAGGGCTCCTGTCAGCTCGTGGGCACTGTCGCAGTTGGGCCAGTTTTTCAAACACAGAAAGACTACGGGACTGGCTGATAACCAGGTGAAGTTTGAGCACCTGGTGTCTCCGTCCATCCACCACTCGGGCTCCAGGTAAGGCATCCAGAGGGGCTGCCCTGGTAACTGCCCCAGCATCCTGCTAGGGCAGCCACAGCTCCCACCCCATTCGTGGGCCCCAGACCCACGGAAAAATGACCATCGCCGACATGGCTTTGCGAGGGCCGTATTTACCTCCCACCATCTGGAACCCTCCAAAATTACGGCAGCTGCTTGGTGGAACAGCCTCCATAGCCTATAAAACACAGGTTACTTGATTTTTTTTTTTAATTTTTTTTAACGTTTATTTATTTTTGAGACAGAGAGAGACAGAGCATGAATGGGGGAGGGGCAGAGAGAGAGGGAGACACAGAATCTGAAGCAGGTTCCAGACTCTGAGCCATCAGTCCAGAGTCCGACGCGGGGCTCGAACTCACAGACCAGAAGATCGTGACCTGAGCCGAAGTCAGATGCTTAACCGACTGAGCCACCCAGGCGCCCCTTATTTGATATTTTGAATGTCACACCTGCCTTTCTTTTCCTTTTCCTTTTCACTTTGCACCAACCACAGCAAGATGAAAGCAAATCCACCTAAAAGATTTGTTTAAATCTCCCCAGAGATCAGATGTTTTTCATTTTTACCTGCTATCTTGGAGACCTTGTGTGTATACACGCACAGTTATTACACAGTTGTGATCACATCAAAGTTCATTTTTGCGTCTTGCTTCTTTTGAGTAACATTACCTCATAAGAATTTCCCCCAAACCATTACATCGGTCTTCAAACGTCCTGTTTTAATGATTTATTAGATCCTAGTTTGATTTAGAGCAGACACCTGTCTATGAAACTTATGTGTGGTAGGTGTGGGGGGAAGAGAGAGAGAAAGGAAAGACGATACAATGTCCTCTCTCCCTAGTCACTGCAGATTTTTCCCAACAGGTGTCAAGACAGCTAGACAAAGTATATTGTTCAAATTTCTCCTATGGGGCTGAATTGATAGCTCTGGAGGAGAAAGTGGAACTTTACAAACAGCTGTAATTACAAATTCGTCAAGATACCTGGCTCTTTGGTTCAGCATTACTTGTTTTATGACCTTTTTCTTGGGGAGTTCAATCCCCATGACACCCCAAAGCTTTTTGTCGAAGTCGTAAGACTACAATTAAAAGAGGGCAACTAGAACAAATCGTTAATTGTGAAAACATAGCATATCCATTAAGTTCTAGAAAAATATCACTGATTTCTCAGGAACATCCCTTGACCTCAGAGTGATTAATTTGTTTATTTATAAGGACATGTATAAAAATTGGGCCCTTTTCCATGCCCTAAATCAATGCTCCGTAAACTTCCCCATGTCTTTTTGCAAGCTGGGAAAGTAATAAAGAAAAACAGGAAAGGGCTTGCTAACACTAGGTATTCCGAACACTTTCTTGTTGCTAAGGCTTTCGAATTCTTTTTTCGTGGAACACAGTATTACATGCTTAGCTTGCTGTAGGTAATTTAGCAACAGGATTTACCTAACAGAGCGGTTTTTACTTGATCTAATTTTAGATAATTACCTCTCTTTTCCAAGCTTGTTTCTACACTATTTCTGCGGTCCTGGGTTGTCACACACACATTTACCCTAGGATCTCCAGCTTGTAAGGCAGTAGATAGAACGGTTCAATTTCCTTCATCAAATTTCAAGCATGAACTATAAGTAAATGTGTAAAATTAGGAATTCCACACCGGTCATAAAAACCTACCCACAAACAGGTGGAGAACAGGAAACAAAAACAAAAACAAGCAAAACCTGAATCAGAATGCCTAAGTCAATAAAAGATTCCATGAAAGCCGGCAAATGCTAACATTACTGACAGCTGGATATCGAATCTGAGTCATTACCCAAATAGGGCGCCCTACTTAATGTTCACCAAATACTGGAGATTTTCATTCAAAGGCAGTTTTCCTGGGACCGGGTTTGCTAATACCTTAAGAAAGTTAGTCTCTGGAAATAAGGCAGGAAGTCAGCTGTCTCCTCAGCAACTTCTCTCAGTTTTTGGAAAAACACTTTTTTTTCTCCTTATAGAACCTTTCATCTTTTTGTTCGAGCACATTTAAAAAAGTTTTACCTCACATACAGGGGTCTGTTTCCAAATATTCGTTACAGAGAACAGAGGGAAAACATCTTTTCTTCAAGGCTTCCTCTTGCCAGGTGCTGAGTATGTGCCTTCTGGGTGTTTCTAGTGGAAACTCGGCCAAACCACATACTGAAAACTGTCCCCAGAGGCTCCATAGCACTGGTTCTCTGAGCAGACACTATAATAGCTTCCCTATTTGTATCACAACTTTTTATCACAAAGTTTTTGTGAGGACAAAATGAATGAAGGTAGTTGGGATAGGATGGGGTTGGGAGAGGGTACTTCAAACTCCTAAGAGCGATTACTTGTGTGGGGTAGGATGCTACCTTCTACTTTAGCCTTTTTTTTTTTTAAGTTTGTTTATTTTGAGAGAGAGAGAGAGAGAGCAGGAGCAGGGAAGGGGCAGAGAGGGAGGGAGAGAGAGAATCCCTAGCAGGTTCCGTGCCATCAGTGTAGACCCCGACACAGGGCTCAATCCCACCAACCATGAGATCATGACCTGAGCTAAAACCAAGAGTCAGACATTTAACTGACTGAGCCCCCCAGGTGCCCCTTTAGACATTTTTAACATTATGCATTACTTTTGAAACGATCAACTTTTCAATAATTACTTTTATTTTACACAGAGTGTGTCAAAGTGTCTTTGAGTCTGTACTATATTATATAAATAGGACAATTAGTAGCCTTCACTTCCCATTTAATGAGTCATTTCAAACCTAATGAAAAATGAAAAAAATACCATCTGAAAAAAATCTCTTTTTTTATAAATAGACTTATTTTTAGAGCAGTTTTAGCTTATAGAAAAAATTAGCAGCAGTACCTACGGTTCCCATATATCTCCCTCTTCCCCATACATCCTTTCCCTGTTATTAACATCCTGCACAGGGTGGTACATTTCTTACAGTTGATGAGCCAGTGTTGATACATTAATATCAGATGAACTCTTTGGTTTACATTAGGTTCGCTCTTGGTGTACTTTCCGTGGGTTTTAACAAATACATAATGACAGGTATCTATCATGACAGTATCATACAGAAGAGTTTCACGGCCCTAAAAGTCCCCTGGTTTCCACCTATTTATGCCTCCTTCCCTCCCACCAACAAACCCCTGGTAACCACTGACAGTAACCTTACCCAGGCTCCTCTGAGCTTTTTCTTCACTAGGCCTCAACGTTGGCCTAGGAAGACTTGAACAAACACTAACGTAATTGTTAAGGGCTCACAGCAGCAGCCCAAGGATGACCCCAGCCCCCTCAAGGTACTTGCCTGAGAAAGCACAAGGCTTCCCAGAGAATTGACTGTTCTAGCTGACACCTGAAGATAGGGCCTTTGTCCACCTGCCTTTGTGGGAAGGGTAGGAGCCTAACTTTTACAAACGCGAGTTAGCAAACACAACTGGGTTTTATATGGACCGACCCCCACCCCCATTCATGCTTTTTGTAAATTTTCACTTCCCTCCCCTCCCCTTCCCCCCTTAAAACACCAATCTCCTCCGCATAGATCAGGGTTAAGTTCAGTCCACTCTGGATTCGTTTCCCTATTGCAATTCTTTGAAATCTGTCCTTACCATGCTAGCTAGCATCCAGCCTTGTTTATCTTTGATATGTATAGTATGCCATGCTTGGCACCGCATGGTTTCATACCACATTGTGACCCTGGCCACACTGATTAAAACGTTATCAGGGGCCTGGTCCAACAGCAGCAAGTAGCTTTGGAAGTGGCCTTTACCCACCAAGATAATAGGGATCTTTAGTTTGTTCTACCAAGAAAAATACTCCCTTCTTTTGAAAAACATTCCTTCAGACCAGATGGCACATATTTGGCAAGACTTGTGACCACAGCAATTAGTCTATGTGTGGGTTCGAAAACCATGTTGGGCCAATCACAGTCTTTATCCTGAAATATTTTAATTCGGAACCAGTGAGTCTAGATTCATTGCCTCTCTGATGATGGAAACGTGGATCTCTGGAGCTGTCAGTTATCACATTCCCTGCCCTGTGCAAGTAAACTCTTTGAAAGAGAGATGAAGCTCATCAAGTAGAAGCAAGAGTCAAGGTGGTCTTCCAGGCCCTGATTCCCACTGTTCCTGAGACCCCTGTCCTTCCTGTAGATGTACAGTTATATCCCCTTTTAACTTAAACTCTTTTTTTCTTAATGTTGAGAGAGAGAGAGAGAGAGAGACAGAGTGCAAGTGGGGGAGGAGCATAGAGAGAGGGAGACAGAATCTGAAGTAGCTCTAGGCTCTGAGCCATCAGCACAGAGCCTGATGCAGGGCTTGAGCCCATGAACTGTGATATCATGACCTGAGCCAAAATCAGACATTTAACCAACTGAGCCACCCAGGAACCCCTTAACTTAAACTCTTTTTGACTTGGGTTTGTGTTATCAGCTGAATTCTGATCCACCCAAATTTCCACCCCAAATTCACGTGTCAAAGTCCAAATACCCAGACTTCAGAATGTAACCTTATTTGGAAATAGGGTTATTGCAGATGTAATTAGTTAAAATGACATCATTAGGGTAGGCCCTAATCAAATATGACTGGCATCCCTATGAAAGGGTTCTTATAAAAATTCAATCTGTGATTGAATTTACAGAGAGAATACCATGTGAACATGAAAACAGCCAACTATAAGGCTGGGAGAAAGGCCTGGAACAGATCCTTCCCTGTCAGAGCTCAGAAGGATACGACCCTATCTTATCCACGACTTCTAGACTCCAGAACTGTGAGATAATACATTTTTGTTATTTAAACAACCCAGTTTGTAGTGCTTTGTGATGGCAGTCCTAGAAAATTAATAGAGTTTGTTACGTGCAACCAAACTTCTGATTACCATGAGCACCCTCTCATGGACAGTGAGGAATAAATCAATTCAGCTTTCTCTTAGGGAGCTGGAATGACAAGGCTCAATGAGTTAGTTGATCAATAATGGCAGGAGCACTAGATATGGAGACATGGATAATTATTCACAGGGACAGGACCCTAACCTAGGGGACAACAGACTCTCAACGTTTGTGTCTTCTAAGTTACTATCAGATGATTTGAGTTCTGTTGTGATTTCCTTTCAAGCCAGCTATCTTTGATATTGAAACACTTTCCCTCATTCTTATTGTATTCCCTATTTCCTGAGCTACTTTCAGTACTTTTTTATGTTTATTTTTGAGAGACAGAGAGACAGACAGACAGACAGAGTGTGAGTGGGGGAGGGACAGAGAGAAAGGGAGACACAGAATCTGAAGCAGGCTCCAGGCTCTGAGCTGTCAGCACAGAGCCCAACATGGGGCTCAAACTCACAGACTGTGAGATCATGACCTGTTGGACGCCCAACTGACTGAGCCACCCAGGCACCCTCTGATCTACTCTGAATATGCCTTTGTTCCCTGTAACCTGAAAGATCTTGAATCTGTGCAACCAATAATATGTTTTTCTGGTTGAAAATTTTATTGAGATAGTGGTAGTAACTCACATGTAAGAAATAAGACAGAGAGATGCAGTATACACTTTACCCAGGTTTAGAGGTAATATTTTGCAAAACTAGAGTACAATATCAACACCAGGATATTGACATAGATACAACCCATCCATATTATTCAGTTTTGTCTTAGTTATGCTCCTGTGGGTGTTTTGTTCTACTCAATTTTATCACCGGTGTGTGTGCATATATCACCACAGTCAAGATTTTCAATGACAAGTTTTATGTTTGTTTGTTTGTTTATGTATTTATTTGAGAGAGAGAGAGACAGAGTAAACACAAGTGGGGGAGGGACAGAAAGAGAGGGACAAAGAAAATCCCAAGCAGCCTCCACGATCAGCATGGAGCCCAACACAGGACTCGATCTCACAACTGTGAAATCATGACCTGAGCTGAAATCAAGAGTTGGACGCTTAACCATTGAGGCACCCAGGTGCCCCGCAACAGATAGTTTTGAGGTCTTCTAGAAGTAAGGATAGAAACAAATAGTTTCCTGACAAAGCCCAGTTTAACATAAAACCCAGTAAAACAGATCAGCCATATCCCAAGTGGCCCATTTGCTTCCTGTACTTCTCTTATAACACTATTACACTTTTTAAAATAGTTGCTCATTCAGTTGTGTGTAATTCCCACTAACTTCCATTATATACAAGGGCAAGAACTCTGTCTGGCTTGGTTATCATTGTATTCCAAATTCCCAGAGGCAGCCACTTTCAACTTTCCTAATTATTTTATCTGGTATATATGCCCAAGTTTCTAAACAGTATGTTTATAATAAATTAAATCTTTTTATCACGAGATGACATCAATTGGCTCCTGTTATGATCAATGAGTATTATTCTTCCTTATATCATCACAAACACATACACTTCACAACCCTCCCAGAATAACAGTTTGACATTACTGAAATTAATATATGAACTTTACATTAGGATAAAATAAGTATTCCTTCATGTTGAACCACGTAGAATACTGTAATAAATTCCTTTACTACAGAACTGATTGCTCTAGAGTTAACAACAAAATTGTATTTCCATTTGTTTAGTTTTCCATGTACCTATATTAATTTTTCTTCCAAACTCTATTGGTCATACATATAGAAATCAGTTGAGTTTCTCCTTCTCCCTCTCCTCCTCCCCCTCCCCCTTCTTCTTCTTCTTCCCCTCCTCCTCCTTCTCCTCCTCTTCCACTTCTTCCTCCTCCTCCTTCTTCTTTTTAGTGAGAGAGAGAGAGAGAGAGCAAGAGCACAGGACGGGCAGCAGGAGAGGGAGAGAATCTTAAGTAGGCTCCACGCTGGGCATGAGATCTCATGACTGTGAGATCATGATCTGAGCCGAAATCAAGAATTGGACGCTTAACTGATGGAGCCACCCAGGCGCCCCTCAAGTACCAAATTTATCTTTCCAAGAGGTATAAATCATCCAAACCACTTTCTATTCCTGGCTTTTGTTCTAAACTCTGGAAATTCTCACTTCCCTTAACTTCCATAACCTTGTCCTCTTCTGGTTTGCTATATTGATCTAGCTATTCCTGTTTGGTCTCCCTCATCTTTTATCCACATATCCCTTCAATTTCAGCTTTCCTCACAGTCGTAGGCTTCTTTATTATCCTAGGCTCCTGAGAGAAATAGGCCATTACTAACAAAGGCTGGAAATAAGAAAAGCTTCAAAATACAGAAGTATTTTTCTCTCTCTTATAAATGAAGTCCAGGGGAAGCAGATCCAGTGCCAATACGGCCATTCCAAATGTCATCAAGGACCCAAGCTTTTGTCTTTCTGCTCTGCGATCGCAGAACTGCTGCTGGTGCTCTAGGCATCATCTCTGCTTTTCAGGAAGAAGATAAGAGGAAGGAGTGAGGGAGGCACACCAGGGTGGCTCAGTCGGTCAAGCATCTGACTTTGGGTTAGCTCCTGATCTCACAGTTTGTGGGTTTGAGCCCTTCGCCAGGCTCTCCGCTCTCAGTGCAGAGCCTGCTTCAGATCCCCTGTCCCTTCCCGTGCTTCCACATGCTCTCTCTCTCTCTCTTTCTACTCCAAAAATAAACATTAAAAAAATTATTTTAAAAGAGGAAGGAGTGAGGGGAGGAAAAAAAGTACTAGCAAGTGTCTGCCCACCTTCTTTTTTTTTTTTTAATTTTTTTAACGTTTATTTATTTTTGAGACAGAGAGAGACAGAGAGAGGGAGACACAGAGTCTGAAACAGGCTCCAGGCTCCGAGCGGTCAGCACAGAGCCCAACGCGGGGCTCGAACTCACGGACCGCGAGATCATGACCTGAGCTGAAGTCGGACGCTCAACTGACTGAGCCACCCAGGCGCCCCCCACCTTCTTAAGGAGCTCTTGATGAGTTCCCATCCAACTTTGGGACTCACAGAAAATTGAGTCACATGGCCACACCTAGCTATAAAGAAGCTTAGGAAATAAAGCCTTTTAGCTAGACATAGTGTTACCTGCATATAATTAGTGTCTTTTATTAAGGAAGAGAAATAGACTGGTTATTTGCTGGGCAAGTAGCAGTCTCTGCCATGATTATTATAGCTCACACCCTTGGTTTTGACTGTCTGGTCCAGCATCTGTACCCCTTCTTTTGGTGACAGCACCTCAGTTTTCCCTCCCCATTGCCTGAAGTCTTGGTGGGACTCTCATTCCAGATGTCACTGTGTCCTCTTGGTCAAAAAGTAAATACTTGACTTAGATGGGCCGATCACATCCTCTTTCTCTGTAACTTGACTCTTAGACCCATGAAGTAGTTCGGACTCCTATAAGTGTTTTCTTTTAATTCTTTGAGCTGCCTGAATCCTAAGTTAGAATCACTTTCTGCTGCTTGCAACCAAAACATACTACTTGCTACCACTCGGCCTCTCCCGCCTCCGCTCTGAAGGCCTCTGCACTGCCCAACTCCAGAAGGTGCCATTTGTACTGCATCCTTTTGAGCTGTGAATGGTGCCTTGACATTGTGCAAGAAATGGCCCTATCATGCCAATTTGTTCTCTACCCCACTGCTAGAGTTAGCTGTCTGAAGAAAGCTATGTCTGTGTGTATCAACATGCCACCTCATTCCTTGAAAATCTTCAATGGCTCTCCATTACAATAAAGAATAAAAGCCAAACTGACTTCAATGCACTTCATAATCTGGCTCCCGTTAGTTTTCTCAGCACTACCGTCCACTATACCTATCTCCTTTTCACACCATCTTGCACCCACAGCTGGACATACTGGACAAGCCGTATTTTAATACATCCTGTGTTCTTCAGCCCCATACCTGGTCCAGTGTGGGACCAGTCTCTTCCCCCTTTTTCCCAATATTCCAGCAGTCAACATCCTAATCACCATTGAAGGCCTTGCTGACATTCTACTGTCATTGACTTCCTAGATTCTGGTCAGAATGTATCACCTCATCTTCCACTGGCCATTATAGTTTGTGCCCCTGATTACTGTACTTCCCACCTCTTGTCTGTAATGATAGTTTTAATCAGAAGTCTCCTTCCTCCATTTTTATCATAAGCCCTTAGAAGACAATGACTATCCTGTCTGCTTGGTGTGCCCCATAGCTTCCCAGCAAAGTTCCTCACTTAGTTCATGTTTTCCACTCAACAGAATGGAAACCTTTAAAATTGGACAGAAAGCAGTTCAGGGAGCTGGAGAGAGTCACTTTGGGGAATCGTAGATAAGTGATTCTTCTGAGCTGGCTTTGTCCTCTTCTGTTGCCCACCATACAAGGCTCTCTCTTAGGTTCTGTGCCCTCAGCTCCACTGGAGACTCTGGGTCTCTATTCAGCTTTATTATGCCAGTGCAACCAACAAGAAAATCTTCATCTTCATGCAAATTTCCTTTACTTTATTACTGAAGAACAAGATGCAAAGAATCTGAAGGAATGAATTAAATGAATAAATACATTAGAGAAGGAGATTCTCTCTAAAAACAGGTGTTTTTCTTCAAATATTAAATGATCTATCACTATTCTTGTAACCATTTTCTGAGAGACACTGAAGATATGTGTGATTTTAGTAATGTCTTGGACAATAATATCTTAAATTTTAGTAAAGGAAAAAGTATAATAATGTATACATAAAAGAGAGGCACATTATTATTCAATTACTTATTTTCTTATCAAAACATGTCAGACTGTACCCAGAATAAAATAAGGATAGAATTTAAGGGCAATCATCAAGGAGTCTAATTCTCTTACTTGGAAATTCTGAATACTCAAATGTGGGATATATTAATAACTACAGTATTTTATTTTAGTGACTTGTTCCCTCCCTGGTAGAACATTTATGCCTGTAACTTCTGTGAACTTCTATTGCTTTTAACCTAACATGGTGACTCACCTTCCTGTACCGAATCACATACTGTAACTTCCTAATAAAAGATAATGGTCTTTTATCTGTTATGGTCCCTTTGAAACATTCTCATTCTTGATTCTCCTGAAGAAGAATTCCTTAATGATGGTAGGAAGGAAGGAGACAATGAAAGAAGAGAGGGAAAGAAGAGGGGAGGGAGGAAAAAGAGAAAAGAAGAGCCTTCTGCTTTTTCTGCTGTTACTCATCACTGAACCCAATTCAGAAGCAAGCTTCTCAAAAAACCTAAACAGTGACTCAACCCTTCAGCTATTTCTTTTTCTTTTTTTAAAATACCTTTGCAGGTCTCTTTAATATCTGATTTAACGGAAAGCTCAATTCTCTTACCTGCTTCTGCATTCCGTCTGTTGTGGTATCTATGCTTTTATTATTATTATTGAAGTATAGTTGACACACCATCTTACGTTAGTTTCAGGTGTACAATACAGTGACTCGACAACCCTGTGGGTTGTCACAGCACAAACTCACCACAAATGTAGCTGCCATCTGTCACACACAGCACTGTTACAATACCGTTGACCATATTCCCTGTGCTGTGCCCCTTCCAGCTTTTTCTCAAGACTGACTCTTTAATTCATTCTTCTCTTTTCTGTGGGAGTTAGTAATATCATACACAACACCTCTTGTTCCTCTAAGATGTTCCACTAGGCAGACCTCCGGCCACTCGTCATTGTGCTGATCCTCCAAAACCTTCTCTGCCCCCCAGATCTAAATTTCTCATCCTAGTGGTCCTGGTTTTCCTCCTCTTTAGGCTATGTCCTCTGTGCCCCGTTCACACACACCCTGCTGGTCCCTCCCAATCACCAAGTCCTCTAAAAACCTTCCCCAGATACTCTGTCACAACTTCTCAGCTCCCGAATAATGAGTAATTTGTCACACTGAATTATCACCATTCTCTTGTCTGGCTTCCTCATTGAACAGGGAACTCCTCAGGCATAAGAACCTTTGAAATCCCCCCTCGGTGGGGACTTGGTGAAAACCCTTTGTTTTCACTTTCTACGCAGGAAAATCTTCCTCTTAAGCTGAGACACAGATTCAGTGAGGCTCTTTCTCAAAAGGCCTCTCCTGGCCTCGCATGGCCCATTACATGAGCTCTGGGCACTCATATGGTGTGGATGGTTCTGAACCTGTTCCTCCTACCCTCATCCCCAGCTCACTCTCCTGTCTCCAGAAGCTATTCACCATATGTTCCCCTCCAGATCTCATCTCTTTTCTTCTGTCATGTGGTCACTCTTTGTTTCTGGATATTCTAACACTTCACATTCATTCAGCAGTAAAAACAAAAATAATCCAATCTGAGAACTCTTTGAGTATTACTAGACCATCAAATCCAACTGTGTACTTCCTCTAAGGTTCTTTTCCCAACCATGACGCTACCTTCTCTATTCAGTGTTATTCAAGTCACAATTCTTTCTTTTGGTGTCATGTATACTCCTCCAGACTTCTGTTAAGGAAAGAATGGAAGACCTTCGTTCCTGTCAAACTCATCTGTCCTCAATTCCTTGAGAACACCTGCTCTTATAAAATGACAACATGGTGAATTTATCCGTCTCTCATCTGCCCCCAAAAGGGTCCTAAGATTTAACTTTAAAGCACGCAGATAATATAATATGTAAAAACTTCAATAGTTGCAGACAAATTTAAAATGCCCCATTTCCAATCTTCACAATTGTCACCAGGCTGGTGTGAACCCCTCAAGGTATTTCCTATACATGCACATATATGTTTCGGTAGCTGTGGAAATTTGTAACATTTTGGCTTTTGTTGGAGTTATGCAACTATTCATGGGAGTCAAGGCCAAACCCTAAGAAATTACAACATGTCTGTTCTAGCCTTTTGTAATACCCTTGCCCTGAGTGGTGGCATAGCTCTCAAGGCAGCCATAACTGCCAAACTAAAGCATAATGCCCGATAATAACTGTGGATTTTTGAGAAACAGACTGGCCTATAAGATGCCTACAGTCTCACTTCCTGCTGGGACCCATGGCAGACAGAAATGAGGGAGGCTGGACCCCCTCAGGGAGTGGGTGGAAGTATTGGTTGCCATGGTCCAGGAGGGGTCTGCTCTCAGGATGAGAACCTTCTCTTGTTGGAACCTCAGGCTCCTGCATAGAGGTGGCAAATAATGAGCAAGCATGCCAAATGCCTACCTGAAACATGGTTTAAATTTTCCTTCTTGGTTTGTGAATAAAACCATTGAAGAATTTTTTCTAGCATAACTTTGGTTAGTGTCCTCAAGCAAAATCAAAGAATCCAAGTGCTATTGGAACTCCTGGTTTCCCCCTTTTTTAAAAATTTATTTTTATTTTTTAATTCACATTCAAGTTAGTTAGCATACAGTGCAATAATGATTTCAGGAGCAGAATCCAGTGATTCATCCCCTACATATAACACCCAGTGCTCATCTCAACAAGTGCCCCTTGCCCATTTAGCTATCCGCCCACCCACAACCCCTCCAGCAACCCTCACTTGGGAACTCCTGGTTTCCTAATGCTTAATCATTGATGAGAATTCTCATCTGTTTGTAAGACAAACTAGAATTGATGAGAAAGAGAAGCAAATACCTCATCTATGGTATTGCATCAGTACCCCTACATTTTCCATTTCATAAGCAATTCTGGCTACAAACCAGGAAGTGGAATCTGTCTGTTAATGGATGCTAATGGGACACCTAATGGTGCCACAGAAGGCCGGGACACTTTGTGCTGTGGCCCATGGAAAAGCACAAGATTTATGGAGCGAAGATAGCACTGCCAGTTCTTTCGTAAGGAAAAGAAATATCTTATCCAAAAGATAGTTTTTTTCTAACAACTCAGTGAAGCTTCTTTACCTCCAAAAGTCTGAGCCAATAGGAAATAATGGCAGACATCACTCAAGTTTTCCTATAACAATTTTTTTTTCAACGTTTATTTATTTTTGGGACAGCGAGAGACAGAGCATGAACGGGGGAGGGGCAGAGAGAGAGGGAGTCACAGAATCGGAAGCAGGCTCCAGGCTCTGAGCCATCAGCCCAGAGCCTGACGCGGGGCTCGAACTCACGGACCGCGAGATCGTGACCTGGCTGAAGTCGGACGCTTAACCGACTGCGCCACCCAGGCGCCCCCAATTTTTATGTACGTATATATTACCTATCTAAAGAAAGTCTCTTCATAAGTGAACAAATGTTCATTATTTTTAAACCTAGAAATACTCCACAATCAAGAGGGAAGATATCACCTGTATTTGCCTGCATGGAAATAACCCACTGTAAAAATGGTACCTGTGTCTTTTCTTTATTTTTTTTAAGGTTTATTTATTTTTGAGAGAGAAAAAGACAGACAGACAGAGCATGAGTTGGGGAGGGGCAGAGAGAGAGGGAGACACAGAATCCGAAGTAGGCTCCAGGTTCTGAGCTGTCAGCACAGAGCCCAACTGAGGGATCGAACTCACAGACTGTGAGATAATGACTTGAGCTGAAGTCGGACGCTTAACTGACTGAGCCACCCAGGTGCCCCTATTTTTGTCTTGAGAGAGAGAGAGAGAGAGAGAGAGAGAGTGAGAGAGAGAGAGCGTGCACACGCGCGCATGAGTGGGGGAGGGGCAGAGAGAATCTTTTTTTTAATGTTCATTTATTTATTTTGAGAGAGAGAGATTACTCGTGTGTGCATGAGCTGGGGAGGGGAGAGAGAGAGGGAGACAGAGAATCCCAAGCAGGCTCTGTGCTGTCAGCACAAAGCCCAACTAAGGGGTCAATCTCACAAACTATGAGATCATGACTTGAGCCAGTATCAAGTCAGAGGCTTAATTGACTGAGCCATCCAGGTGCCCCTTTTCATTCTTTTTTCTGTGTTTATACATATTTTTAAATTTTTAAACATTTCTATGAGTTTTAACACATACATGGATTTATGTTACACTCACCAAAATCAGGATACACACAGTTCTATCACCCCCAAAATTCCTCTTGTTATCCCTTCATGGTCATATCTCCCGTTACCCCTAACCCTTGCCACTAGCAAGCACTTCTCTCTCACATAGGATTTGGGGTTTTGAAATTTCACATAAATAGAATCACAGAGTGTGTAACCTTTGAGATTGGCTTTTTTCAATCAGCGTGTATGAGATTCATCCAAGATGTTTTGTGTGTCACTAGCTCATTACTTTCTACTGCTGAGTATTCCACTGTATGAATGTACCGTGATTTGTTTATACATTTCCAGGTTGAAAGACATTTGGGTTGTCTCCAATTCTGGTAACTGTGAATGGAGCTGCTATAAATATTTGTGTACAAGTAAAGTTTAAGTACCTAGGAGTAACATTACTGGGTTATATGGTAAGTTTACTTATATATAAACTTAAACCATAAGTTTACTTACTGGGTTATGTGTTTACTTTGTAAGAAACTGTTGAACTGTTTTCCAGAGTGGCTGTATCATGTTACGTTCTCAACAGCAATATATGAGAGTTCCAGGTGCCCTACATCTTTGTCGGACTTGTTATTGTCACCGTATTTAATTTTAGTTATTCTAATAGGTGCATAGTGATATTTCAGCATGGTTTTAATTTGCATATTCTTATTGGCTAATGATGTTAAACATACATACTTATTTGCTGTCCACATATCCTCCTTAGATAAAGTGTCTGTGTTTCACCGTTTTTAAATTGTTTTTTTTTTCTTATTGTTGAGTTTTGAGAGCACTTTATATATTGAAATATTTATATATTGTTGACTAGGCGATTTACAAATATTTTCTCCCCATCTGTAGTTTATCTTTGTATTCCTGTAACAGCGTGTATATATATTTTTTAATAAAACTGAAATCAGGGGCGTCTGGGTGGCTCAGTAGGTTGAGCATTTGACTCTTGATCTTGGCTCAGGTCATGATCTCATGGGTTCATGAGTTTGAACCCCACGTTGGGCTCTGCGCTGACAGTGTAGAGCCTGCTTGGGATTCTGTCTCTCCCTTCCTGTGCCCCTCCCCCTCTAAAAAATAAATAATAAATAAACATTTAAAAAATTTTTTAAGAAACCCCGAAATCAGAATGTGCATGCTATTTTATAATGTACTTTTTGCATTTAAATTTTTTTAATATTGTTTTATTTATTTTTGAGACAGGGAGAGACAGAGCATGAACAGGGGAGGGTCAGAGAGAGGGAGACACAGAATCCGAAACAGGCTCCAGGCTCTGAGCTGTCAGCACAGAGCCCGACACGGGGCTCGAACCCACGGACCGGACCGCGAGATCATGACCTGAGCCAAAGTCGGCCGCTTAACCGATTAAGCCACCCAGGCGCCCCTAATGTACTTTTTGCATTTAGCAACGTGTCTTAGACAGCTTTCTATGTGATTAGTTCTTCCCAACATTCTTCCAGTGGCTGCACAGTATTCCACTGTGTGCATATAGAACCATAATCTATTTAACAAACTCATCTGTTGAACATTGAAGTTGTTTTCTATTTTTTACTGTTAAAAACATTACACTGGGGAATATCCTTAAAGTTCAGTCTTTTCCCACATTCAACATATTTCCCTAGAACAGATCCTGAGAAGTGGAATTATTCTTTCTGATTATATACACTTCCTAGGCTTTGAAAAAAAAAAAATACACAATGCTGAATTTTCCTCCAGAAAGGCTATTTAACTCCCATTGTCAAGGTATGGAATAAGACCAGGTGCTATTGTTGCTTTTTAGCTTTGCTTCCTTGGTAGCTTTTTTAAAATTTAATTTATCTTTTAAATTTACATCCAAGTTAGTTAGCATATAATGCAACAATGATTTCAGGAGTAGATTCCTTAGTGCCCCTTACCCATTCAGCCCATCCCCCCTCCCACAACCCCTCCAGCAACCCTGTGTTCTCTATATTTGTCTTTTATGTTTTGTCCCCCTCCCTGTTTTTATGTTGTTTTTGCTTCCCTTCCCTTATGTTCATCAGTTTTGTTCTTAAAGTCCTCATATGAGTGAAGTCATTTGATATTTGTCTTTCTCTGACTAATTTTGCTTAGCATAATACCCTCTAGTTCCATCCATGTAGTTGCAAATGGCCAGATTTCATTCTTTTTGATTGCCGAGTAGTATATATGTATATATACATACATACCACATCTTCTTTATCCATTCATCCACCAATGGACATTTGGGCTCTTTCCATACTTTGGCTATTGTTGATAGTGCTGCTATAAACACTGGGGTGCATGTGCCCCTTGGTAACAGCACACCTGTATCCCTTGGATAAATACCTAGTAGTGCAATTGCTGGGTCGTAGAGTAGTTCTATTTTAAATTTTTTGAGGAACCTCTATATGTTATCCAGAGTGGCTGCACTCTGATACTTGTATTCCCAAGTATCTCACTGATTTTTAAAAATATGCCATTCTTTCATTACAAATAAGGCTGAATATTTATTTACATCCTTTTTGCCATTTGCATATCTTTTTGTGTATGTAAATTGTCTCTTCATGTCCTTTGTGCATTTTTATATGGGGGAGGTTCATCTTTTTCCTAGTATTCTATAATAACTCTTTTATGGCAAATGTTTCCCCCAGAATTTCATTTCAATGTACCTTAATTATGCAAAGCCCCTTTGTGGCCTTGTTGGAATCCTTGTGAGTGAAGGATCCACCAGTGTGAGGGTTGCCAGATTTAGCACATAAAAATAAACAAATTAATTTTTAATAATTATGCCCCAAATAGACTTGGGATGTACTTATACTAAAAAATTATTCTTCATTTATCTGAGGATGTAAATGTAATTGGGTATGCTGTATCCCATCTGGCAACCCAGCCAGGGGTCACCACTATAGTAAAGCAATGGCTGAATTGAGTGTCTGGTTCTAAACTCAGCACATTTGGCAAAAATTGTGTACAGCCAAAGGTGCCTTCAAAAGTCCTTTAAGAAGCTTTCCACAATCAAAGGAAGCACCTTGGGCATGGAAGTGTTAAGCTGTCTCTGAGGGATGTATGTCAGGACTTACTCATTAGACTGGCAGCAGAGGGACAGAAAGAAGTATAGTGGGAGAGACATGTGTGGATGTGTTCACACTTACATGCTAATGGTAACTGTTAATGTGTGTGCATCTCTTTGGCTGTGCTTTAGGAAAACAGTAAGTGATTCGGTGGAAACATCCCTCCTTGCTAATATTTGAATAGTATAGATTGGATAATGAATTCTTTTAGAAGCATTATATTTTGTGTACTCTGTTACCTTATGTTTCATTTTTAATTGAACATTAAGGAAACGCAGGATTTTAATTGTAACTCTGCCACTATCTGCCAATATCTTTAGGCCTGTTGCCGTTTTTGTTGCCAAGAAAGACAGGATTACATTTTTTTCTTTCTGATGGTATTGGTGTAGTATATTCTTGGTTATCAAGACATTCATAATTTTGGGACTTTGAAATAGGAAATATTCATGGTGTGTAAATAAGCATGGCCCATAACTGTGTATATAGATAGATGTATAGATGTATAGATACACATGGGACCTAGAAGTCAAACTGTAAACTGCTTGTGATTATGGATGACTTTGTTCTTTGCTTCTTGTGTTTTTCAGTTTCCTTTTATGCACATGTTAACTTTAAAAAAAAAAAATTAACCAAAAAAAAAAAAAAAAAAGAAAGAAAGAAAGAAAGAAGGAAAGAAAGAAAGAAAGAAGCTTTCCAAAATCAGTATTCATGGGGTTCTATCTTCTACCTTATATAGTAATACTTAGGCTCAGTGAAGTTGAGAACTTCTCAGGAACAGAAAGTCCCTGGGCAGATGGTTGGTCATTTAAACCACTTCACTCTGTGTAACTAAGAATGGGAGGAAAAAGGTGAGGAAGCTAACGTGCTCCTGATTGCCTACAAACTTTTTCTGTTTTCTATGTTTCTAAAATGTTGAAACAACTATTTATTGGTAGTTGTAATTCAACAAGATACAGTAGCAAAGTTCATCTCACATGGGTATTATGTTCTAAAGTTAGCTCTCAAGGAAAACATGACCAGGCTGTGACTCCACTGAATTATTTTTATACGGTTACCCTTCAGTCCATGTTCCCCAACTCTCCCAGTCCAAATTGTATTTTCAATAAACATTCTGACCCCAAACTACTCAAATATTTTTCTTCTGGGGGAACATGTATATTTTGGCCCATTCAGCAGCTACTGAACAGTAATCATGGCGATGGGCCTTGTATCGCTAGTTATGCAATCGTGTGCTGTTTCAGGCATCCTTTGTCTTTATTTCTTTTATGGATGTTTTTCTAAAAACTTTGCCCAACATTACATTTTAGTGTAATATATGTATTGATGCTCAAAAGTTTCAAATCAATCATTAGCCAGAAGTCCAAAGCAAAATGTATAGAAAGATGTATTCATTTTGGGGCGGGTGGTTCACTTGGTTGAGCATCCGACTCTTGATTTTGGCTCAGGTCACGATCCCAGGGTTGTGGGATCAAGCCCCGCATCAGATTCCATACTGATTGTGGAGTCTGCTTGAGATTCTCAATCTCTCTCCATCTGACCCTCTCCCCACCTCTCTCTCTCTCCCTCTCAAATTAAAAAAAGTATGTATTCATTTTTCTCAAACAATTCATGAATGACATTCAAATCTCATGTATTTCTAGTATATTCAAAATATTCCTATGAAATAAAAAATGTGTCATCCTAGCCTAAATTCATTTTAATATGATTTGGCCTGTGATAAGTGGCTCTGTCATATTGTCTGTGTTCTCTTCCATATATTTATATCTATTCTATAATATAAAAATGATATGCTTTATTATTTATAATAAAATAATATATATTTAATAATATATATGAAAAGGTTCAGTCAGATTGTTGTTTTACACATTAGATACATTGTTTTTGTTGGCTAGTACCATCTAAGCACACAAACTTTCTCTTTATATGCTAATTTCCAAATCTAACACATTATAAAGGAACCACACGGCTCTATTCATGTTGCCGTGGTCTCTGGGAAATAACGTTCATTTTTGAATAGGCTTGCAGGTCAGGGTGAAACTCAAACATTTATAAATAAACATAAAAATATACATACATAAATATACATGCACATATATATACACATACACACAAACATGTGTGTATGTGTATATATATATTTAAACTTTTTATTGTGGAAAATTTCAAATGCACAGAAGTGGAGAAAATGGTATAATTAACCTCTATACCCAACACCCAACTTCAATGATTACCAACTTTTTCACAATAATGATAAATATTTTAATAAGCTTTTTTGAAATTACAGCATACATATGAAAAAGTGCACAGATCATATGTGTACAGCTCCATGAGTTATTACAAAGTCACTGCACCCAGGTAACTACCACTCAGATCAAGGTACAGAACATTACCAGCACTGCAGCAGTCCCTACCACATGCCCTCCTAATCACCACCTCTTTATAGCTTCCAAAAGGTAACCACAATCCTGACCTCTAACATCATAGATTACTTTTGTCTGTTTTTGAACTTTATGTAAATGGAATCCTGCCGGTGTTCTTTCTCTTTCTTTAACTTAATATTGTATTTGTGACATTAATGCATGTTGTTGTGGTTTTTTTTGTTGGTTTTTTTTAATTTTTATTTTTTCAACGTTTATTTATTTTGGGGACAGAGAGAGACAGAGCATGAACGGGGGAGGGGCAGAGAGAGGGAGACACAGAATCGGAAACAGGCTCCAGGCTCCGAGCCATCAGCCCAGAGCCTGACGCGGGGCTCGAACTCACGGACCACGAGATCGTGACCTGGCTGAAGTCGGACGCTTAACCGACTGCGCCACCCAGGCGCCCCTGTTGTTGTGTTTTATAGTAATTTGTTTCCATTGTTGTGTGGTATTCTATGGTAGAACTCTACTATATTTATCCATATTACTGTAGGTAAACATTAGAGCTCTGTTTTAGTGAACACATCTTTTGGTGAATGTAAATAGGCATTTGGTTCTAGAAGTGACATTTCTGGGCTACAGAATATGTGTGCCAAACAATTTCCCATCACTTTACACTCCCACTGGCAGTGTATGTGCCTTCCAGTTGTTCCACAACCTTGCCAACACTTGATCTTGTCAGTCTCTTAAATCTTAGCTCTTCTGCTGTGTAGCTGTATCTCATTGAATCATTGAAGGTTTTTTGTTTTTTGTTTTCTTTTTTTAGAGAGAGAGAGAGCACACAAGCAGGGGAGGGGCAGAGGGAGAAGGAGAGAGAATCTCAAGCAGGCTCCACACCCAGCGTAGAACCCAATGTGGGGCTCAGTCTCACAAGTGTGAGATCATGAACTGAGCCAAAATCAAGAATGGGATGCTTAACTGACTGAGGTACCCAGGCACCCCTCTCAATGAAGATTTAATTTGCAATTTCCTTGTAAGTAACGAAGTTGAACACGTTTTCATTTATGTTGACCACTGATGATTTACTCTTGTGATGTTCTGTCTCTTGTCCATTTTTCTACTGAGTTGTCTTTGAAAAAAATTGATTTTTAAGAATTCTTATATGCTGGGTAGGAACCCTTTGTTGGTTATATGCACAGCAAATGTTGATAAACTGCATTTGAAAGCTGCAGGGTCCTGAAAGAAAGCAAATAAATACAGAATACTAAAATCGTTGTTCACTGCCTCACTTATAAGATGAAGGGTGAATCATTTTAAAATCCATAAAAATGACCACAATCTGAGTTTTAGTATTGGAGTTTACCCAGTGTCTAATATTTTGCAGAAATCTCAAGAAAAAGGCAAGTATATCCAGTGATACAGAGGAGTGAATAGTTGGTTGTTATCCAGACAAGTGGATGGCATTATTTTGGTGGGAAAAACATCCCTGGACATGAGAATTTGGCCTTGGTGAGAACATGAACATCAGACAAGGGTGCTGTGAACTTGATGAAGACAAAACACAACCCCTCTGTAATTATGTCTAAAGAACAGCCAAAACCTGAATATTGGCCAAACCACAAAACGACCAAATATTCCCCCTACTCTGGCTAAGAATAGTGACTGCTGTTTCTTTACCAATTACAGCTTTAGCCTCAGTCTAGTCTGTCATCCTTCTAGATAAGGCTCATTAAGATATCCAGTCTTAAGATTTAGCCTGGCTTCCTGGCAGCATCCGATCCAGAGCAAAGCTCCACTTCTTTAAACATTCCTCCAAATCATCCAACACAAGCTCCAATCCTATAATGAGTCCCTTTCTAATACCCAAGATTTCCCATGATACACATCCTTCCTCCCTGTATTAAATAATAAATGTGACTAGTAATGAACCGAACCACTGGTATGTTCCTGGTGGCCTTTTGATGGAGGGCATTAACTTTGGTTAATCCAGGACAATCTAGCAGCCTGGGACAAGTAACTTGTCAGAACACTAAAAATATACCTATCTCTGGGGTAAATTTACATTAGCCACAGACACAGAAGTGGATGGATAAATAAAAATTATTAATTTATGTAATTCCAGAGGGGACAGAAAAGACAAATATAGAGGCAGAAAGTAGATTTGTGGTTGCCTAGGGCTGTGTGTGGAAAAGGGGATTAAATGTCAAAGGTCATCTTGTTGGGGAGATGGTCTAAATCTGTATTATGGTAATGATGGCATAACTCAGTAAATTTGCTAAAGATCATTGAATTGTACACTTAAACTGAGTGAATCGCATGGTATGTAAATAATACCTCAATTAAGTTGTTAAAAGAAAACAACAGTAATCCCACAGAAGAACAACTACTTGAATCCAGCAAACATTCTCTCTCCTAAGCAAACTACATGTGGAGCTACAATGTAAGCAGGAAGTTGGTTGGAGGGCATAAATTCAGAGTAAGTAGACTTGGCTATATGATTAGAGTATGTTACTCTGTATCACAGAGACAAACCACTACCCATGTTGCAGATGTGGAATCTTTGGGCCAGGCCATTATTGTCTTCCCAAAATTATGCTTGGGTGGTGTTTGCCTCTGTGACTTTCATTCTCCCAGGTTATGCTGGCTGAATAATCTCTCTTCTGGTTTCAACTCCTATTTTAGCTTATAAATCAAGTCTTGTCCTGGGAACCATTCTTTCATCTTAAAACTTAAGATCTTTGATACCTTAGCTCTGAACTACTGTCACTTACCTTTATAGCCTATTGTTCAGGGGCAGTTTTATTTCCAAGTTGCAGTATTTAGCTTGGGGAAGACGACCATGGATGATTCACTTTTTGTCCCTTGGCCTATCACAGTTTTATATCAGAAATTGAAGGACAATGAGGTGATTTTTATCTTCTAGAAAATCCTGAAAGCCCATTCACTTAGAGGCATACAATTAGCAGAATACAGCTGTCCTTGCTGCAATTTGACATAGCCGTGCAGCCGCCAGATAAAATGCATGCATGTCCCAAGGAATATTTGGGATGTGCATGCACAAAAAAACCCCACAAAAAAACAAAAAACTGTTCATCGTTAATCTGAAGCTAAAGTTTAACTAGGCACCCTGTACTTTTATTTGCGAGTAAATACATAGAAGCCGTGGGAAACTCAGAAAAACAGGCTGTCTAAATTACTTTGGCAGAGAGGAGTGGGGGAAAAAAAAGCCAGATATTAAGAGCCTTAAACGGAGTCATCAAATGTTGTCTCAGAGGCAAGGAGAAAATCAGCCGAGACTGAAGTATCAGTACTTCGAGAAAGGGAGCATCACAGTCAAAGGGAGGACAGAAGGAAAACTTTATTTCTTCCTAGTTTGTAATTGGAATGTCTACTCAGGCTTTCTGCTTGTCAAAGCCAACGAAAGCAGAGTCCCCAAGGCAGCGACTCCATTTTGTGGTCCGGACGAGGGGGTGGGGCGACCTGTCTAAGCCACGCCCCGGGTACCGCGCAGACACCGGAGCCAGGTAACCAAGGGAACCCCAGGGAAGGCGTTTCCGGGAGAGGCCGGATCCGGAAGTAAAGTGTCCGCTCCGTCCAGCGGCCGAGCCCCGCCGCCTGTCCTTCCACCGGGCGGGCCCGCGAGGAATGACGTGTCTGAACTCTGGAGGCGGAAGCCGGCAGGGGGTCGCCGGGGTAGGAGTTGGTGAGGTGCAGCCAGCTGGCCTTGCGCGTGCGCCGTCCGCGCTCTGGTCAGACAGGTTTGCGACTGGAGTCCGGAGGCCAGTTATTCAGGAAGGCTCCACTTCTCCGGGTTTTTGGTAATGCTGAGTTCCGGGGGTTAAAGAGGCGGCTCTGTTTGGAGGAAAGAAGGTTGGGGACCTCCTTGAACCCCCGGACCACTGCGGCCTCAGCCTCGATTGACTGCAGCCCTCATTCCCCTTTCTTAGCTCTGCAAAAGGTTAAATGCATCTGGAAAATCTGAGGTTTATTTCAGCGCTGAAAGCCTGCGATTCCAAATTCAGATTTAAAATTTCTTTTGTCCGGCCAGTCATGTAGTGTTTTCCACTTACTTGCTCCTTGTCTCCTTTACATGCCACACGCTCTTCTAGGATGTAGAGACAAAGCCCCAACTCCCATGGAATTTACATGTAAATGGGGAGTGAGACAGTAAACATAAACACGTCAATTCCAGATAGTGACAAGAAGCATAGGGTGCTGGGGTTAAGCAGAAGGATTGAGGGATTTAAAATTTTTATAAGATAGCTCTTGACAAGAGTGGAAGCTGAGACACAAATTGCAGTAAGTAGTCCAGGGGATCTAAGATTTTGGCTTGGACTAGGGTGTGGCTGTGGACATGCAAAGGATTTAGCCTAGTTCAGCGCCTAGCAAGCAGAACTTGGACTGTATGTTGAGAGTGAGGGAATGAGACATTTAGGTTATCTCCCAGGTTTGGTTCCTTGAGCAAGGGGCAGCAGTACCATTTCCTGAGACAGGGAAAACTGGAAGAAGAAAGGTGGGGGAGGGGGACGGGCAGTGAGATAGTGACGGTCAAGAAAAGTAAAAGGTAGTGAATAAATGTTACTTTCCATTCCCTCTCATTTCTAAATGGAGAACATCTGTTTCCTCTTACATTGGAAATCTCCGTAATGCCAAGTATAGAATATAATAAACACCATTCCCTAGCTCAAAGTAGATGTTCAACACATTTGTTGATTGATTTGCTGGAGGAAGCGGGTGCAGAGGAATAATGGCCACTGTTTAGGTCCCTGCTAGCGTGGCTTTTGTTATAAAAAATGGCTGCCATTTTTCTGTGCCAAGCAGTGTGCTCAACTTTTAACATACATTTTTTTTTTCACTTAATTTTCAAAAAAACCTTAAGAAGATGGACATTCTTTTCTCCCTGCTTTCCAGTTCTACTACCTGGGACTTGATTGACTTGCTGAAGGTCACATTAACTAGGTAGTAGTATGCCCGCTGGAGTTCTTAGTGCAAGCTGCCTTTGCAAACAAGAATTTTATCTTTCCTTGTTCTGGTTACTCCACAGTACAGAACAGTGTTTCTTAGCCTTTTTGTAGAGTCGTAGATCCCTTTGAAAATTTAATGAAGTCGTAAACTTTACAGGGAGGAAACGTGCCAACAGTCACAAGAATTTGAATACAATTGCAAGGGGCTCCACACTTCTGAATTGCCCAGTAGCAAACTTGCCCATTCTTGAGCTGGAGATACTACCGGTTTGGATTCCTTGCTATATAGTCTAAGTTGATGCACTCTTACAAAGTATTTTCTTGTTCTTTTTTTTTTAATTTTTTTAACGTTTTTATTTATTTTTGAGACAGGGAGAGACAGAGCATGAACAGGGGAGGGTCAGAGAGAGGGAGACACAGAATCCGAAACAGGCTCCAGGCTCTCAGCTGTCAGCACAGAGCCCGACGTGGGGCTCGAACTCACGGACCGCAAGATCATGACCTGAGCTGAAGTCGGCCGCTCAACCGACTGAGCCACCCAGGCGCCCCATTATTTTCTTTTTCTTAATGTTTTATTTATTTTTGAGAGAGAGCGCAAGCGGGGGGGGGGGGGGGCAGAGAGAGTGAAGGAAGATTGGAAGCAGGTTCTGCGCGGTCAGCAGGGAGCCTGAGGTGGGGCTCGAACCCACAAACCATAAGATCACCAAAAGCAAGTTGCTCCTTGAAAAATACTCAAGAAAACTCACACCCCCAACACACGCAAATGCAGAAGTTCACATACAAACACGGATATCGTGTCAGGTCAATAAGTGACAGAAACTTGCTTTAGGGTGGTCATACCAGATTGCTATTTCACTTTCCTAATTAAACTTTTTTTCCCCCCCCCCCCCCGTCTTCCTTTGCAAGGAAATGCCAACACTACCTTCTTCTGTTCGCCTACTCCCATTTTTCTCCCCACCTCATTTCCACTCATCTTTAAAGTGATCTTGTTCATTCTGTGTAATCACTGTCCCACACAAGAATGTCCCATGGCATCCAATACTTGGAACCTGTCCGTACTAACACCTGAATAACTATTTCAGACTTTCTGGCTAGTTTTTCCCCATTTGTTTCCTTAGCCTGCTCCCAACCAGGTGTCTCCCAAACTTCTTCCCGCCTCCATTATCAAGTACTTTCTGAAGCACCAAGTCTGTAACAGGAATGCCGCGGGCAGTGTGGTGAGGAAACCTGAAGATATGGGAAATTGAGCTAAGGCAGCTAGCCGGGGCACCAGCCCGACAAGTGGAATGCTCCTGGACACCCCCAAGAGAGCACTAAATCGGAATTTGGGATGGGACCGAGAACGCGGAAGCAAGCAACCACCTACTCGGCCCCCTGAAAACCTGGAAAGTGGATTTCCTCCACGATCCCTCCCGGAAACTCCTCGGGGCGCTTGCGGCCCCTTTCACTGAGCATGTGCAGGCGGCGTTGCGCATGCTCTATCGAGCTCCGGTTCGGTTTCTGTTGCGGGACCCGCGGTGTTTCCTAGCGCAACCGGAACTGTCCATCGCGGGCCCGGCCTCCTTCAGCTCCCGCGGTGTTGTAGTCGTCTCCGAGCCTCCGCGTCCCTCCTTCCCTCTTCACCCCCTCAGCTCGGCTGCCCTTTCCCCGAAACAGCCGTCATGAGCGCGAGGCTGCCGGCGTTGTCTCCACCTCGGTGGTCGGGGCTGTTGCTGCTGTCGCTGCTGCTGGGGGCGGCCCCAGGCCCGCGTCCGGGCGCCGCCTTCTACCTGCCCGGCCTGGCGCCCGTCAACTTCTGCGACGAAGAAAAGAAGAGCGACGAGTGCAAGGTGGGTGAGGCCTGGCGGACCTTGAGTGCTCTGACCGAAGGGGAGGTCACCCTTACCCGGGGAGCTGGGTTCCGAGGGAAGGGGGCGTAGCTGGGAAGGGGGGGTCAAGTGTCCCGAGAAGCGCTTGGGATCGCCCCGGCCCTAGGTCGGAGGTTCTGGAACGGCCTTTTGGGGGATAGATTCTGCGGGACTCCGTGGGCCTCAGGCTCGCCTCCCGTCTAGAGAACCAGGTAGCGCGAGCCGCTGTATTCCGTTTGCCTGGAAACGGGGACTATGTATGTATGGCGCTCCCTGTGAGTTGGGTGCTTGCGGGTCAGCAAGCGTTCCATGAATGAGTGTTCGCTCACAGCCCTATGTCCAGGTTTTCCAGTTACTTTTTATTTCATTGCTTCCGGTTTTATTCTACTTTCCTGGAACTCCTGGTTGGTTTTGAGAGCTTGTTTCTTTCTGAGACTTTGATATTTTAACTTCACGCTTAGCAGATGATTCGTTACTTGTGAATTGTAACAACTGCATTAATAAAGAGTTGCGGTAATGGTTGAGACCGATAATTTCTATCTCTTAGGTTAAAAAACATTTTTTAGTATAAAACAATTTGTAAGATCCCACTATTTAGTTTCTCTGAGATTGTTTTAAACACTTCACAGAAGCAGAGGACAGGAGAAACTGGTGTTTTCTTCCTAGGGCAAAATCTTGAAAACTTTGATCTCTTACGACGTTTACTCTAGGTTTTCAGTTTAACTGGTAGTGAAAGAGGCATAAGTAACTTCCTTTTAGATTATTCGGTATAGAGCGTGACAGTATATATACATAACACAATTATTTTAAGTTGCTAACACCATTGGGGCATGAGGATCTCTAAAACCATTTATAATTTTAACAATTCAAATAATCATTCAGCAAACTTTTACAGTCTATAAATAGGTTTATTTACTAAGTTTGATTTTATTTTTAAAAGCTGGTGTTTATTTTATTACTACTAGTTTTACTGTAGCTGTGAATTTCAAGCTTATTTTAGGGCATTAAATAAGCTATTAAGTTTTTCATAGCATTTTACAGTTTCAGTTTTAAAATCTTGTGTCTCTAAAAATGTCTAAGGATCTTTAATGTTTATTCAAGTTGACAGTTACCACTTGCATTCTGTAACTTTCATGCCCTGCAGTGCAAGAGGCTTTCACTCTTTGGAGTAATGACTGAAAGAATGTATATAGTGCTTACGAGTGGAAAAGAGAACTAGTCTTGAAAGCACACTGGTTTTTCCATTAAATATTTTAGTAACCAACCTTTAAAACCTAGTGTTTGGTCTTTAAATTTAAATTCAACAGCAATCCTATATTCCTAGTGCCTTAGAGACAAAAAATGTATCCCTGTCTTCTAGGGACCTCAAAGTAAAGGGCATAAGCTTATGAACAGATTATTGAAATCTGATATGTTACAAAAGATGTATGTCCAAAGTGCTTTAAAACACAAATGACGAAACATCTGTGGATTGGAGTCTTTAGGGAGGAAGTGACATTTGAGATGGACTTCAGAAAATGAATATGACTGAAATTTACAGTTGGTTTGCCACTTAGATTTTTGTTTTCTCAATAGGACCTTCTTAGGTCCTACTTTTAGGGCCTTAGTACTTAAAAGTAGCTACTTTTAAGTTAACTTTTGATTAATTTCAGGGAGTCCTTTGGGATTTTTAATTTTCAAAGCTACAGGGATAAAACAAGTCAAAACAAAAAAATTTTTTTTTTTTTCTGAAGCGTTTGGATTTCGTCTTTGTTGCCAGCTGCTCTCACATCTTGGTCAAAGGAAACTATTCTTAGGAGAGCAGAAAGATGTACCTTTTGCACTTTTTTTCCTACAATTTGACTAACTGGGATGGAGAATTTGAAGTAAACTTCAGTATATCTTCTTGTTGCCTCTCAAAGGAGAAAAACAGTAAATAATTCAAATTTTCATTACTTCATTCAGGGTATTTACAGTTTTTTTCTCATCTAGTCCATATTTAAAGAGGACAGTCACGTATATACTGTTGAGAAAAGCTGAAGGGAATTTTGGGGGGTGTGGGGGGAGAGTGCAAGCGGGGAAGGAGCAGAGAGAGGGGACAGAGATCCAAAGTGGGCTCTGTGCTGACAGGCTGACAGCAGTGAGCCTGATGTGGGGCTCGAACTCATGAGCCGGGAGATCATGACCTGAGCTGAAGTTGGATGCTCAACCCACTGAGCCAACCAGGTGCCCTGGGAATTATTTTTAAAATAAATAATGAAAAGTAAAATGTTGTGGATGGGAAAAATTATTTTCAGAAGATGCTGTTAGAATAGGGAATCAGGAGTTAGATGAATTGGGTAGGACACTGATACTGTTCCTATCATTTTTTTCCATCTGTAGAATAGGGATAATCTTATTTGATTATTATATATTTCCCTTGAAAAGTATTTTACATTTGTTTGAGAAAACACATATTTATTAGTTGTGATATTATAAAATGTTTATAAATATAGAGATGAAACAAGTATATCTTTAGCATATGTAATCTTTGTAGTGTAGTCATATTTACAGTGTCCTCCATTCAGCTCACTATGTACATTATTGAGAGACATTCAAAAGAACCCTGAGGATTTGGTCATTTTCTTCTCCCAAAATTATTTTATATTCAATTTGCTGGCAGAAATAGGAGTCCAGTGAACATAAAATTCTATTTATGATGCTCTAACTTCTGATTTATGATCTTTATAAGCCATCGTAAATACTGTGACTGTGTTCTGGTGGGTTCCTTTTTTTTTTTTTTTTAACTTACTATGATTATACGTATGTACATTTGAATATCAACATAGTACACATTCTTACTGGTTTTTATTGACCATATAGTATTTTATTCTATTACTGTGCTGTGGTTTGTTTAACCATTTCTTGCCTGTAGGGCATTGAGATTGGTCCCAATTTTTTTCCTTATAAATAACTTTGCTAGAGTATATTTAGCAGGAATTACTTGCATATTCCCAAAAATAAAATTACTAGGTCAAAGGCAAGAAGCAGTTTTATAGCTCTATTTAATATTGCCAGATTTCTCTCAAAAAAGATAGGTTTGATTTATATGCCTTTAGCTAAATGATTCCCTGGATCTCCACAATATTTTATCATTTTTATTTATCATTTTATTAACTATATGATGGTACTGAAAGCGTTTTTTTAAGTATTTATTAGAGAGAGAGAGCACAAGCAGTGTAGAGGCAGAGGGAGAGAATCCCAGGGAGGCTCCGTGTTGTCAGCTCACAGCCTGACTTTGGGGCTTGATCCCACAAACCCTGAGATCATGACCTGGGCTGAATTTGAGTCGGATTCTCAACTGACTTAGCCACCCAGGCACCCTGGTACTGGAAACATTTTTATTTTTTAATATTTTAAATTTTTTAACATTTATTTTTGAGAGAGAGAGAGAGACAGAGTGTGAGAGGGGGAGAGGCAGAGAGAGAGAGGAGACACAGAATCTGAAGCAGCTCCAGGTTCTGAGCTGTCAGCACAGAGCCCGACGTGGGGCTCGAACCCACGAACCGTGAGATCATAACCTGAGCTGAAGTCGGAAGCTCAACTGACTGAGCCACCCAGGCGCTCTGGTACCAAAAACATTTTTTTTTGTAAATTGTTTTTAACGTTTACTTATTTTTGAGAGAGAGAGAGAGCGCGAGCACAAGCAGGGGAGAGGCAGAGAGGGAGGGAGACACAGAATCCAAAGCAGGCTCCAGGCTCTGAGTTGTCAGCATGGAGCCTGAAGCAGAGCTCAAACCCACAAACTGTGAGATCATGACCTGAACTGAACGCTTGGCTGACCGAGCCACACAAGCACCCCCCGAAAACATTTTTAATGCTGTATTGCTTTCATTGCTATTAAGTTTTCTCTCTCTTTTTTCTTTTGTCTTTTGTTGTTAGCTTTTGAAACCATAGTAATAAAGGCTTAAACTGTGGTAATCTTGTCCTCTGGAATCCATTTTACTTTCTTAAAATCAAAGGACACTGTATTGACTACCATAAATAGAATAAAGCCCTGACCAGAAATTAATAGATCTGCACAGAGTAAAATGTGCAGTTCTAATCTACTTTGCAAAAGTTTGGATCATCTCTGTTAGCTGCTGCATCCTATTTAGCTTTAGATTGAGTCTTCAGTGTGCTGAGCGGCTCTCTGATGGCTAATAGCTGATTAGTGAGCAGTTCACGCTGCATTTAACTTCCAATTAATTGTTGGCTTGTCAACATGAAATCAGATGGAATAACTAAACTCTCCAAAACATCTGCCACTTTTTTACTGTTTATGGATTGTGTTCTTAGATGAAAGATTAAGATTTTCTTTCCTGTCCGGTAAGGAAAAATCACCAAATATACCCCATGGTATATAAAAAAAAAAAAAAAAAAAAAGAATGTTCAAGTTAATTAGTTTAACAACTTTTTGATAAAAATGAAACAATAAGAATCATAAGTTCTTTAAATTGAAGTATAGTTGACACACAATGTTAACATTAGTTTCAGGTGTGCAACAAAGTAATTAGACAAGTCTACAACTCTTACCATACAGCACTATTACAATACCACTGACTGTGTTCCCTATGGTGTACCTTTCATCCCTGTGACGTACTCATTCCATCTCATGCCATAACTGGAAGCCTGCACCTGCAACTCCATCCATTTTGCCTAACACTACATACCCTTCCCCTCTGGCAACCACCAGTTTGTTCTTTGTATTTATGGATCTGTTTCTGCTTCTTTTTTGTTGTTTATTCCTTTATTTTTCAGGTTCCATATATGAATGAAATCATCAGTATTTGTCTTTCTTTATCTGACTTATTTCACTTAGTTATAATACCCTCTAAGTTCGTCCATGTTATTGCAGATGGCAAGATCTCATTCTTTTTTATGGCTAAGTAATATTCTGTGTGTGTGTGTGTGTGTGTGTGTGTGTGTGTGTGTGTACACCATATTTTCTTTATCCATTCATGTATAGATGGGGACTTAGGTTGCTTCCATATCTTGGCTATTGTAAATAATGCTACAGTAACCATCGGGTGCATATATATTTTCAAATTAATGTTTTTGGTTGTTGTTTTTGTTTTTGTTTTTAAGGTAAATGCCCAGTAGTGGAATTACTGGATTGTATGGTATTTCTATTTTTAATTTTTTGAGGAACCTCCATCCTGTTTTCCACACTTCCACTGTTCCATCAACAGTGCACAAGTGTTCCTTTTCCTCCACATCCTTGCCATCGTTTGTTGTTTCTTGTCTTTTTGATTTTAGCCATTCTGACAAGTGTGAGGTGATATCTCATTGTGGTTTTGATTTCATTTCCCTGATTATGAGTGATGTTGAGCATCTTTTCATGTGTCTGTTGGCCATCTGCTTTTTAATTTTTTTTTAATTTTTTAATTTTTTAATTTTTTTTTTTAATTTTTTTTTCAACGTTTATTTATTTTTGGGACAGAGAGAGACAGAGCATGAACGGGGGAGGGGCAGAGAGAGAGGGAGACACAGAATCGGAAACAGGCTCCAGGCTCTGAGCCATCAGCCCAGAGCCTGACGCGGGGCTCGAACTCACGGACCACGAGATCGTGACCTGGCTGAAGTCGGACGCTTAACCGACTGCGCCACCCAGGTGCCCCGGCCATCTGCTTTTTTAATGTTTGTTTATTTTTGAAGGAGAGTGAGAGTAGAGAGAGAGGGACACACAGAATCCAAAGCAGGCTCCAGGCTTTGAACTGTCAGCACAGAGCCCAACGTGGGGCTTGAGATCATGACCTGAGCCAAAGTCAAACACTCCTGAGCCACCCAAGCGCCCCAAGTTCTTTATATATTTTAGACAATAACTTCTTATCGTATATATCTTCTCGCATTCAGTAGGTTGTCTTTTCATTTTGTTGGTTTCCTTTCCTTCCATTTTGTTGGTTTTCCATTTCCAAAGCAAAAGCTTTATATTTTGATGTAGTAGTCCCAATAGTTTATTTTTGCTTTTTTTTCCCCTTCCCTGAGGAAATATATCCACAAATATGTTGCTAAGACTGATGTCAAAGAGATTGCTGCCTGTGTTTTCTTCTGGGAGTTTTATGGTTTTAGGTTTTACATTTAGGTCTTTAATCTATTTTGAGTTTCTTTTTGTGTATGACATAAGAGTGGTTCAGTTTTCCAAGCACCATTCATTGAAGAGACTGTCTTTTCCCCATTGTAAATTCTTGCCTCCTTTGTTATAAATGAATTAGCCATATAAGCATGGCCTTGTTTCTGGGCACTCTTTCCTGTTTTATTGATCTGTGTGTCTGTTTTTGTGTCAGGATCATACTGTTTTGATTACTGTGGCTTTGTAGTATATCTTGAAATCTGGGATTGTAATGCCTTCAGCTCTGTACTTTCTCCAGATTGCTTTGGCTATTCAGAGACTTTGGTGGTTCCATACAAATTTTAGGTTGAATTGTTCTGGTTCTGTGAAAAATACTATTGGTATTTTGATAGGAATTACGTTGTATCTGTAGATTGTCTTAAGTAGCATGGACATTTTTTTTTAATGTTTATTTTTGAGAGGGTGCAAGCGGGGGAGGGGCAGAGAAAGAAGGATAGAGGATCCAAAGTGGGCTCTGCATGGAGCCCCGTGTGGGGCTTGAACTCACAAACCATGAGATCATGACTTGAGCTGAAGTCGGACGCTCAACCGACTGGGCCACCTAGGTGCCTTGAGGTAGTATGGACATGTTAACAATATTCTTCCTGTCCATGAGCATAATGTATCTTTCCATTTGTTTGTGTCATCTTTAGTTTCTTTCAGCAGTGTTGTATGGTTTTCAGAAAACAGGTCTTTTACCTACTTGGTTAAGTTTATTTCTAGATACTTTATTCTTTTGAGTGTAATTGTAAATGTCATTGTTTTCTTAATTTCCCTTTCTGCTACTTTGTTATTAGTGAATAGGAACGCAACAGGTTTCTGTATATTATTTTGTGTCCTGCAAATTTACTGAGTTCATTTATTACTTCTAATAGTTTTTTGGTAGAGTCCTTAAGGTTTTATGCACATTATCATGCTATCTGTCATAGTGAAGTTTTACCAGAATCGTACTTTTTTTCTTTTTTTCAGAATAGGACTTTTTAAAATGTTTATTTACTTTTGAGAGGGACAGATTGTGAATGCATGAGGGGCAGAGAGAGGGAGACACAGAGTCCAAAACAAGCTCCAGGCTCTGAGCTGTCAGCACAGAACTACATGTGGGGCTCAAACTCACCACGAGATCATGACTTGAGCTGAAGTCAGACTCCTAACTAACTGAGCCACCCAGGTGTCTCCAGAATCATACTTTTAAACATCCTTTCTTGGTAGTTATTTTTAGAAACATTTAATAAATTGTTATTTTGGGAGTAGTTGCCTATAAATATGGAATAAGTAAAATTTAAGAGAATAGTTCTAACTATTGCTTTGAACAGATAGAATGTATAATTACTTGTTTTAATTTGACCATAGATATAGTTTGAAGATTTTGAAATGTCTAAAAAATATATGATTACACATGAACTTACTGATATAATTGATATGTATTTACTTCTTGGTATTTAGTTTCATGTTATCAGAGTTTTCTTTGGAATAAGAGATTGACTCTTAGCTTCTAGAAACTAATCAGTGTATATGGGTTACTGATAATGTTTCATATATGAAATTTGGCATTGGGATGACTTTGACTATGATAAATTCACGTTCTAACAACTGTTTTTCCTTTCTGTGAAAAAGTACATGGAGCTTAGTTAGAAAGTTTGCTTTCAGAAATGAAATTTTTGAGTAAAATTATTTTAAAACCGTGATTGTTCTGGGGCGGTTGGGTCACTCAGTCGATGAAGCATCTGACTCTTGATTTTGGCTCAGATTGTGATCTCCCACTTCATGAGTGTGAGCTCCCTATCAGACTCTGCACTGACAGTGCAGAGCCTGCTTGGGATTCTGTCACCCTGCTTCTCTCTTTGCCCCTCCCCTGCTTGTGCTCTCTCTCTCTCTCTCTCTCAAAATAAATAAGCTTAAAAAAAAAAAACCTGTGGTTATTCATTACAGTGGATTTGGGAGCTAGGAATGGGGGAGCAAGCAAGGTCAATATGGATAAAGTACTGCCCTGCTGTTGGCTCTCCACAAAGGGAAGCCCTTCCAAAGGTATATATTTGAACATGTGAAACAAAGCCACAGACGTGGGCTTTATACCCCACACCCTCAACGTACTCACAGAGACACACATAAGTTCTAGAGACTGATCTGTACTCTGTGGATCTTAGAGCCCAATTCTTTAAGCTCCTACTTCCTATCCTTCCTCACTTTTTTTTTTTTTTTTTTAATCAGTGTCCTTTTAGAAAGTGTTAGAGGGGCACCTGGGTGGCTCAGTCGGTTAAGCGGCTGACTTCAGATCAGGTCATGATCTCGCGGTTCGTGAGTTCGAACCCCGTGTCGGGCTCTGTGCTGACAGCTCAGAGCCTGGAGCCTGTTTCAGATTCTGTGCCTCCCTCTCTCTCTGACCCTCCCCCATCTGTCTCTCTCTGTCTCAAAAATAAATAAATGTTTAAAAAAAATTTTTTTTAAGTGTTAGAGTTAATTGTAGCTACTTTAAATGTGCTCTACAAAGTTTTTCTTTGTTACCATTAAAATTAAGTATTGATGAAAGCCTTTGGAGGAAACTTTTGAAATATTTTTTCTTTGCTCTTATTCTCAACTTTCAAACCTATTTATTGCCCTATGCTAATCACAACAATAAAGACTACAATTTGTGTACTTTGTGTCTTAGTTAATCCTCTCAACAACCCTGTGATTTGTAAATGGGAAAACTGAAGCTGGATAAGATGTAGCAACACTCTGAAGTGTATATACCTAGCAAGTGGTGAAGCGAAGATGCGCCCCCTAGAGTGTGATTTTGACGTTTGGGCGCTGCTGTATGTTCCACACTGAGTACTCCCTACCTCTTCTGCCTTACTCTGGAGCTCCCTGGCTTCCACAATTGATGCAATTTTAACCTATGTAATTTTTGAGTTGTCAGATTTTGTATTTATTCCTTTCTTTGATACAATCTAAAATTGAAATTTTGTTTTTCAGTGAGATAGAGATAAAAGAAGCACCTTAGTATCTTAGGAAATCAGCTTCAAGGCATTGCTAGTTAGATAACTCAAAGTTCATGAGCATCCATTTATGAGTTCCACCATTTCCATTGGGATTGTTTTATCACGTCTGAGTTAAGATTTCCCTTTGGAAATTTTCCCACTGTGGACCTCTCCAATATTAAGCAGTTGAAATGTCCATAATTTTCCTTTTCTGTGGCTATGCCCTGATATCTCAAACCCTTTTATGATTAGTCAGTTGCTTTGAGTCTTATTCAAAGTCACATTTCTTCTCTGAATATTTCTTTCTACCTTGAAAACCAGTCATAGGTGTGGGTTAGGATAGATGTGACAGCAAGGAAGGTGGAATAAAGCAAAACAAGGGAACAAGAAAGTGAGAAAAATGCAGTTCTGTGGCATGACACACATGGCTTAAAGCAATAAAACGAAGTATAGTTGTGACCAAAGCTGGGATCACATGTAGAATGGGCAGATTAGGACCAGAAATAAAATTGTACATTTGGGGTGGGAAAGGATTTAGAAGGGAGACCATAGCACTCTAAATTAAATGAACTATTTCCATAAAAAATTTCTTAGGGTGGGATTGCTTTAGGATTTTTATGTAACTTCCTTGTACATTTATATGTACATATTTATATGTAAAGTGTTTAATGTTGTCACAGCTTTTCATGCTTATAATAACTCTGTTGGGACATTTTGAAAGTGGGAATGTGAAGTAACCTTTAAAGCATTTCAGTGATATTTTGGAGTTGGCTGTGTCCATTTAAGGCAGATTTCCAGGAGATGCACTTAATTAACTTTTGGATGGGAAATAAATATGTTTAGAGTGGAAAGTGACCATAAAATTAATCAAATATTGTCATTTTATAGCACATTGCTGTTTTAATGATAAAAAAACTAAATCCCTTGGAGATTCAGTAACTACCCAAGAATTTATAAATAACATTGTCACTTTTTTCTTTTACTTTCTTGAATGTATGTCTTATCTCTCCATCTGGATTAGAAATTCTTTGAAGACAAGTGTTCTGTCTTTTGTATTATTTCACTCACAATGTCTAGTATTATGGGCATTAAATAAATGTGTTGAATGAATGACTTTCTCGTGATTGTTCAGGATTTTTTGTTCTTGTACGTTTCAAATTCTGTTTCCTCCTATTTAATACTTATTTTGAAGTCATCTTTTCTTCTCTAGAACAGCTTTCCACACTAAATTTTAATCTTTCGTCTTTATTTCTTACTGCTTTGATTTGGCTTCTGTCACTGAAGTCTACTTTCAACTTTTACCTTTTTCCAACTTTTAATTGTGACACTTTTCAAAATTTAAAAAAGTTGACGGAATAGTATAAAGATCACCTGTATATCCATCTAGACCTCTGGAGCCAACAGTTGTTTATATTTTTCCTATTTGTTTTATCTGTGTATTTATATTTTTTAGGGATAAACGTCATGATGTTTATAGCATACTTTTGCTTTTTGTGAAACCACATAAACTCACTTTTTCTTTACAATTTTTAACATTTTCTCTATGCCATATTACAAGGATTTCATTCTTAAGATATTTTTTAAATATTCATTTACTTGGAGCAAGAGATGGGGGGAGGGGATTGGAGGGACAGAGAGAGAGGGAAGAGAGAATCCCAAGCAGGCTTCGTGCTGTCTGTGCAGAGCCCGAAGTGGGGCTTGATCTCACAACTGTGAGATCATGACCTGAGCCAAAATTGAGAGTTGGACACCAACCTAGGTGCCCCCTTAAAATATTTTTGAAATTTTGTGTTTGAATTTTTGTGTAAGAATTGATACTTAAGATAGAGATTTCTAAATGTAGCATATTTACAAATACGTTGTAAATTGCTCTTTTAATTTCAAAGAGAGGATGCAAGTGAGTGAGGGGCAGAGAGAGAGGGAGAGAGAATTCCATGAGGGGCAGAGAGAGAGAGAGGGAGAGAGAGAGAAGCGGGTCTCACCCAAAGCACGGCTCGAACTCACCTGAAGCAGGGATGGAACTCACGGACCTTGAGATCATGACCTGAGCCAAAGTTAGGATGCTTAACCAACTGAGCCACCCAGGCACTCAGCTCTATTCCTTGTTAAAGATATCATTAATTGTAATTTACGTTTCTTAGCATGTTGTGAGACAATAATTCTCAAATTTTCAGATTCTTCCAATTTAAAGGAAGAATGAAAGTGCCACAGAAATAGCCAAGATGAACTGAATATACAAGGTGTGTTTTGATTAGTTTACTGAATAATAGAAAAAGGTCCATAATTTCATGGTGATATCTGTGACAAACTAACTTTCCTATAAGAGTAAGTGTGAAAAAGTGTCAGAAGAGACAAGAAGGAAAAGACGTACAGGACTGAGAGCAGCAGAGGTGAAAAGTGATGGTAGCAGCACTTGAGTTCACGTAGTTTTTTGAGTCAGCAATCCAGTTTTTGAACTTATGTCCTTAAAGTAGAGCAAGCAATTCCTAGTTCATAAGGTTATTAGGAGAATTGTGCGTGGTAACTCTTACCTGCCCCTTCCCTGGGCTAATAGCTGAGAAGAGGTCAATTAATGGGCAGAAACAGTAGATCAGAAGGCTACCGTCTTAGTGTCCTTTAATGGGAAGGAGGAGAAACTCCCCATGTTATCCTTATACTAACAAATATTCAGATTCAGTAATGTCCATTTTCTCTGAAATAATAGTAGTAGCTATGTTTATTTAGTCATTATCTTACAATTCTTGTGTGCCAACTGTAGACCAGCTTCTGTATTGTTACCTGTTTTGTTATTTCATTTCTCAAATTCAAAATTACTACTTGATGAAAAGCACATATTTATTAAAAGTAGTAGACTTAGGATTTGAAATGAATTCAGGAATCTGGTGCTATGCAGCCTCCAATCTGAAGTTGTGTTCCCTGCTTATGTGTTGGGTGTAAAAATAAACTCTGTTTTTAGGTGAAAGATTTGTGAGAAGGATTGTTCTTTGGAGTTTGGCTATTTTGGAAAATTTTGTGGGCAGCCTTTTAAATCACAAGGCAAGGCTAAAACATATGTTTTGTAACTCTTTTGTTATTAGGAGTAGAATTTGAAGCTACTTTACCAGGTCAGGAAAAGTTGACAGATAAAATTAATTTAATGGGAATTTGATATTAGATAAAATGCCATGGATAAGATGAGTAAAAACTAATAATGTGCAAATAAAGTAGGAAGGGGAAGTGTGTGTGGGTCTCTGCGCTATAGACCAAAATGAGTATGTGGGAGTAATTAGTCAAGTGATACTAAATTATATAAACAGAAGACTAACATGATATCTTCAATAAAATTTTCCTGATTTGTGGAGTTATTCAAAATACACTTAACAGTAGATTTAGAGGGAGCCAGTAAATGTAATTTCTAAAATTTTGACAAGATTGTCTTTTAAAAAGATTAAATTGGAATTTAAACTGGTATGGGTTAGCTTGGGCAGAGTAGGCTAGGCAGTAAATTCATGGGGAATGCTGAAATCCGTGGGAGATAGAGACAGACTTCCAGGACAAGTGCCTGAGGCCTATTTGGATCTTAAATTTAGTGAAAAGAATACACGTGAGATGTTTTAATGTGCCAGCAGTATTAAGTTGCCATGTGTAACACACTGTAAAGTCACTGGGACTGTATTTCCTGGAGTGCTCTTAAATCTAAGAGAGCAAAGAGTGGAGCACCTGGGTGGCTCAGTCAGTTAAACATCCGGTGTTGGCTTAGGCCCATCTCACCACTTGTGAGGTCAAGCCCCGCATCGGGCTCTCTGCCGTCAATGCAAGCCCCGCATCTGGCTTTCTGCTGTCAGTGCGGAACCCACTTCGGACCCTCTGTCCATCTCTCTCTGCCCCTCCTATGCTGGCATTCTGTCTCTCTCTCAAAAATAAATAAACATTTAAAAAAAGAGATGGGGCACCTGGGTGGCTCAGTCGGTTGAGCATCCGACTTCAGCTCAGGTCATGATCTCTTTACGGTTGGTGGGTTCGGGTCCCACGTTAGGCTCTGTGCTGACGGCTCAGAACCTGGAGTCTGCTTCAGATTCTATTCTGTGTCTCCCTCTCTCTCTCTGTCCCTCCCCTGTTCACACTCTGTCTCTCTTTCAAAAATAAATAAACATAAAAAATTTTTAAAGAAAATAATAAAATAAAAAATAAAAGAGAGCAAAAAGTAAATTAATTTGGTCATGGACAAGTTAAAAAGGTATACTTTAAGAAAATCAAATAATAGGGGCGCCTGGGTGGCACAGTCGGTTAAGCGTCCGACTTCAGCCAGGTCACGATCTCGCGGTCCGGGAGTTCGAGCCCCGCGTCGGGCTCTGGGCTGATGGCTCGGAGCCTGGAGCCTGTTTCCGATTCTGTGTCTCCCTCTCTCTCTGCCCCTCCCCCGTTCATGCTCTGTCTCTCTCTGTCCCAAAAATAAATAAACGTTGGAAAAAAAAATTAAAAAAAAAAAAAAAAAGAAAATCAAATAATATATTTTTGAGATGATGAGTTGTGAGCTATCATTTATAGAACATGGGAAAGAGATGAAGAATGTCATTGAAGCATTTATGCTAATGGCCAAAAGGCTAATGAAAAACAATGTCATTCTATGTATACATGACACTTTGATGTCTAAACCTTGAATTTTGCCTGTAATTCTTTTTTCTTTTTTAACGTTTATTTCTGAGGGAGAGAGAGAGACCGAGTGTGAGTAGGGGAGGGGCAGAGAGAGGGGGAGACACAGAATCCGAAGCAGGCTCCAGGGTCTGAGCCATCAGCACAGAGCCCGACACGGGGCTCAAACCCACACACCGGGAGATCATGACCTGAGCCGAAGTCAGATGCTTAACTGACTGAGCCACCCAGGTGCCCCTCTGCCTGTAATTCTTAATGACATACCTTTTTTTTTTTTTTTAATTTTTTTTCAACGTTTATTTATTTTTGGGACAGAGAGAGACAGAGCATGAACAGGGGAGGGGCAGAGAGAGAGGGAGACACAGAATCGGAAACAGGCTCCAGGCTCTGAGCCATCAGCCCAGAGCCCGACGCGGGTCTCGAACTCACGGACCGCAAGATCGTGACCTGGCTGAAGTCGGACGCTAAACCGACTGCGCCACCCAGGCGCCCCTATGACATACCTTTTAAGAAAGATATGAGAGTAGGGTGAGGTCCTGAGAAAAGCAGCTGGCATGATCAAGGAGATAATTGAAAAGATTAAGACCTTTCTGTTTTGAAAGATTAATACTCAAAGGAGATAGGAGAAAGTCAGAAAATGAAAATAGGGTTTTCTCTCACTGTATAATCCTGTAGCCAAAAGATGTGTCATGAAACTTCAGAGTGAACGTCATAGGCTAAGCAAAAATTCTTGTCTCATCCATTGAGTAGAAATGGAAGAAAATTTTACCCTAAATTTATATGCCTTTGGACAGTGTCCTGAAATTTTTCACATGGCAACAGCTCTTTGGACCCTATGCCCAATTTTGGGTTCTCTAAGATGTTAATTTATGGAATATCGAAAAATAGCTAGAAAGCAGAGCTCAAAGGTTGTCCAGTCCAGTGTGCAGACTGCTTTTATAGGGCCCTTGAGCTAAGAATTGCATTTATATTTTTAAGTGATTGGAAAAATTTGAAAGAATAATATTTAGTGATGAATGAAAATTACATGACAATCGAATTTCAGTGCCCATAAATAAAATTTCATTGGGCTACAGCCGCACTCATTTCACCTGTGTAACATCTGTGGCTGCTTTCATGCTGTACATTGGCAGAGACTGTAAACTTCAAAGCCTAAAGTGATTACTCTCTGGCCCTTTAAGAAGTTTACTGATCTTGGGGGCATCTGGGTGGCTCAGCTGGTTAAGCATCTGATTTCAGCTCAGGTCATGGTCTCGTGGTCAGGAGTTCGAGCCCCCCCCCCCCCCGCATCAGGCTCTGTGCTGGCAGCTCAGCGCCTGGAGCTTGCTTCGGATTCTGTTTCCCTCTCTCTAACCCTCCCCTACTCACACTCTGTCTCTATCTCAAAGAATGAATAAACATTAAAAAAAAAAAAAAGTTTGCTGATCTCTAGGATAGACTAACAACTTTAGAGTTAATTTTTAGGCAAAGAAAAGATTGTAGTGATTAGAGTAAAAAATAATAAGTATATAAAAAGCGCATATAAATGTTACTAAGCAGCATTTCTTTATGTCACTGTGCTTTCTGGTACAGAAGCCATTAGCCTCCTATGACTTTTCAAACATAATTAAACAATTCAGTCCTTTAACCCTGCTAACCACATTTTAAGTGACAAATGGCCATGTGTGTATTTGACAGTGCAGATAAGAATATTTCCACCATTGGGGCGTCTGGGTGGCTCAGTAGGTTAAGCGTTCAACTCTTGATTTTGGCTCAGGTCACAATCTCATGGTAGTGAGATTGAGCCCTGAGTAGTGCTCCATGCTGACAGTGTGGAGCCTGCTTAGGATTTTCTCTCTCCCCTCTCCCTCTCTGCCCCTTCCCTGCTCTTTCTCAAATAAAATAAACTTAAAAAGAAAATAGTAAAGTTAAAAAAAAAAAAGAATATTTCCATCCTTCTTTAAAGTCCTGTTGGGCATTGCTGCATAATAGTGACTACTTAGTATTTTGTACCAAGTACTGCTCTGGAATCTTCTTAAAACAGCTTGAAGCAGGAGTTATTATTACTTCCATTCTACAAATGAGAAAACTGAGTTAAGTGAAGAAACTTACCCAGGATCACATAGCTAGTAAATGTCATTTTCAGGATTTAAACTCAGGCAGCGTAGCTTCAAAGTCCCTGCTGTCGATCACTTTGTACTGAATGAAGTTGAAAGTAAGGAATAGGTTTAATTGTGGCACAAGGGATTCAACTTCCGTGGTGAAAATGTGGCTCTACAGATTTTGAAACTGAAAACCTAGAAAGTTCTATAGAATATAATAGCTGCGTTTCTTCCTAAAAAGAAATCTAGAAATGTGAACTGGATTAGCTTTTTAGGGATCTTTCAGTCTTCATTAAGATACATTAAATAGAATGCTTAGATTCTCAAGTATCATCATAGCAGTGTTGATCTCTTATAATTAGTGAAAATTATTTGGGCAGAGTAAGCCATCAACTGGGAAATTTGCCTTCACAACAGTCAGGTTTAGGTATATTTGTGATAATTATTCAAGCATTCTGTAATGCTTAAATGTCATGTCCCATTATCTTCTTAGCTAAAATTTAAACCAATGATAAAGAATGTTTTATGCAAGGACACACAGTTAAATTTTTTGTGTATGTTTGAGACAGTGTTGCCATTGAGTAATTTCATTTCCTTATAATTTTAGGGATTGAATATGATACTGTTTTCACTACTATACACAAAGACTAATGTTTTATCTTTCATTGTATATTAGGAATATCGGGTAAGCATTTATTTTGGCAAAAGAGCAGTGTAGTTTAGGCATTTCCTATTCTGAATATCATTAAATTCATTTGCTTTTATTCACTTAACAAATATATAGCACTTCATGTTTTAGGCACTGTTTTTAAGTACTTTATAAATGTTAACTCATTTAATCCTCATACCTCTATGAGGTAAATACTGTATCCCCATTTTGCAGATAAGGAAACTGAGATGTTAAATAACTTGACCAAATAGTAAGTGCTGGGATTTGAACCCAGGCAAACTGGCCCTAGAGCTGTATCCTTTGCTTTTCCAGTGGCAGTGTATTATTTGTACAAACTACATCAAACATCTTGTCTCACCTTTGGGATATTAACAAGTATAGAGGACTGCTTAGCAGTACCAGTGAACAAGATCAAAGTGACAAATGTGGCTTTATGCCGTTCCAGGCAGCCCCATGATTAGAGTCCAGAGACAGCCATAGCAGTCTAACTCTATTAATATACTTATCCAAGGTAAACAGCTCCTATGTAAATGTTTTTGGTTAGCACGTAAAGCACTTCAGGGCCTAAATTACTTACTGGCTTCTTCAACTTCAACTAAAGAATTCTGTCATGAATTGCAGTGAGCCCCTATTGAGAGTGGATATGTATTTTGGGTTCTGCAGAACTTCAAATATATCTTGGAGACATTTGGGGAGCTTCAGTAGGAAGTATGGCTTGGGCAAAAGGCATGAACAGACAGTTTCAAAGAAGACATCTAGACGGCTAACAGACACATGGAAAGATGCCCAATATCACTCATCCTCAGAGAAATACAAATCAAAACCACAATGAGATACCACCTTATACCTGTCAGAATGGTTAAAACTAACAACTCTGGAAACAACAGATGTTGGCAAGGATGTGGAGAAAGGGGGACACTTTTGCACTGCTGGTGGGAAGGCAAACTGGTGTAGCCACTCTGGAAAACAGTGTGGGGATTCATCAAAAAATTAAAAATAGAGCTGCCCTATGACCCAGGAATTGCACTATTAGGTATTTATCCAAAGGATACAAAAATGCTGCTTTGAAGGGGCACATGCACCCCAATGTTTATAACAGTGCTATCGACAATAGCCAAAGTATGGAAAGAACCCAAATGTCCATCAACTGATGAATGGATAAAGAAGAGGTGGGGTGCCTGGGTGGCTCAGTTGGTTAAGTATCTGACTTTGGCTCAGGTCACGATTTCATGGTTTGGGAGTTCGAGCCCCACTTCGGGCTCTGCTGTCAGTGCAGAGTCCACTTCAGATCCTGTTTCTCTCTCTCTCTCTCTCTTCCTCTCTCTTACAAAAGTAAACATTAAAAAAAAAAAAAGAGGCTTGGTATATATATATATGTATAATACACACACACACACACACAATGGAATATTACTTGGCAATCAAAAAGAATGAAATCTTGCCATTTGCAACAACATGGATGGAACTAGAATATATTACGCTAAGCAAAATAAGTCAGTCAGAGAAAGATAAGTATCATACGATTTTACTCATGTGGAATTTAAGAAACAAAACAGGTGAACATAGGGGAAGGGAAGGAAAAATAAGATAAAAACAAAGAGGGAGGCAAACCAGAAGAGACTCTTTTTTTTTTTTAATAACTTTTTAAAGTTTATTTTATTTATTTTGAGAGAGAGAGAGAGAGAGAGAGCACAGCAGGGACAGAGAGAGGGAAATAGAATCCCAAGCAGGCTCTGCACTGTCAGTGCGGAGCCTGTTGTGGAGCTCGAATTCACCAACCATGAGATCATGACCTGAGTCTGAGCTGAAACCAGGAGTCGAACGCTTAACTGACTGAGCCACCCAGGCACCCCCAGAAGAAACTCTTAAGTACAGAGGATAAACTGAGGGTTGCTGGAGGCGTGTTGGGTGGGGCTATGGGCTAAATGGGTGACAGGCTTTGAGGAGGGCACTTGTTGGGATGAGCACTGGGTGTTGTATGTAGTGATGAATCACTAAATTCTACTCCTGAAACCATTATTACACTATATGTTAACTGACTTGAATTTAAATAAAATTTTAAAAATAAATTGGAAAAAAAAAAAGCTGAACTATAAAAAATAAATAAATAAAAGGAAGTATGGCTTTAAATTAGCCTGTATTTCCTAGGAAGGTGATATAACTTTTCTCCTCTTTCCCCATTGTGGAACTTGATTTGGTCTTTGTGAATTTCTTCACTGTTGTTACCTTTGTAGTTAAGCACTCTCCAATTGAATCAGAGCAGTCCTCCAAAGTTAAATCATCTTTCCATTGTCTATCTCCTGTCTGTTTAAGAGCAGTGGTTGTATTTCTAGTATAGTTGATCTAGAAATTTCTTCTGACTTGGAAGCATTTCTTGACTGCTATGAGAATGTTTAAGAAAAAGTTGTTTAAAAATAAAAATTATTTTTGTTCTGCAGAATGAAATATTGATTTTGAAAAACAGACTTTTAAGAATGGCATCTATATTGACATGATGAATGATTTAAATATCTTAATTTTTAAGAAATTTTATAACTTAAAAAACATTTAGAAATTATTGGAGACATTTTCAACTATGAAAATATTTTGTTGTAATTTAACTGTATATAAGCCCACTTAGTGAATGGATTTATGAGAGAAATGTTTAAATATCATCAAGTTTTAATTTCAAACACGTCAAATTATTTTTCAGTTCTAAACATGACTTAAGTTTTGATCTCCAGTTTATATTCTAATTCTGTGTTTCCTCATTTTCAGGCTGAAATAGAACTATTCGTGAACAGGCTTGATTCAGTGGAATCTGTTCTTCCTTATGAGTACACAGCGTAAGTTTTTTAGCTTGATTTTTATATAAAATTGCATGTAACTCGGGTTGCCTGGTTAGCTCTGTTGAGTGTCAGTCAGTTGAGTGTCCGTTGAGTGTCCAACTCTTGATTTTGGCCCAGGTCATGATCCCAGGGTCATGGGATCGAGCCCAGCATTGGGCTCCATTCTGAGCATGGATCCTGCTTAAGATTCTCTAAAATAAAAAAATAAAATTGTATACGACTTATCAGAATTTTGTACTTTTAGAATTTTATTTTCTCCATAGTTATGGATAAATTTATATGTGCTTTAAAAACATAGAGGGCCTAAAAACATTTTTTAAAGGGTATTCTTTATTCCAAGGTAGGGTTAGAATGTGAAATGTGATCTTTTCAATAGAAGCACCAACTAAAACAGTGGATTTCCTTTTTTATCTCAGTGGACAAAAAGCCATTGTGTTTTCTTTAAATTTAAAAAAAAATTTTTTTTTTCAACGTTTATTTATTTTTGGAACAGAGAGAGACAGAGCATGAACGGGGGAGGGGCAGAGAGAGAGGGAGACACAGAATCAGAAACCGGCTCCAGTCTCCGAGCCATCAGCCCAGAGCCTGACGCGGGGCTCGAACTCACGGACCACAAGATTGTGACCTGGCTGAAGTCGGACGCTTAACCGACTGCGCCACCCAGGCGCCCCTTTAAATTTTTTAATTATAGGGGCACCTGGGTAGCTTAGTCACTTAAGTGTCCAACTTTTTTTTTTTTTTTTAATGTTTTTAAGAGAGAGAGCAATCCAGAGAATGAGTCAGGGAGAAGCAGAGAGAGAGTGGGAGACACAGAATCAGAAGCAGGTTCCAGGCTCCATACTGTCAACACAGAGTCCGACGCAGGGCTCGAACTCAGTAACATGAGCTGAAGTCTGATGCCCAACCTACAGAGCCACCTACGTGCCCCATGAGTGTCCAACTCTTGATTTCAGCTCAGGTCATGATCTTATGGTGGTGAAATTGAGCCCTGAGTTGGGCTTAGTGCTGATAGTACAGAGCCTACTTGGGATTCTTGATCTTCCTCTCCCTCTCTGCCACCCATCCCCCAATAAATAAATAAACATAAAAAAATAGATTTTTTAATTATAAAAATACTCAAAACATTTTTAAGTTTATGTATTTATTTTCAGAGAAAGAGTGCATGTGTATGCCTTGTGAGCAAGCAGGGGAGGAGCAGAGAGAGGGGTAGAGAGAATCCCAACAGGCTCCGCACCGTCAGCCCAGAGCCTAACAGAGGCTCAATCCCACCAACCGTGAGATACTGACCTGAGCAGAAATCAAGAGCCCGAAGCTTAACTGACTGAGCCACTCAGGTGCCCCCAAACTCCACATAATTTTAAACAAAATTCTTTTTTTTGTTGTTTTTATTTATTTTTTTTTTAATTTTTTTTTCAATGTTTATTTATTTTTGGGACAGAGAGAGACCGAGCATGAACGGGGGAGGGGCAGAGAGAGAGGGAGACACAGAATTGGAAACAGGCTCCAGACTCTGAGCCATCAGCCCAGAGCGTGACGCGGGGCTCGAACTCACGGACCGCGAGATCGTGACCTGGCTGAAGTCGGACGCTTAACCGACTGCGCCACCCAGGCGCCCCTTTTTTTTGTTTTTAAATGCTTATTTTTGAGAGAGACACACACAGGGCGAGCAGGAGAGGGACAGAGAGAGAAAGAGACAGAATCTGAAGCAGGCTCCAGGCTCTGAGCTGTCAGCACAGAGCCTGATGTGGGGCTCAAACTTATCAATGGTGAGATCATGACCTGAGCTGATGTCAGACGCTCAACCAACTGAGCCACCCAGGTGCCCCTTAACAAAATTCTTATGTCCTTCATAATCAATCCCCAGAAATAATTGCTTTGTTTTCTGCTCCTCCTACATTTTTTTCTCTGCATATTCTAATGTACCTAACCACATCTATACATTTTTGTTTTAAACAAAAGTAGTTTTGCACCTTGTTTTTCTCATCTAATCTTTTCACGTTAATACACAGCCATAGCTACCCCAGTCTTTTTCGTAGTTGTTTATGCTTTTTTTGTTCTTTTTTTTTGTTTTGTTTTTTTGGTTTTTTTTTTTAACGTTTATTTATTTTTGAGACAGAGAGAGACAGAGCATGAACGGGGCAGGGGCAGAGAGAGAGGGAGACACAGAATTGGAAGCAGGCTCCAGGCTCTGAGCCATCAGCCCAGAGCCCGACACGGGGCTCGAGCTCACGGACGGGGAGATCGTGATCTGAGCTGAAGTCGGACGCCCAACTGACTGAGCCACCCAGGCGCCCCTTGTTTTGTTTTTTAAAGTAAGCTCTCACCCAGTGTGGGGCCTGAACTCATGACCCTGAGATCAAGAGTTGCATGCCCTACCAACTGAGCCAGCCAGGCACCCCTGTTTGTTGTTTCATTGTAGAGGTTGTGTATAATTTGTTCCACTATATCTCTGTTTTAGAACATTTTATTATTTTAACTTTTTTGATATTATAAAAAATTTTTTGTGTATATATAACCTTTATTCATTTGATCACGATATACCCTATTGAGTATAAAACGGTTCCTAAATTTTATCTGGCTTCTAAATTTTTGTTGTATTTAAGAGGTTTAAAAGAAAATATGTGCTTACTATAGAAAAAAAGCACACACCAAAAAGTGAGACTATCCTATTAGAATCCAGATGCCTAACTACGTATTAGAAGGAAGTACAACATTCATAAATGGATGGACTGTTATTTATGTAACTATTGGAGACGAGACCTAAATGCTCTTTTCAGTTTTTGTTTCTTTTGTTAAATAAACAAACATATTTCCTGAAATCTTTGTGAGATGTATCAGGGAAAATTCAGTGGATCTCTTACGTCCACTACATGGAAAGTCTTCATTTGAGGACTTCCTGGCCCCAGTTTTGTGGGTTTGTTTTTTTTTTAAGATTTTTAAGTAATCTGTACGCCCAATGTGGGCTCAAACTCACAACGCCAAGATCCAGAGTTGCATGCTCCACCAACTGAGGCAGCGAGGCGCCCCCAACCAGCCTGTTTTTTATCACCGAAGATTCATCTTTGTTTTGGGAATCTAATCTGTAGCCATCACTGCATGGGTCCTGAGTGCTCCTATATCATTCCAGAATGAACACAAGAACTGTCCTTTAATTTTCTATAGCAAAGCTGAAATTTGACTGTAATGTTTAAAGCAAATTATTTTGAAACCTGGTTAATAATACAAGGGAATTACAGAGAACCTTATAGCTGACTGATTATGGCTGCTTCACAATTCTCTGCTCTCTAGGGTCTGTCTTGCCATGCTTCTCATGTTGGGATGTGTTAGGCATTGTATAGGGATGAGGCATAAACCCAGGGAACTTTGACATATCTTCCTGAAATGTTATTATTAATTAAAGCTTTGGATTAGAAAGTTAGAACAAAAGGAGATAAGTTAATGGAAAATTTGCTTGAAGAAGAAAGATACCAGTTTTATCATTGGAATGAACAAAAATAAGTATATCGTGTTAACTTTTTAAATTCTGTAATTTACATCTTCATAAAAGATATTTAGACATCAAAGTTTTCTCGGGCATAATTTTCTGACGTTTTGCTTTTTTGCTTTGGGGAGATGTACATGGAACTTGGAGTGTGAATATATTTCTTATTCAACTACTAGAGCTACTGGAATGATCAGTACTTAATTTCTGCCCTCTAGATTGAGATAGGGGCTTGATATGTCATTGTTTCCTTTTATGTGTAAAAGCTTAAATACTTCCCCCCCCCCCCCCCAGGTTTGATTTTTGCCAAGCATCAGAAGGAAAACGCCCATCTGAAAATCTTGGTCAGGTGTTATTTGGGGAAAGAATTGAACCTTCACCATATAAGGTTGGTATTCAGTGTGACATAGAGGTCATTTAGTTGTTCCTTTCTTTCTCATTCATTCTTTTTTCTTTATTTTTTCCTTACAGAAAAGCCTAAGATAACTTAGCTGTTACATCTAAAGAGGATTTCATTTCTCTTTTAGCTCTGGGAATAATTATTTAATGTTACGGTTTAGAAGGATCCCTCTCCTAATGATATGTCACGGATAAATTTGTCTTAAACATTCATATATCAGTTTTTTTTTTTAATTTTTTTAACATTTATTTATTTTTGAGAGACAGAAAGAGACAGAGCATGAGCGGGGGAGGGGCAGAGAGAGAGAAGGAGACCCAGAATCTGAAGCAGGCTGCAGACTCTGAGCAAGCTGTCAGCACAGAGCCTGATGCAGGGCTTAAACCCACAAACTGCGAGATCATGACCTGAGCCGAAGTCAGATGCTCAACCGACTGAGCCATCCAGGCCCCCCTCATATATCAGTATTCTAAATGATAAGTTGGTGGCCTAAAGGATAGGACTCAAGACGCTCTTCCTTATGTTACAGAGGGACCAGAAACCCAGGCCTCCGTCATGAAAAGTTGCCGCAGCTGCTCCACATCTCCTTCTCGCTCTTTGGGAGTATTCATACATATTTACCTACTCTCTCCTAGCAAGTATAGCACTACTTGGGTTCCCCCATTGGGGGTTTTGGGAAGCTAACCTTTCTCTTTTGACCATTGAAAGTATATTTGGAATGTTCTCGGTATATTTTTAGAAACCAAACTAAGCACAATATAAGATACTGTCTTCAATGTATGTACTCCATCATCACCCAGAATTACTCCTTTTTTTTTTTAGTTTATTAAAAAAAATTTTTTTAATGTTTATTTTTGAGAGAGAGAGAGAGTGGGGGAGGGGCAGAGGGAGGGTGAGACACAGAATCTGAAGCAGGCCTCAGGCTCTGAGCCGTCAGCACAGAGCCGGACACAGCGCTCAAACCCACAAACCACAAAATCATGACCTGAGCTGAAGTCAGATGCTTAACTGACTAAGCCACCTAGGCACTCCTATTTATTTATTTTGAGAGAGACAGAGAGAGTGCAAATCAGGGAGAGGCAGGGAGAGAGGGAGAGGGAGAAGAGGGGAGAGAGAGAGAGAGAGAGAGAGAAAGAAAGAGAATCCCAAGCAGTCCCCACACTGTCAGGACAGAGCCCGATGTGGGGCTTGATCCCATGACTGTGAGATCATGACCTGATCCGAAATCAAGAGTTGGATATTCAACTAACTGAGCCACCCAGGCTCTCCCTGGAATTATCTTTTAAATCTGTAAACACTTAAGCCTATTTTTCTTCCATGTTGTGCAGTACCCTGTTCATTTTACATCTTTTCCCCCTGCTACACAAAGAATGATGCTCACTCTCTTTTAGAAAAATTAAACTAGTTTATCATAACAATGTATCACCATATAAAAACTTAAATGATGCAGAATAATATGAAATGAAAAGTAAGTCTTTCTCCCCCTACCCCCAGTTTTACATCAGTTTCTTTTTTTTTAATTAAAAAAAATTGTTTTTTTAACGTTTATTCATTTTTGAGAGACAGAGACAGAGCATGAGTGGGGAAGGGGCAGAGAGAGAGGAAGACACAGAATCTGAAGCAGGCTCCAGGCTCAGAGCTGTCAGCACAGAGCCCGACGTGGGGCTCGAACTCAGGAACCGTGAGATCATGACCTGAGCCGAAGTCAGATGCTCAACCGACTGAGCCACCCAGGCGCCCCATTACATCACAGTTTCTTATTAATCTTTCCTGAAATTTCCCATGTACTTACAACCATATATAAATAAAATTAGACTTGACTTGTTTATGATTTAACATATTATTCTGCACTGTGAATTTTTCCTTTAAGTCTCTACTTGGACATCTCTCTGTATTCATTTTAATTGCTGTAACTTGACTCCAGGTTTTATTCCCCAGGCTAATTCCTCTCTCAGTGTCTCATCCTTGTCTTCTACGACTTAGACCCTATGGTTAGCTGCCTTCTCTGCTTCTCACTAAGCACTGCCATCTATTTTCTTTGGCACTTCATTGCGCTGAGCATCTGTCCAGCAAATCCCCAAACCTAGAGTTGTCCCACTACCCACCTAATCCCCTCTAACACTACACTACACTGGGGAAAAGACGCATAATTGTGCAAGTTTAGTCCACATAAGTATACGATTTTACAGTTTTCAACCATAAGTCCTCTTAAAATAATTATAATTTTAAAATTTCTACCCTGAAGATGCCCGTAGTTTAAAATTTTTTCAAAGACAGATTTGAAGGCATATGGGATGAGGCCACTGGGAAGGAAGGAGCTCAAAGTATATGGACATGGGTATTACTGTGCCGGGCAAGCATATTAATTGTGTATCATCTTAATTGTGTATCACTCCCTGATGTGATATTTTGAAAGATTACTTTGGAAGTTATTGTACTGTTTTTATAGTAGAGGGGGATTTTCAGGCATATTTATTAAATTATACAATCAACTTAAGATATTCCTGTGGTGCCTCAGCCCCATCATTCTGTTTAGTTATGCCTTTGCCTTGAGAAATAATGGAAGGAAAGAGCATCAATAACATCGTCAGTGAACTTGAGGGACAGCAGGAGTTTCTTGCAGTAAACAGCTCATAGCAGGTTGCAGATAAACAGAGGAAAGGCCAGTAAAATATTCAAACCCCGGAAGAAGTTTGTCCCTTTGGGGAAGAATTTAAGGGCAAATTCTGCCCATGGTAGGTTCCCTCCAGGATATATTTATTTACAGGAAAAGACAGCGTTGCTTATGCAAAGGACCCTTCTTCTAGGCCTAGTACTTTGCACATTTAATTTTGAACCAGGAGTTGAGGTAAAATAGAACAGGGGTGCTTTAAAATGGAGAGACGTGCATCTCACATTTTGTATGAGTTTCCTAGGAGTTTTTAGGATCAAGATTTGTGCTAAAACAAAATCTTTAAGTCCCCCAAGCTTAAAGAGACAGAGTAGGCATTTCTTAAGACTAAGGCATAGGTAAACAGAAACATGGGGATAAGAGATTAGATTTTCGGGGCGCCTGGGTGGCTCAGTTGGTTGAGCGTCCGACTTCGGCTCAGGTCACGATCTCGCGGTCCGTGAGTTCGAGCCCCGCGTCGGGCTCTGGGCTGATGGCTCGGAGCCTGGAGCCTGTTTCCATTCTGTGTCTCCCTCTCTCTCTGCCCCTCCCCAGTTCATGCTCTGTCTCTGTCTCAAAAAAACGTTAAAAAAAAAATTAAAAAAAAAAAAAGATTAGATTTTCATTCAAGTCAGCCATAAATGCAATGACTCATATTTTTCAGTATTGATTCAGTATTCTTTGTCCTTTATTTTCATAGAATTTTGCCTTATTTTTTAACGTTTATTTTTGAGAGAGAGAGAGAGAGAGAGAGAGAGAGAGAGAGAGAGAGAACAAGTCGGGGAGGAGCAGAGAGAGAGGGAGACCCAGAATCTGAAGCAGGCTCCAGGTTCTGAGAGCTGTTAGCACAGAGCCTGGCATGGGGCTCAAACTCACAAACTGTGAGATCATGAGCTGAGCCAAACTCCGATGCTTAACCACCTGAGCCACCCAGGCACCTCTTATTTTGCCTTATTTTAGATCTGCAGCAAAAACAATGGTAACAACCAGCAACAAAACAAAACCTCAAATCTGCTTTGCTGTCTTTTATCTATGACTGCTGTTGAGGTCAGGAAAACAAGATTGTGTGTGTTATGTGAAGCTGGAGCCACATTCTCAGGGTCATAGACTCATCCCAGATCTAACCAGTCATCCATATTCATTTGCTCAGTTAGTATGTTCGTGCCAGGCACTGTGGTAGGTATGGCATGCAGCAGTGATCGGAGACAAAAATCTCTGTCCTCATGGACCTTATATTCTGATGAGGAGAAGGAAACAAAATGAATTACTAAAGTACATACTGTGTCCATTGCTGATGGAAAAACTATCAAAAATAAGTCAGGGAAGGTGAATGAAGAATTGGCAATTTTAAATGGGCCAGCAGAAGTCTTGCTGAGTGAGAAGGTAACATTCGAGCAAAAGACCTGAGGCAAGTAAAGGAGTGAACCATGTGAATATCTGGGGGAATGTTCTCTGTGAAGATAGCAGCACATGCACCCGTTCTAAGATGTGAGCTTGCCTGGTGGGCTGAAGGTACAGAAATAGTTGGTGTGACTTGAGCGAGTGAGCAAGATAGAGAATAGCAGGGAATGAGGGCAGAGAAACAATGGGACCATATCACATAGGAACTCCTAGGCCACTGTAAAGACTTTGGCTTGTATATCTGAGCAAGATGGTTAACACTGAAGGATATTGAGTAGGCTTAAATTTTAACAGGATCACTAGGGCTGCGGTGTTGAGGAGGACCATGGGAGAGCAAGGAGAGAAGCCAGGAGACTGGTTAGGAGGCTGACACAATCGTAGAGATATGTATGACCCGATAATAGCTCAGACCATGGAGTATAGGAGTAGGTGTTGTGTTGTCAGAATCTCAAAAGCTGGCTACATTTTGAAGGTGGGGTCAGTACAACAGAATTTGCTAAGGGATGGCATGTGGGGTGTGGATTTCCTGTTTTCTAGAATGGGACAGTCTGGGAAGAGCAGGTTTGGGGGGAATGGGAAATTAGGCATCTAAATAGAGATGTAAACACTTCAATATATGTGTCTGGCATTGGAGGAGGTGAGGTTCAGCCTAGATATATACATTTGAAAATCATCATTGGTGTAAAAATCAGTGTATCAGGAACTCATGAGATCCCCAAGGGGGTGTGGGTATAGATAATGAAGAGGAGCATTCCAAGGATTGAGCCTTGGGGCACTTGGTGTTACTAGGTGAGGAAGATGAGAAGGATTCAGCAAAAGAGACTACCTCAAAGGTGGGAGGATTACATGAGTTAATAAATGCTTATTTTGATGATTAAGCATCCTCTCTAGTTTTACTATTTTCCTTCACAGTTGAACACAGAGTTGACTTGCCTAAACCCAGTAAGCACTGGATTTAGGTGTAAGATTTGCCACTTTTAGTATAACTAGCAGTGTCTATGCTGAATGTAAATTTGACACTTACCCTCTAATTCCTTAGTATGTATACTTCTTTTTTTTCATTTTCCTCCCTTTAAAAAGGAACTTACAAGGTGTGTATAAGGTTAAGAATATTAGATAATTGCACAAACATTGCTACATTTACAGAAGTAGCAATGTAGACAAAACTTAATTCTTAGCTGACAGGTGGCAGCAGTGGGCTGCGCTTGAAGCTCTCCTCTGCCAGCTCATGCACAAAAACTGGTTTAGGTGTTTTAATCATGTGCAAAGGATTGAACTGCTTAAAAGTGAAACATATGCAAGGTTTTTTGTTTTTTTGTTTTTTTTAACTCCATGTAATAAAGTTTGAGTTTATTGAATGGTATACAATTGCAGACTATATATAGTTTAATAAATTACAGCCTTTAGAAAACTAGGGAATACTTTTTTTTTAATTTTTTAATGTTTATTATTCTTAAGAGAAAGAGACAGTGCAAGCGGGGGAGGGGCAGAGAGAAAGAGAGACACAGAATCTGAAAGGCTCCAGGCTCTGAGCTGTCAGCACAGAGCCTGACATGGGGCTCGAACCCACGAGCCGTGAGATCATGACCTGAGCCCAAGTCAGAGGCTTAACCGATCGAGCCACCCAGGTGCCCCAGAAATACGTTTTTAAAATGAAGACATAAGTGGATCTTGATAAAGTAAACTTAATTATGCAGTATTTTATGAATACCATTATTTTTACACATGAAATAAGTCCTAGGCTCCAAAATTGGAGGACTCCTTAGTGTTTTAACTTTTAAATTATTAATTTTTGTTTAAACCTTATTTGTTTCAATTTTATTTAAATAAGATCATGAAAATTGACAGTCTTTTCAAATGTGTGTAAAAAGAGTAGCACATTTACCCTGAGTTTTAGACATCCAAATTTGACTTTTTCTTGTGTCATCACAGTCTGTTACTTACTGCTGAATCTCTATTACCTGGCTCATAGGGGGCACTTAACAAACATCCATCAAATGAATATATGGGCATAAAAACTTGTCTGCTTATTACTAGAAAGCCTTCAACTCCATCATTTCAAAACATCAGAGGCCATTACTATAGAAGAACTGATTTCCATTTTGTGCTACATGTGTTTTTTTCCCCTTTTAAGGTTCGTTTACATTTAAAAGGTGAGTGGATTCAAATTATCGAAAATAAAAATAAAAACTGTTACTTATCAAAAGGAAAATTGATTTAGATTTTTAGAGAAATAGATTAAAATTTAAATGTAATTGAAGTATGAGAAATTTTACAATATTATCAATATTAATGCACTGAAGTAATTTGACAAGACCAGTATTTTTACTCTGCTTATGGCATAGGTGTGAAGGACCTAGATATTTTTTAATTTGCTTTTCACTTTATTTTAATACAGTTTACATTTAATAAGGAGGAGACCTGCAAGCTTGTCTGTACAAAAACATACCATACAGAGAAAGCTGAAGACAAACAAAAATTAGAATTCTTGAAAAAAAGCATGCTACTGAATTATCAACATCACTGGTAAGACATGGAGATTTTGGACTGTTGGTATTTTCCTTTTCTAGATGAAACCTCTGTTTCGTTGACTGTATAAATTACTTCATTAACTCTATAAAATGTAGCAAATCCGTTGATTTTTTTGTTGATAGTAATAGCATGAAGTCTGACTTTTAGGTGCCAAGGATTACTAAGGTTGACAGCTTAAAGTATCATTTGTAACTGCTTAGATTACTGTAATATCTGGTACTTCTTTTGGTTCCAAGACCTGGTACCTAGAGTACTTCTTTTTTTCACATGTATTTAATAAGAACATATTCATGCTTTGGGGAAAGGACCTGGATCAGTCATCTAGAAAAATACTGTTATTTTATACTTGGAGGCCTTAAAAAAGACCATGGGAAAACAAACTTGAACGTCATTTAATGTTTGATACATAGCATCTGCTTCAAATAAAACAGTTACATTTTGAGTAACCTGTTTTTTATTTTATACACTGTGATGTTACATTAACTAGGTCTTTACCAGTTTGTGTTACAATCAAAAAGCATTTAAACCTATTTTATTTTTGCTTCTAAAGTAGTTAACTCAAAAAAAGAATGTAGTATTGACTCTATACATAATTCAAATGTAGAATATTTTTAAAAGGGTCTGAAAATCCAACTTTTGAAGTATAATCATTATTCTTCAAGATAATTTTGCTGACAAATACCTTACTCTGTGTGGGGTTCTAATTTACATATGTTTTGCCTCTTCTAAAAAGTATAAGGTACTGGAGATAGTGAACAAGAAGACTGTCTTCATGTACTTCCTCTTGAATGTTTATCCTATCAGTATCTCATGCTCACTTGCCCAGTGCAAGGGAGGTTAGGAACCATTGATCTCAGTTTGCCATGCCCAGACCCTGTGGCTCAAATACTGTGGTTGGAGCCTGTCAGCCCCCTAAAAGTCCTAGAGAGGGGCAACCTTGGGTCACTTGCCCATCCGTGAGCTAGTCTGTCAGTAATTAGGGGAATTCATTCTGATTGGCCAGACCTTGATAGAATCTGTTTCAGTCTGCTAAACCAGATGGAAACAAGTTTCTCATAGCAGGACACCGTTGGAATAAGGAAGGACACTTGCCCATTACACTTGTGTCAGTTTCTTCCTCTTGTGAGCCTCAGTGCAAACAAGAACTTGAAATCTCCTCATTTCTTTGGTACTGTGAGAATACTATGTAATTGCTGAATCAGTGTAAGTTGGGTACATTTGCTTATTCATAAGTAATTGAAATTTTCCTTGGTATTTTCAGTTTGCTTCAAATTGTTAACAGCCTTCAAAATGATATCTAAGGCTCAGTTTTTAGAGTTTCATGTTTACTCTAGGAGGTGTAAACGTTTGGAGTAATAGCTACTCTATCCGTTTAGCTATTTTTTTTTAAATTTTTTTTTCAACGTTTATTTATTTTTGGGACAGAGAGAGACAGAGCATGAACGGGGGAGGGGCAGAGAGAGAGGGAGACACAGAATCGGAAACAGGCTCCAGGCTCTGAGCCATCAGCCCAGAGCCTGACGTGGGGCTCGAACTCACGGACCGCGAGATCGTGACCTGGCTGAAGTCGGACGCTTAACCGACTGCGCCACCCAGGCGCCCCTATCTGTTTAGCTATTAATAGCTACTCACTTGTTGACAGAATAAAGAATGACTTCAGGCCTATAGGTGATTTTTAGTTATTTCTTCTACCCTATGTTCTTGGAATACTGTCAAGAAGCTTGCTCCTAAAGATAATAGAAGCACCTCTTCTTCAGTAGCTTAGAAATATTAACTAATTTATGATGGAATTAACATAGGTACTCTTTGATGCTAAAATGCATAATAAAAAGAATAAACAATTTAAAATAGTTTATGAAGTTAGCATTTGATAATGAAATTGATTCAGTAATTTGTGATAGGTATATCAGTTGCAAACTTATGCTATATTCTGCCTAAAAAACTTGAAAGTTGCTGGTGATTAATCATTTTATTGTTGTATCAGAAGAGTTTATGATTTCAGGTCTGAAACTATTAGCCAAACTCTAAGCTGTATCACAAATATATCATCTGGTAATTGTGGACAATGGACTTAAGTCTTTATTATTATTTTTTTTTTTATGTTTATTTTTGAGAGAGAGAGAGAGAGACACAGAGTGAGAGTGGGGGAGGGGCAGAGAGAGAAGGAGACACAGAATCTGAATCAGGCTCCAGGCTCTGAGCTGTCAGCACAGAGCCTAATGCAGGGCTCAAATCCACAAACCGCGAGATCATGATCTGAGCCAAAGTCGGACACTTAACTGACTGAGGCATCTAGGCGCCCCTGGGCTTTAGTCTTTAAATGTTTTTTAATGTTTATTTATTTTTGCAAGAGAGAGAGAGAGCGAGCTAGGGAGGGGTGGAGAGAGAGACACCCACAGAATCTGAAGCAGGCTCCAGGCTCTGAACTGTCAGCACAGAGCCCTACACAGGGCCCAGCCCATAACCCATGAGATCTTGACCTGTGCTGAATGAAGTCCGACGCTTAACTGACTGAGCCACTCAGGTGCCCCTGGGCTTTAGTCTTTAAATCAGTACATTACACATTTGGAAAATGTTGGTTCACATTGATAATTTAGTTGAACCCTAAGTTGAGTATATTTCTGTCTTTGACTTACTTCAGAAAGTTTTTACTGTGTAACTTGATTTTCAGCATAGATACCAGAGTTGATAGAGATAAAATAGCATGAACCTTTAGAAATCTGAAAGACCTTTAAAAGTATAGTGTTATGTTATGGAATTTTATTGTGAATGTAGCACTTCTTATTAACCTTTGCACTGAGACATTTGGGGAGAGCATAATCATTTTCTATATTATGAAACAATATATATGTGTGAAAAAACACAAGCAGCATAGGAAAATATCAAGTAAAAAGTAAACATCTTCTACCACCCTCAACTTCTTTAATCCTGTTCCCCAGAGGTAGCAGTATTATTTCTCATGTGTTCCCAGATATTCTGTGCATATGCAGGCATATAACAGGAGTGTACCTGTTTAAAATAGTGCAACTGAAGTATTGTACATATTATTCTGCAAACTTGCGCATTTCTTTTCAGAAAATCTGGGCGTTTGTCATGTAAAAGCACATCTGTAGACCTGTATCTACCTTATTCTTTTCATAATTGTGTAGTATTACATTGCATGAATGAACTGTAGTTTTTTCGCCCATGACGTTTTTACCCTTACTACCTTTTAAACGATTACAATAACCGAATATTAGCTAATAAACCAACCCATTTAGAGAACAGTTAACTAAGAATAATTTCCTTGTCTAAATTGACAAATACTTTTAATTCATAATTTGGGATGTTGGAACACAATTTGAGGATTTTCTTGCCTTATTCTGTCCTGAGCTACTTCTTGATTCTTGAGACTAGTGTTTTGATAGCGCCAGGCACCGAATTCCCTTCAGCTATACTCTGCATGGTTTGTGCTTATACTTCTTGCCCAAATTTCCAGGTGTTTGTGACATTTTATTTATAAAAGTATAATTATATAACTAGGTATCACAGTACTTACGTTTTCTAGCTTTTTGGACAGAGAGGGGTCTTTGAAGGTATTTTAGTCTAGTGAGTTCTAATCCTGGATCTCAGCAAGCTAGCAGTGGGAGAATGTTTTTAAAAATTCAAAATCCTAACAGATAGTGTAAATGTACCCATGTTAAAACTATATAGAATAACTTAAATGCCAAGCTTCTTTGCTTTTCACTACAATTTTCTGAATATATTGTGATAACATGGGTTATTCTGTTCTGATGGGAAAGTCTGGGAATTTAATTTATTGGGGAAAAATTATTAGTGGATGAGGCTTCATTAATAGAAGTGTTTTATATGGAGCCCATGGAGGGTAAAGGAAAATAATGGAAAGAAGTCCTAGATGGTAAAAAAAAAAAAAAAAAAATTGGGGCCAACCTTTATCCTTTTGAATCCTTCTTTTTCACTGTGAAGATTAAAAATAAGATTTTTAGTATTTTTGGTGTTATAAATTTAAATAAGTACTACTCCCTAACTTAGCAAGGCAGTAATTGAAAATTATATTCTTTAAATTTTATTACATTTATTTCCAAGTGTTTGTTGTTCTTTTTTTAAATGCTTCCTATTACCAGGAAAAGGTTATTGTGTCAAGGCATTATGTAAATGATAAACTTAGGATGCTTGCTTTAAAAAAGCCTAAATTGCTGCTTAATTTCTCTTTTTATAGCTAGCACTGTAATTTTTATGTAGTACTTTCTCTGCGATGAAAGCATAAAGATATTATAATTAATATATTGTATATATTCATTGATTGCATTTCATCCTCTATCTAAAAAATTAAAGCAATTAACTGATTGTTTAAGCTACCAAAAAATATGAATTATTTATTTTATGTAGCAGTGCTTTTATACTTCTAATATTTTATAGTCTTTTCATGGGAGCTGCTAGCCTGCTGGCTATAATAATAAGCAACTTAATAGTGAAGGTGATTCTAAAATTTGGTATATTGGGTACTATTAAATAGCATTTAAATGTGACGAGACATGTTTTATTAGGTCATTAATGTACACCTTGGGTGCATATAGAATCATAATTTTACTTCCTAAGGCATACATTAATTAACAAATAAAACATGCCCTGGAGTCATCTCATGACTGTAATATAGCTAGTATATTTTTAGTAATATTTTTTAATTTGTATCCTGTAGTGTGCTCTTGGCATTTGGGGACCACATGCTCGGACTTTAATGTAGTTTAGACAGTGCTACAGAATCTTATTCTTTTATTCTTTATTTTTATCCCCTTTTTAAAAAAGTTCTTTGTCACTGTAGCACTTTAAATTTTTGTTTCTCTGGTTTTATAGCAGCATTTCTTTTACACATAAGTTGGATTTACACAGCTTAATAGATTAAGACTGTAATTTTCACTTTTTCACTGGCCCTTAAGTTGAATATTTTTCCATCTTGCAGTTATGTTCTTCCCCTTTTTATTTGAATTACCTAGTAGTAAAGGACATTTGCTTCTATGCTGTTCCATTAAATTGTTCCCAAGGAACTAGATACATTGCTTTGCACCTAATTTAGAGCTTTTGAGTGTTCTGCAAAAGGTAAATTATACTCAACAGATCTAGATAGTGATATTAAATTAGCAACTGCAGTAAATTAATTTATAAAACTCTCTTTCCTGTATACATTTATAGTTTCAATGAAGCTATAAAGTCTTTTTCTTCACTACAGCATATCAAATATTGGCATAATGCTATTGCCTATGAAATACTACATTTTATCAAAATTCTTTTGTTGTAGTTTTGACATCTGAAGGCATTTATAGATATCTAAATTCTATGAAGTTGTAACACAGCTTTGAGCCGTATTTGTTAGTCATGTTTGATGATTTCTAACTTGACTTTTATTTCTGTGCTTAGGATTGTGGATAATATGCCTGTAACATGGTGTTATGATGTAGAAGATGGTCAGAGGTTCTGTAATCCTGGATTTCCTATTGGCTGTTACATTACAGATAAAGGCCATGCAAAAGATGCCTGTGTTATTAATGTAAGTTCGTGAAAAAAACCTCAATGCTACTTTTTAAAAATATGGGTTTTTTTGGTAGAAGGATTCAGTCTTTACCTGCACAAAATTGGTTACATTCATTGTATAAGTACAATTCACATGTCTGAAGCACAATTACTTAGATCTTTGACTTAAGCCAGATTAACAATATATAAGTTTAACTCTAGCACTAAATAATTCAGATTCAGTTCAGCATTCACTGAGTGTCTGTTACATGCTAAGCACTAGGCTAAGGGCTAGGACTTTGTATGTTCTGACTCTATTAAAAGTTAGATGCATAAATCTTATATATATTAAAAAAAAGGTTACTGGAGTGCCAAAAAGACCTCATTACAAGCCCATGAAATTTGTATTACAAATTCAAGTCCATAAAATAATATATTGCAAGAGTTTAGTATTATACCTTTTCTTAAAAAGTAAATGCCTTTATAGCCATTCTTTTATATTTAAAAACAATAATAAAGATGTTACTATAGAAAGTATTAAAATTATTGGGGATGTGTATTAAATTTTATGTAATCAGGTCAACCTGATTTAATCTCCTAGTATGACCTGGTAGTAGAAGTTAGCATCAGCTTGATCATGAAACTGGTTTGGCTAATGCTTTTGGGAGAGTTGACTACACACACTTAAATTATTTAGGTTTTGGGTTTAGTCTGAAGTTATAAGTTTCAATTTTGAAATGTGTAAGTTTTGGTATGCTCATAACATTTAATATTCTAAAATTTATTTTGTTAGTTTTATCATAAGTGGAAAGATAGAAAATATTAGATGTGTTCTTTTTAACAGGTATTTATATGTAAGAATTAAAATATTAAAGAAGCATAATTTGTACTCTGCCAATTCATTTTGGCTTTTGGAGAGTTTCAGCTTAAAACTTAAACGTTTTTATAAGGAAGGACTAAAACTCTGTCTTAGCTCAAATTTTCCTACTTGTTGTGCCTCATGTTAAAGTTTTGTTTTGACTCTTGTGCAGCCAGTTTTCTACCTTTAAGTTTTGTTCCACAGTCAGAATTCCATGAAAGAGATACATTTTACATCTTCAACCATGTTGACATCAAAATATATTATCATGTTGTTGAAACTGGGTCCATGGGAGCAAGATTAGTGGCTGCCAAACTTGAACCAAAAAGGTAACTATACAAATAGATAAAAAGTGAATAAATGAGGGATGCCTGGCCAGCTCTGTCCTCAGTCAGAAGAGCATGTGACTCTTTATCTTGAGGTCATGAATTTGAGCCCCACATTGGGTGTAGAGATTACTTTAATTAAAATATAAAGGGGTGCATGGCTGGCTCAGTCAGTGGAGCATGTGACTCCTTATCTCAGTCATGAGATTCAAGCCACATTTTGGGCATAAAGCTTACTTTAAAAAATTAAATGAAAATAAAATAGTAAATAAGTAAATAAATGTGAGTGAAATTCTTCCCAAAGAATAAATATTTGGGACCCAGTTAACTTTTTGAAAAATCAGTATTCTGGCATATAATCTGACATCTCAGTATTGATTTTACTAAAACTCCCTTTAGTGTGATTTGTTACTGAGTTGTGGGTTGTCCAGAGAAGCCATATAAATATATATTTTTTCCTGTTATGGTAAGTAGTCAAGCCAAAGTGTCTTTTTGTTCTGTTTTTCAATCAGGAAGTTTTGACAGCTTTTCTGTGTCAGCCAGGAATGGAGAACGTGAGTGGTTGGCGCAGCATTCCCTCTTTTGGTGGAAAAGCACTGCCTCCAATATTTGCAGCTTGACCTCTCATCAGATGCCCAAATGAGCCGATTTCTTAAAGTAATCTCTACACCCAACGTGATCTTGAGCTCAACAGTTCCATGCTCTAATGAGTGAGCCCACTGGGTGCCCCCTAAATGGGCTGATTAGTGCCATCATTTCTAAAGTCTCCTTGCAGTGTTAGATGCCAGTATGTGACAAGTCAGTGAAAGAGCATCTCTTCAAGTTGTCAATATTTTTAGTGTGAAAGTACCTACCAGTTATTTGTGAGATCCCTTTTTTGATGGAGCATTCCATTTTTTTTTTCATGACTTCCCCTCAACCCCCACCCCCCCATTGAATTAGTCTTTTTCCCATGCTACTGTTGGTTAAGAAATGCATGCCATTATTGGATGGCAGTTAATTTAAATTCCCTCAGTGTTTGTTTTTATTGTTTTAAGATATTTAATGTTCTTCATGTATAGTGCTTTCAAAAGTTTGTTTCTAATTTTGAATAATAATTTACATATACTTACAACTAAGCCCATTATTTATATAAAACAAATATTTGTACTATTAAATGTGACATGAATAATTTCACCCTTGACTATCACTAGCATTGTAAAATACATACAAAATCTGTAACATTTACCCCATTTTTTCAACTGTTCTTTATCAGCATCTTGCCAAAATGTTTCCTCCCACAGCTTCAAACATACCCATATAGATAAACCGGACTGCTCTGGACCCCCCATGGATATAAGTAACAAGGCTTCTGGGGAGATCAAAATTGCCTATACTTATTCTGTTAGCTTCCAGGTGAGTTTGTTTTTATCTCTAGTGTAACTCAGAAATTCTAAATTCATACTATGTAAACTAATTAAAAATATTAATGATTAACCTTGTCAAATACATAAGCTTTTATTGAGCTGATTTGGAATAGTTTGTCAGTGCACCAGGCAACATAATCACACTAAAAACTAAGTGTCCATTTAAATGAGAAGTATGGTTGATTAGAGAATTGAACCTGATTAAATGTTAAGTCATAAGAGATACATAGAAAGCAAAAGGTAGAAAAAGAAAATAGACGTAGAGGTCGGTTGGGGCATTTGGATGACTCAGTGGTTAAGCATCCGACTTCAGCTCATGTCATGAGCTAGCTCACAGTTTGTGAATTTGAGCCCTGCGTTGGGCTCTTTGCTGTCAGCAGAGTCGGCTTCGGATCCTCGTTCCCCTTCTGTCTCTGCCCCTCCACTCATTCCCTGCCTCCCCCCACCCCAAAAAATAAATAAATAAACCTTTAAAAAATCTTTAGTGGCACCTGAGTGATTCAGTCGGTTAAGTGATTCTTGGTTTTGGCTCAAGTCATGATCTCACAGCAAGAGTTTGAGCACTACATTGAGCTCCATGCTGACAGTGCAGAACCTGCTTGGGATTCTGTCTCTCTCCCTCTCTGCCCCTCCCCATGCACGTTCTCTCTCTCTCTCTCTCTCTCTCTCTCTCTCACTCTCACTCTCTCCCTCTCTCCCTCTCTCCCTCTCTGTCTCTCTCAAAATAAGTAAATAAACTTTAAAAAAAAGTCTTAAAAAAAAGAAGGACACCTGAGTGGCTCAGTCATTTGAGTGACCATCACCAGTTCAGGTCATGATCTCACAGTTCGTGAGTTTGAGCCCCACATGGGCTTAGCACAGGGCCCACTTTGGATGCTCCGTCCCCTTCTCTCTCTGCCACTTCCCTGCTCATGCTGTCTCTCAAAAATAAAACGTTAAAAAAATTTAAAAATAAATAAACAAGAAAATAAAACAGGCATAGAAGGTGGTATGAAAATGTCAAAGATTTATGCAACAGGCATTTGGGAGAGCAACACTTTTTTCTTTTAAAGTTTATTTTTGAGAGAGAGCAGGAGCAGGTGAGGGGCAGACAGGAGAGAAAATCCCAGTCAGTCTCCACCTGCGCAGAGCCTGATGCAGGGCTTGAACCATGAGATCATGACCTGAGCCAAAACCAAGAGTCAGATGCTTAACACAACTGAGCCACCCAGGTGTCCCAGCAACACTATTTTTAAGTCTGGATTAATATAAACTTTAATTGAGAATTTCCTGATGGTAGATGATTTATATAGGTTCTTTGGGAATTCAAGGAAGTGCTTTCATTAATGGAGAAGTTTCTTAGGGAAGTAGAAGTTCATTTTATGAGAATCTTAGGCAGTATTCCTCCTCTTTTTTTATAAACTGTCTTGCTAATTGAATATAGTTGAGACATTTACTCTCCCTTTATAGTGTGTAATTTTGCAAGCCTAGTGCAAGAAACACTGTATATTTCTTTTTAGGTATTAAGAGTTCATTGTGGGTGATACCTGCCAGATGCTCAGTGTATCTAAATTATGACTCTGGTATCTCATTGACATGGATACATGACATCAAAGAGCATAAAGAATAAGTTATGCCACTCAATTTTCTGAAAAAAATGAATACAGCTCTAAATTTTGATATCTAAGTTAAACTTTTATTAGTTAAAATTTAAAGCAAGACTTTTAAAAAAAACAGGCTAGGGACTTTTAGGAATTCTTACTGTTTTTATTTGCTGCTTAATCTCATTTTGATTTTCCCCGAGACTTGAGTTAGAGCTAAACTCTCTAAAACTCCTGACTAAACCAAGTTATGATAATGAGAAATTACATTTGTTAACTGAATGGAAGGTCAAGCTTTGAGTGGAAATGTTTGGATTCTTAATATACTTTGTCAGCAAATGCTTAAAGAGTTTTGTTTTGTTTTATCCCCCTAGGAAGATAAAAACATCAGATGGGCTTCTAGATGGGACTATATACTGGAATCTATGCCTCATACCCACATTCAGTGGTTTAGGTAAGAGTACAGAGTTAATCCACTTTATGCTTTGTGCTTGTTCTGTGTTTTGTCCCTTTGAATATCACTTTCACTCTGTAATCCTCTCCAGTTATCCAGAAGTCTGGGCTTTTGAATTGGATAGACTTGTGTTCAATCCTGGTTTTAAATCATTGGTTGTAAGTTGGTCCAGGCCACCCAGTTTCTCAGAGTCCATTTCTTTATGTGGAGTTACCTGCTTCACAAGACTGTTCTGAGGATTAACAGAGATAATGAAACAGAGCATCTGAGCACCTTACTGGAAGTGGAAGAGTGCTCAATGAACAGAAGCTACTGCTCATGTTATGTCTACTTATAAGTACTCTCTCTTCAGAGCATGATTCAAAATTTTTGTCTGGAAAGCTACTCATGGTGCCATCACTCTTTTTCCTATTTTGTTGACTGCCTTTTGACACTCATTAATTTATTGAATAAATTTGTTATAATTTCTTGAAGATACAGACCTTTATTGGTCCTTGCAGCATTACATTTATATGGACATAGTGGTTATTTACTAATAATGGCCATAGACAAAAAAAATTGTAGTTCTTGGGGCGCCTGAGTGGCTCAGTGGTTTAAGTGTCTGACTTCGGCTCAGGTCATGATCTCACAGTTCCTGAGTTTGAGCCCCGCATCGGGCTCTGTGCTGACAGCTCAGAGCCTGAAGCCTGCTTTGGATTCTGTGTCTCCCTCCCTCTCTCTCCCTCTCCCCTGCTTGTGTGCTCGCTCTCTCTCTCTCTCTCTCTCTCTCTAAATAAACATTAAAAAATTTCTAGTTAACAAATTATGATAAGATTATTATGATAATTATATAAACTTCTGTATCCACTAGAAGGACACATAACAGAGCACAACTCATTGAATCTGTTGGATTTTTAGTCAAATTTTGATTTTGATCAGTGTTGTTGTAATGTGCCTGAATAAACATTTTGAAAAGGAAACGAAGCTACAGATTAATCCTGACATGCTTATTCCTACAGTATCATGAATTCCCTGGTCATTGTGCTCTTCTTGTCTGGAATGGTGGCTATGATTATGCTACGGACACTGCATAAAGATATTGCCAGGTATAATCAGATGGATTCTACGGTGAGTGAAACGTTTGAACTGTTCTCTAGTCTTCTGAGAGTAGTTCTTATTTTGTTCTTTGGAAAAGTTGAAATAATAGCTTTAGACAGAATCTGCCTCTAAAACATTCTTCTCAAAAGTTACCCTGAATTCACATTTTCAGATAAGAAGATGATCCTTAAGAGTTGGTATTCCTGGGGGCGCCTGGGTGGCTCAGTTGGTTGAGCGTCCGACTTAGGCTCAGGTCATGATCTCGCGGTCTGTGAGTTCAAGCCCCATATTGGGCTCTGTGCTGACAGCTCAGGGCCTGGAGCCTGCTTCTGATTCTGTGTCTCCCTCGCTCTCTGCCCCTCCCCCGCTCATGCTCTGTCTCTCTTTCTCTCAAAAAAAAAAAGAGTTGGTATTCTAGTATATGTGTTGCCAAAGCGAACACAAAAGAGTTGGTATTCTATAGGGGCGCCTGGGTGGCTCAGTCAGTTAAGCGTCCAATTTCGGCTTAGGTCATGATCTCATGGTTCGTGGGATTGAGCCCCATGTCAGGACTGTGCTGATAGCTCAGAGCCTGGAGCCTGCTTTGGATTCTGTGTATGTCTCTCTCTGCCCTTCCTCACTCGTACTCTCTCTCTCTCCCAAAAATAAATAAAAAAAAGAAACATTAAAAAATATTCTCTAGAAGTCTTCTCTAGAAATTTAGTCACTCTAGCACTCAGAGCTGCACTGCTCACAGCTCCAGTTCTGTCCCCTCTATTCATGTATGTCCTGTCACTTCTCTCAGTCTTCATTCCCAGCATGCCCCCAGTTTGTGAAACAGCAAAGCTGAATGGAATAACTCCCAGGCAATTTTTATTTGTGTGTTTAATTTTTCAAAAGTAATTTTAACTGAATTTTATCATTTCAACCTTTTGGTATATTCAAAGTAATTTAGTGTCCCAACCTCATTTATTCTCAAAATGTATTTTTTTTAATTTTCATTTTTTAAATTTTTTTAGAGAGAGAGTGTGTGCAAGCAGGGGAGAGGGGCAGAGGGAGAGAGAAAGAATCTTAAGCGGGCTCCACACTCAGTTTGGAGCCTGATGAGAGGCTTGATCCCATGACCCTGAGATCGTGACCTGAGTTGAAATTTGAGAGTCGGATGCTCTACCGACCAAGCCACCCAAGTGCCCCTCAAAATATTTTAAATTGGGGGCACCTCGTGGCTCAGTTAGTTAAGCATCCAGTTCTTAGTTTCGGCTCAGGTCATGATCTCGTGGTTCGTGGGTTCAAGCCCCACGTTGGGCTCTTTGATGACAACGCAGAGCCTACTTGGGATTCTCTCTCCCTCTTTCTCTGCCTTCCCTCACTCATGTGCTCACTCACTCTCTCTGTCTCTCCCTCAAAATAAGTATATACTTGGAAAAAAAAGAATTTTAAGTTGTATCATGTTTTACATTTTATACTTTTTCATTTTATAGCCATTATTTCCACAGGACTCATAGTGACTTGTAATGAATACAAAAAACTCAAATTTTATGTTTTCTTTTCCTGATTTCTTGGCTTTTTCTTCTCAACTTTTCTGTCCTATTCTAATTAGAAAAAGAACATGCTAATATTTATTGTCTTTTTAGCATTTCCACCCTAAAGTCTCTTTTTCATTATTTTTATTGATTATTAAATATTAAAATAATTTCAGAATACTCTCTCATAATTAGCAATTTCAAATGATTGCTCAGCTAATGGTATTTTTTTTCTTAATTTGTACAGAGGTGCCATGGGATACAGGCCAGGGTGACCCTGCTTCCACTTTTTCCTCTTCTATTCCTTTTTCCTCCTTTATTGTAGTGGTCAGAGCAGATCTGTTCAGATATAACTCAGATTGTTTCACTCCTGTTCACAGCCCTCCAGTAGCTTCCCATTTCACTCAGCGTGAAAGCCAGAGTCTTTACAGGGGCTAGTGTTGGTTCTGTTGAAATATTTTAGAAGTAGAGCTGAGGATTTGTTGAAGAACTGTATTCAAGGTGTTAAAAGAAGGAATCCAGGAGGATTCCAGGGTTTTGGGGACTGAACAGCTGGCAAGATGGAGCTTCTACAGGGTTGGGGGTGGCCTGCAGAAAGAGCAAATATAGATGGGGAGAGAAAATCCATTCAGTTGTGGTTAATTCTGTTCAGGATGCTTGTTAAATAACCAAGTGGAACTGTTTTTAGGCAATTGTGTATGTATATCTGAGATCAGGGGAGCAGTTAGGGCTGGTGACACAAACTTCTTCATATGCTCATATTTAAGCCTACTGTACCTGGCAAAGTAGCCATGAAGTCTAATACCATTTGCTCATTTTGGAGATTAATAGACGTAGATGGGAAAGGGTAGAGTGTGAGTAAAAATTAAGTCATCAATTTGGATCATAAAGTTTGACTAGAACTAGGTAAGTATCACATTATCTTTGTATTTTTTTTTAAAGTTTGTCAATGACTGTATTTATGGAACTTTTAACATACAGCATTCATTTAAAAACAATTCAAGAAAACTATATAAAGCTCAAACTTTATAACATAAAGCTTAGGAATAGAAATCAATATTAACATTTGTAAGTTTAAAAAAAATTTGTATCAGCATATTCACCAGTGAACAAACTGTATAGCTGTTTTGGTGACCACATATCAATTAAACAAGTTATTCCCTTTTTAGGAGGATGCCCAGGAAGAATTTGGCTGGAAACTGGTTCATGGTGATATATTCCGTCCTCCAAGAAAAGGGATGCTGCTGTCAGTCTTCCTGGGATCAGGGACACAGATTTTAATTATGACTTTCGTGACTCTATGTAAGTATTAAGTGACAATTAAAAAATAGAAAATACTTTTTCTGAATAATTTAGAAAAACAGTTTTCATAAGTGAAGTAGCTAGACTAGATTGTATCTAAGAGTACTTTTGGCTTTTACATGTGTGTGCTCTGGCTATACGTTTCTTGGGGCAGTGTTAGCTGTGCTGGAAAACTGTGACTTCATATCTCCTTTACAGCTACACAGAGACCAAGCCTTTGTCAAGGAGTTGGAGCTGGAGATGATTAGGTACCTGAAGACCATCTGGGTCTGAGTCTGGGTGGCTTGGATCCAGGGTCATGTAGGATGACTGTCCCATGCCACCAGGAGCAGTAGGATCAGGATTCCAGGATGTTTTTGGCTTCTACTGAGAGAGACCAAAAGAAAAAGAGGAACTTTCTTTCTGTAGCTTTGTTCCAGAGAGATCTTCCCACACAAAAAATAGCTCCTCCTTGTGCCACCTGAAAATCTTCAGAAGTGTTATTACTTAAATGTTTGTCAGTTAGGACAACTTTTTTTTTTTTAAGTGTTTGTTTATTTTTGAGAGGGAGGGAGGGAAGGAGAGGGTCCAAAGCAGGCTCTGCACTGAGAGTGCAGAGCCCAGGGTGGGGCTCAAACCCATGAACTGTGAGATCATGACCTGAGCCAAAGTCAGACGCTTTGGATGAGTCACCCAGGCACCCCTAGAACAACCTTTAAAAAAAAAAAAAAAAAAAAAAAATAGCTCCTATCAAGAGAGAGACAGAGCATGAACGGGGGAGGGGCAGAGAGAGAGGAAGACACAGAATCGGAAACAGGCTCCAGTCTCCGAGCCATCAGCCCAGAGCCTGACGCGGGGCTCGAACTCACAGACCGCGAGATCGTGACCTGGATGAAGTCGGACGCTTAACCGACTGCGCCACCCAGGCGCCCCAACTATGTTGATAGTTTTAAGAAATACCTCTCAGATTTTTATGATTCTTTTGTTTTTATATGTCATGGACCTTTCTATTTCTATTTTTATAATTAATTGATGAATTATTTTTGTGTATACATGTCTGTTTTTTCCTGATATGTTAGGAATAATTGGCAATAAAATATATAAAGTGCTTAACTTAAAAAAAAAAAAAAATGGCACCGAGGGGGGGGGGCGGCGCTTAGAGTTATTGGTTAGCCTGGGAATACAGTATTTTTTCAGTTTTTCCTAATTGTGAGAGAAAAAAAATGTTCATGGAATTTTCTAAATTTTGCTTTTATTTCCCTTATGTTTCCTTTATTGGTCCTTCTACTGATGAACAGTAACAAATGAATTTTTACTATAAGTACATAAGTAAATGAAATAAATGAATTATTACTGGAAGAATTCAGAAACCACTGACCTTTTAATAATTTTTTAAATAAAATTTATTGTCAAATTGGCTAACACACAGTATGTACAGTGTGCTCTTGGTTTTGGGGGTAGATTTCTGTGATTCATTGCTTACATACAACATACATACATACATACATACAACAGTGAGAGTACATGAGTGAGGGAGGGGCAGAGGAAGAGGGAGGGGGAGAGAGAATCTTAGCAGGCTCTATGCCCAGCAAGGAGCCCAACATGGAGCTCCATCTCGTGACTGAGATCATGATCTTAGCTGAACTTAAGAGTAGGACATTAAACTGACTGAGTCACCCAAGTGATCCTAATAATTTTTTTTTTTAATGTTTATTTATTTTTGAGAAACAGTGTGAGTAGGGAAGGGCAGAGAGAGAATGGGAGACACGGAATCCGAAGCAGGCGCCAGGCTCTGAGCTGTCAGCACAGGGCCCGATGCGGGGCTTGAACCCACGACCTGTGAGATCATGACCTGATCTGAAGTCGGAAGCTCAACCGACTGAGCCACCCAGGCACCCTGCTCCTAATAATTTTTTAATGAACATTTGTTCTTATGTTTGATTGCATATTAAATATATAATGCTAAAATCATTTTATGTTAATAAAATTGTTCCAAATTTTTATGATGGAATAACTATATAAATACAAAGAGGATTCACACTTCGAAATATCTGGTACCTGAATAAGTTTGAGAACCATTGATGTATACCTTTAGGTATACATCACTTTGAAGCCTAACCTGAAGATTAACTAGAACTAGTATCTTTATCTATTTAGATAAGGAGATACAACTATGATGGGGAGGGCTAAAATTCTTAAGTATATTATACTGAAGAGGGTAGGTTGGGAGAAGGCATCATGACAGAGGTTTGGACACAACCAGAGGATAGCATGAAAGCTAGTTGGGGATCACTAGGTTCCCAGAGAGCCAGGGTAGAGCTGGAGGAGCAGAATGGATGCCTTAGGATAAAATGTTGCTTGAAAATTTTATTGGGAGTTGCCTTCAGTCATCACCTGATCTTTGTTGGAGTCTGCTAGAAAATGAACTTGTAAGGAAGGAAAGTTTCAGAGCGCCTGGGGATCATTTTCCTTGAATGCTCAAATATGAACTCTCTCCTCCAGAACAATCCATTTCTTAGTCTTGTGGGGATTGGGGGCGGGGGGAATGCATTTTGGTTGAAAATCTGATCGGTTTCCTGCTGATCATGAGTTTCTAGTCTTGCCCCTTGGTTGGTGTTGATGAGAACGTGTGAGTGGACATGTGCCTTATTATGTATACCTCAGAGAAATACATGCTCCTGGGGTTAGAAAACCGCTTGAATTTCTTTCTGAGAAAAGTCATAACTTCTGAATTCCAGCTTAAAGCCAGGAATGTCTACAAATACAAGGTAGTATTTTTATTCTTATTAGGTAGGTTATATAAGGAAGAAAAATAAAACTAACCAATTAAATAAGGGGAGAAGCCAGAATTTCCCTGAGTCAGTCAATGACCAAGTCCTTCAGTAACTTGTGTTCAGAAAGCTAATAGTATTATGAAATGTTTTTTGTTTTATTCATTGATCAGATTCTATCTTGTCTCTTGTGTTTGAAGGTTATAGTTCTCACTCCAGAGGACCCAGTATTGTTTTTAAAGTGGGAATATTTCATGGTGGGAATGTCTATATTCATATTAATTTTAATGTTTATTTTTTATTTTTATTTTTTTGAGAGACAGCGTGAGTGGGGGAGGAGCAGAGAGGGAGACACAGAATCCAAAGCAGGCTCCAGGCTCTGAGCTGAACTTGGGGTCTGAATGCACAAACTGCAAGATCATGACCTGAGTCAAAGTTGGATGCCTAACCAACTGAGCCACCCAATTTTAAAATCTCAGAAGAGCTAAAGAGCGGAAAGCACTCGTGAGCATCCAGTCAGCCTTCCCTGATGGCAGGAAAGGTGGGGTCTTGTGGACCCTACAAGAAGCATCCAAAGTAGAGATTGCTTTATTTATGATCCTATTGGTGAAGTACCTAAAAATAGTGCTAAGATTTAGCGTGGCCATAGGTAAGATAGTGTATTCATGAAATTGTATTTGGTTTCTTGTTTAAAAAATGAAAGCGGTCTTCAGTCACTTCACAACAAAGGAAACCAATAAAATTTATAACTTAAAACTACTTATTTTTTAGTTTTCGCTTGCCTGGGATTTTTGTCACCTGCCAACAGAGGAGCATTGATGACTTGTGCTGTGGTCCTGTGGGTGCTGCTGGGCACTCCTGCAGGCTATGTTGCTGCCAGATTTTATAAGTGTAAGTAAAAGTCACCCTGACTGTCAGGCTAGGAACCTACTCTGCTACATCACTGTATCTGTTCTTGAAACAATATGTTTTATAGGTGTGTATCTTTATTTAAAAGAAACTTGTAAAACGGATGGCCATCTCTAGATTTATTTGTTAAAAACTGTTGGAACAGTGAGGTAAGCAAATCTAGGTGTTGCTTATCCACAATCCCCCTTGTCCTTTTTCTTTAACATTTTGACAAAAGAGATTTGACTGAACAACTTAGATTTGCTACATTCATAGAAACATATATAGACTAATAAAGGAAGAAAGTATACTTATGAGTATGACTGATTTATTAACTAAAACAAGTAATACATATAGTAACACTTTTCTTACATAAAGAGGTTGTGCTTATAATTGCATCAATTTAATATTTGGAAAAATAGACTGTACTTAAACTAAGATTGCACTATTTTAAAGAGCCCTGAAGTAATTTAATTTGCTTTTATAATGTAATTAGTGGTAATCTGTTGTATCCTTGCTTTCTAAAAGAAAAATAAAGTTGAGTGAAAAAAAAGCATCAGGGCTACAGAGTAAGGATGGGATATGACTAGATGACTAGAAAAAGCAGCTTTGCTAGGGGCAGTGAATGCCAGTGTTTGCTGTGGAATTCTGAAGTCTATCGAGATAGTCTCATAGCTAATCTGTAATTTAAAGTGACAGGGAGGAGGTAAAAAAAATCCTATCCTCTGAAAACTGTAAGACACTGATGAAAGAAATTGAAGATAATGGAAAGACATGTTCATGGATTAGAAGAAGTAATATTGATAAAATATTCATACTACTGAAAGCAATCTACTGGTTCTGTGCATTCCTTATCAAAATACTAAGAGTATTTTTCACAGAACTAGAAAAAATAACCCTAAAATTTGTATGGAATCATAAAAGACCCTGAATATCCCAAGCAATCTGGAGAAAGAACAAAACTGGAGGTATCATGATCCAAGATTTCAAGGTACGTGACAAAACGGTAGTATGGTACAGTACAGTATGGTGCTGGCACAAAAACAGACACACGGATCAGTGGAACAGAACAGAAAGCCCAGAAATAAACTCACACTTAATATGGTCAATTAATCTGCGACAATGAGGCAAGAATATATAATGGGAAAAAAAGACAGTCTCTTTAAAAAATGGTGCTGGGCAGCACATGGAAACTGGACAGCTACATGCAAAAGAATGAAACTGGACTACTTTCTTGCACCATACACAAAAGTAAGCCTAAAAAGGATTAAAGGCCTAGATGTGAGACCTAAAACCACAAAACTCTTAGAAGAGAGAACACAGGCAAGTAATCTCTTTGACATTAGCCTTAGTGGCATATTTATGTTGTTTCCCCTGCCATTCCTCAGGCAGGGGAAACAAAAGCAAAAATAGAACTATTGGAACTGTACCAAAATAAATATTATTGTCCATTTGCACAGTAAAACACAAGTATCTTCTATGATTTTGCTTATGTAGAGTCTAAAAAGACAGAACAAACAAAAAAATGGACCCTTAAATACAGAGAACAAACCGGTGATTGCCAGAGGGGAGGTTGTTGGGGAGATGGGTGAAATAGATGAAAAAGGATTAAGATGTACAGACTTTCAGTTGTAAAATAAATAATTCACGGAGGTGAAAAATACAATATAGGAAATGTGGCCAATAGTACTGTTGTGACAGATGGTGACTACACTCTATCATGGTGAACATCGAGTAATATATAGAATTGGGGAATCAGTTTGTTGTACACCTGAAACTAATATAACATTGTGTCAGTTATATACGTCAGTAATAAATTAGGGGGAAAAAAGGGCCCACCAAAAGCAAAAACAAACAAACAAAATGGAAGATGGGACAGAACTATGGTTGATGTGAAGAAGGTTTGAGGTAAAACACAGGTTACATAGGCAGCCCTAAAAGTGACGTTGGCTAGACTCAACTCCAAGTAGAAATATTTGTTAGAGTTTGCCAGGTACAGTGCTCTCTGAAAATGAGACGTGCTATATGTATGTGTGTCTGTGTTTTACTTTTTGTGTATTTTGTCCCAAGTTTTTTTTTTCTTTTTCATCCTTTCCTAAAGGACAGAAGGTTGTGGGTGTCACGTGTAGTTTAACACACATGAGCTGAGCCACAGTTGGACCCCTACCTCCCATGCAGCACTCCCTCTTTCTCAACCATGCTGGCCTTCTTCCTGTATCTTCACACCTGCCCCAGGAACTCCCCGTGTCCTGTTCCCTGTGTGAGAAGCTCTAGCTCATGCTCCCTCCCAGCCGAGACGCAGTCCCTCTTTAACTCCTGCTCCATCCTTCAGATCCCCCAGCTGCCCATTAATCAGGCAGAACATTCAAGAGGTGCTGTCATGTGGCCCCAGTCACAAAATACTTCATTTTATAGAATCATTTCTAATGTTTCAAAAATATTATTTGAATTTTGATTGGAATTGTATTAAACCCTGAATTAATAATTTCATAATAGTCTCTTAATCAGTAATGCTGCAAATTCAAATCACATGTATATAATTTGTCATTTTGTTTTAAGGGAAGTGGTACTTATAAACTATTACAACTTTTTAAAGAAATCAGAGCTGTTCTCACACCTCAGCCAGTTTCATCTTCAGCTTTTAAGCTGGAAGCAGAAAACCATTTTTTACTCTGTGTACTTGAAAAAAAAAGTGGGGAAAAGAAATTAGAGAGGGACAAAGCATATTAAAAAGTTCATGAGCAAATTTGTTCTGTTAAGTGGCCATAACTGTCCTACTCTTCTCAGTCACCTGATCTGACATACCCAAGCCCCACCCCCACCTTTAGCCCCTCCCAGTAACTGCAGTGGTACATGAGCCCTGAAGATTTAGACCTGCTGTGGAAACTTAAATGTGTTGCACTTGAGGCTTGCAGGTTCCTAGTTGTATAACAGATTTTGAAACTGGCCACAAGATAAAGGAGAATCTTCAGTATGCCCTTTCTCTACCCAGTTCCATGGATTGGAACTGGCCTAGAACCTAAGGGTTTGTTTTATTTTGAAGTAGAAAAAAAAAAAAGATTGGAAAAGAAGTGGTCTGGATGACCTTCCTCTGATATTAGATTTATGTTGAAGCAAACATCTTGAGAGCAGGGCTTATCCAGCAAAGTTTGTGATGTGCATCTCTGGTCTGCATCACCTAGGGAATACCACATCATTTGCTAGTGTGATTTTCTAGGAGTGGTACCCAGTGCTGTCTGAAAATTTGTTTAATGCCAGACAAATATGGTCATTTGGTTTGCTTTGAAGAAAAGTCTGTATGGCATACCACTTTTGTTTTCTTCCATAGCCTTTGGTGGTGAGAAGTGGAAAACAAATGTTTTACTGACATCATTTCTTTGTCCTGGGTAAGTGAACGTTTCAATAGTAATTGTCTTACATAGTCATATTTTAGTTCCCAAATTTTCAACCTCTTAGGTCTTTAATCTTCTCTGTCTCTAAACTGTGTACACTAGAAAATGAATTTAATTTTTTAAAAAGGGATAAAAAAATGAATATTTAATAAACGTTTGTGGAATGACTTCCACCTGCTGTGTCTGGAAAAAAGTATCTTTGGACATAAGAAATTTGTAGATTCCTTTTCTTAAAAGTCTATTTCTTAGTCTGTGTGAGTTGGTCTGGCATGTTGTTATATAAGGCTACATTGAAAGCTTTTGACCTAATCACAAGAAGGTGTTTTCGCTTGCAGATTATTCAGGCAAGCAAACATTTTCAGATTTCTATCAAAAGTATTGCCACTCTTAAGTAATCTAAGTTTCCACTTATAGATGAATGGGGTAAAGAAGATGTGGTAACACACACACATATACACACAATAGAATATTACTCAGCTATAAAAAAAAAAAAAGAATGAGTTCTTGTCATTTGTGACATCATGGTCGACCTAGTGCTAAGTGAAATAAGTCTGAGAAAGACAAGTACCATGTGATTTCACTCATTTGTGGAATCTAACTACAAATGAACAAACAAAACAGAAGTAGACTCATAAATATAAAGAAAAAATTGGTGGATGCCAGAGGGGATAGTTGGGGAAAGGGATGGGCAGAATAGGCCAAGAGGTTTAAGAGTTACAAACTTCAGTTTAAAATAAATAAGTGATAGAGGTGAAAAATAGAGCATAAGGAATATATTGTACTAACAGTATATGGTAACAAAAGGTGACTTTACTTATCTTGGTGAGCACTGAGTAATGTACAGACATTGTCAAATCACTACATTGTACACCTGAAACTAATATAACATTGTCAACTATAATTGAAAGATAAAAAAATTTTTTTAAAGTAGTGCCACTTTATTTAGAGTTTATTCCATTAAATAGAGTAATATATAGCAAAAAATTTTTTAAATGACAATCACGTTTAAAAAAATAATAATTGTGACTCTTTGGAAGATAGCTTTTGATATCAAGTATCTGATCGGTGTCTGGTCCTAGAAATAGAACCCACTTTTTTCCCAACTCCCAGATTTCTGGTGGACAAGAACCAGCCTCTGAGCAGTTAGCAGCAATAGTGAAATCCAAAGGTTAAATCTAAAAGCCAGGCCATTCTGTTTGCAGGCCAGAAACTAAAGAATAGCAATAGTTGCATTGTTTATACATGTTTGGGATAAATATTCCCTCAGATAATTCCCTCCATTGAAGAATGATATGATTCTCAGCCATTCATGATATATTCAGATTTATTTATTTACTTACTTATTTATTATTTTAGAGAGAGAGAGGGTGAGCAGGGGAGAGGGGCAGAGGGAGGGAGTAAGAATCTTTTTTTTTTTTAATGTTTATATTTGAGAGAGAGAGAGAACACAAGTGGGAGAGGAGCAAAGAGAGAGGGAGACGCAGAATCTGAAGCAGGCTCCAGGCTCTGAGCTGTCAGCACAGAGCCCGACGTGGGGCTGGAAGTCTGAAACTGGGAGATTATGACCTGAGCCGAAGTCAGACGCTTAACCAACTGAGCCACCCAGGCGCCCTGATGTATTCAGATTTTTATGCTGTTTCTCCAGCCAAATCCTTTGTCTTCTTTCCCATCAACTAAAGAAGTACTCCTTCTTCCCAAGACAAGTCAGCAGTCTGTGATTTCCTTCAGAAACTTGCCTTTCAGACATTCCTCCTAATCTCTGGCATCTTCTATTTCTCAGTGTTCTGTTCGTGTTTCATCGTCTTTCCTACAAATATACTAGGTTCCCAAATCCTAAAATGAGCTTCTCCGTAAGCATCTTCCCCTCTACTATCTTCTTTCTTTTACATTCCCAACAAACTGCCTTGAAAAAATATTCCACACTCCTTTATTCTCATTTTCTTCTCAGCATGCATTCACAACATAAACCCACGTACTCTTTCTTCCCCTATGACTTTAGTGAAAACTTCTCTCAAATACCAATGATATTCGCATTTCTAAATCTAGAAATCATTTTCTCTGTCTTCACTCTATGTCTCTACATTGTCTAACATTGGGATACTTTCTCCTTGAAATGCCTTTCATTTTTTGGCTTCATAGAAATTATCCTAAGCCAGTTCTTTTATATCTCTGATCAGCCCTTCTTTGATTTATCTTCATGCTACCCTTAAAAGTGGGTGTTCATTTAAAAAAAAAAAAACAACAGGGGCGCCTGGGTGGCGCAGTCAGTTAAGCGTCCGACTTCAGCCAGGTCATGATCTCGCGGTCCGTGAGTTCGAGCCCCGCGTCGGGCTCTGGGCTGATGGCTCAGAGCCTGGAGCCTGTTTCCAGTTCTGTGTCTCCCTCTCTCTCTGCCCCTCGCCCGTTCATGCTCTGTCTCTCTCTGTCCCAAAAATAAATAAATGTTGAAAAAAAAATTAAAAAAAATAAAAATAAAAAAACAACAACAACAAAAAAAACCTGTTAGGTTTTCACCAGAAGGATAGTGAGGTAATGAATGAGGGAAAAGCCAGGGTTGGGGGAGGAAAAGCACATAAGAGTGTACCAGGAACCCAAGGGGGCAGGGAGAATTGGTGTTTGCCTAGGAAAAGAAGTACCATTTAATGACATGAAATTAATTCATGTAATTTTATGTAAATACCTACATATAATTATTACAGTAGACACAACAAAATGGTATTTGATAATATTAAACATCGTTTCCAAATATAAAAATTATTCAATGGAGGGGCATGTGGGTGGCTCAGTCAGTTAAGCATCCAACTCTTGGTTTAGGCTCAAGTCATGATCTCACCTTTCATGAGATTGAGCTCCAAGTTGGGCTCTTTACTGACAGTGCGATTGCTGCTTGGGATTCTTTCTCTCCCTCTCTTTGCTCCTCCCCCACTGGTACACACTCATGCTCCACTCTCTTAAAATAAATAAATTAAAAAAAAAAAAAAAGGATTGAATGGAGAGAAATGCTTCTTTATATTAATAAAAATCTCATATTTATTTGTGATATAATTTGTATACAGAGAACAAGTTTCAGCTATAAAACAACAACAGAAAGGAGTATTAGCAACAGAAAACCTTCACAGTACGAGATACAAATTCACCGTGTTACTTGATCAGAGTATTGACTGCATGAGGGGTTTGGCAATGTGCTGCAGCTACTAGCACAGAAAACATAGAAATAGACCATATATTCATGGAAGCAGCTAGATGTGGCATCACCAATCAGAGGAAGTGTTAGATGATGCTCATACTTGATTGTGTATATGAAGGAAGAAAAATTCTGTTCTTACCAGTCACACACACAATCAATTCCAAGGGGATTGTGATCTAAATGTAATGGGCTTAACAGTTGGAAGAAAATATGGAAGAGTGTCTTCATGGAAGTGCCTGACTAGCTCAGTTGGTGGAGCATGTGACTCTTGATCTCGGGGTTGTGAGTTCAAATCCCACATTGGGTGTGGAGATTGCATAAAAAAATAAAATCTTTAAAAAAAACAAAAAAGAGGAGTATGTTCATGATCCCAGGTTAGGAAGGACTTTCTTCTCTTAAATGAGTTACACAAAGGATAAAGGGAAAATTGACAACTGGTCACATTAAAAACTGTGGGGGGGGGGAATGTAGAAACAATTATCATGTGATTACAGCCATATGTTTTAAAATGTACTCAGAGAAAAAAGACTGAAGGGAAATTAAGTATACATATTCACTTGTTTGGGGTTCATAAAAAGCCGTTAACTCAGAGAACGGGATATTTAACAAGGAATTATTAGTAGCTAGAATATATAAATAACTCACATCTATAATTTTAGAAAAGACGTACACCCCAAATGAAAAGTGAGTAGTAGATGTAACCAGCAAGTCACAGAAATAATAACTATAAAACCAATAGACACAAGATGCTCCACAGCAGTTGTGAACAGGACTTAAATTAAACAATAAATTTGACAATCCAAAGCATGATGAAATACATAAAGAGGTAACTTTCTTAAGCTACTGGTGGGAATTTCAGTCAGGCAAAACCAATCTGAAGAGCAATTGGGTAATTTCTAGAAAGTAATTTTAAATTTATATACCCCATTACTCAGCAACTTCATTTTCTTTGTATGTAACACAGAAATTGTAATATTAATGACATAAGATTGGTACTATATCATTTTGCTTCTGACTCAAGTTTTACCCAAAAGCCTATTGTATCTTTCAGGATTGTATTTGCTGACTTCTTTATAATGAATCTGATTCTCTGGGGAGAAGGATCTTCAGCAGCTATTCCTTTTGGAACATTGGTTGCCATATTGGCCCTTTGGTTCTGCATATCTGTGCCTCTAACATTTATTGGTGCATACTTCGGTTTTAAGAAGAACGTAAGTTTATGTGTTAATTTATTCAAATAAATTTCAGCTATGAAAATTAGCATATGCCACCTTAAAAGATAGAACAGTGTCTTAAAAAAAAATGTCTAAAAGATACACACTTACCCTATGGGATCTGGATTTCATAGAAAATTGATGACCTCTTAGTTTGATTGCAGTCATTCTTAAAAATAGTATTATTTTGGGTGTGGTAGAAAAGTCACAGATATAAACTTAGATTTCAAAGTTTTGTAAGTAAATGGAAACTGTAGATTAATAGACAACGAAATGGTAAGTTAAACTATTGAAAACTTTTTTTAGTGTTTTAAGTTAGTGCATTAAGTGTTTCTACATTACTTAACAAAGTAAACCAAGAATATGGGTTAGGAGGAAAGCTGTAAGAAAAGTGATTATAAAGTGACAGTGGTAATTTTTTTTAACATGTAGCTTTGCAAAAAATTTTCTATGGTTTTCCTCCTAATATTTCCTGCTAATATTCAAAGCTCAGTCCTTCCCTGCCTCCAGTCTTTCTCCACCTCTGCTGCCTCCTTTTGCCCACAGGCTAAGAGGAAAATGAACATTTTTACTTTTCTTTTTTTTTTTTTAATTAGTCCCCCCTCACCTTTTTTTTTAAGATTTGTTTATTTTGAGAGAAAGAGAGAGTGTGTGAGTGGGGGAGGGGCAGAGAGAATCCCAGGCAGGTTCTGCACTATCACTGCGCTCCCAAAGGGGGACTTGAACCCACAAACAACAATGTGATCACGACCTGAGCTGAAGTCGGATGCTTAACTGACTGAGCCAGCCAGGTGCCCTGAGAATTTGTCTAGTGTCCTTCTCACTTCACTGTCCTTGCTTTTCTCTGAGAACATCCAGTCCACAAGATTAAAAGAGATAATGTATTGCCATACACTTTGTGAAGGGGACCCAGAATGTCCTGGAAGAAACTGTCATTGCTTCATTGTCTCCACTGCACCTACCATGCCAGCCTACTGTAAGATTTTTCAATTCTTTGGCATTTTGCTTAATTTACAATTCTAAATCTGTATAGCATAAAAATACATATACCGCACAAATAGTGACCTGGCATGATTTAAAAATTTTGATTACATAAATAAGTATTTGACATTCTAAAAATATTCCTGTTAAAAATACAAACACTGAAGAACGATCTAATGATTTTCTTTTTTTTTTTTTTTTTTAATTTTTTTTTTCAACGTTTATTTATTTTTGGGACAGAGAGAGACAGAGCATGAACGGGGGAGGGGCAGAGAGAGAGGGAGACACAGAATCGGAAACAGGCTCCAGGCTCTGAGCCATCAGCCCAGAGCCTGACGCGGGGCTCGAACTCCCGGACCGCGAGATCGTGACCTGGCTGAAGTCAGACGCTTAACCGACTGCGCCACCCAGGCGCCCCACGATCTAATGATTTTCTATCTGTATATCTATTTCACAGAAGTATATTCTCAATGAGACTACCAGTTATATATTTTTTTTTTTTTTTTTTTTTTTTAGAATTTATTTATTTTGAGAAAGAGAGTGCGTATATCCAAGTAGGGAGGGACAGGGAGGACAGGGAGAGGGAGAGAGAGAGTGAGTGAGTGAGTGAGTCAGAGAGTCCCAAGTAGACTCCACACTGTTAGTGCAGAGCCCACCATGGGGCTTGATCCCATGAACTGCGAGATCGTGACCTGAGCCAAAATCAAGTGTCAGACTCTTCACTGACTGAGCCTCCCAGGTGCCCTACCAAGTTTTAAGTTTTGAGATGTCATCACAAAAACTATAAAAAGTATGCTTTTGAAATTTTTTGCAAGAAAATGAATTTCTGTATCTCTACCCCTGTTTCCCCTTGGCTGTGTTTTTGGTGCTTTAGATTTCATTTATTTTTATACTACCATGTCGTATGTTACAAAAGGGAGAATATTATCAGTATCTTATGGTCATAAAGTTTCATATAGCCATTCATTGTTGCCTTTATGTTCTTAAATCTTAGTAGAATTGAACAATTTTAGTAAAGATGATATTGCCCATCTCCAAATAAAAATTCATCGACAGTAACTTCAGAATCAGCTAATTTCTTACAATAATTATGTCATTAAAAGGGAAAACCTAACATTTCCTTTGTCTTAACTGTTATTTTTAAGTACTATATTACGTCCTTCTATGTATTTCTTACCTTGCCTAAAGCCATTAATGGATAACTGCTGGAAACAGTGATGGCTTGTTCCACTAGACAGACTGAACATTATACCTGATAGTATCTGGGGTCATTGCTTCTAAATACAAAATTCAGTTTGATGACTTAAGTAGACTTATATTGCCAATACTATCATCATGGAAGCTGAGAAAAAGCAGGCAGATAATCTAATATAGAGAAAAATTTTTTAAATAGATAAATATTTATGAATCCTTTTTTTTTTTTTTTACTAAAGGCCATTGAACATCCAGTTCGAACCAATCAGATTCCACGTCAGATTCCTGAGCAATCCTTCTACACAAAGCCGTTGCCTGGTATTATCATGGGAGGGATTTTGCCCTTTGGGTGCATCTTTATACAGCTTTTCTTCATTCTAAATAGTATCTGGTAAGCTAAGGGTGAAGTCGTCTTATCCCCTTTCCCATTACATGTAGTATTAGCTTTCTCTTTTTGTTTATCTGGATGGATGACTATTTGTATCTTATACATGTAAAATCTCCAGTAATCAGAAATCTTAAGAGCCAAAGGTTATTTTATCTTTTCCATATGAGAAAAAGAATAAGTGATAACAGCTGTTACTAATTGAGTGCTTATTAATTCTTACTTTTACTTCTGACTTAATCCTCATACCTCAGTGGGGTGGGTATTATCCCCATTTTACAGAGACAGAGGTGAAGCTTTGGATATTAAGTAATTTACCTGTGTCACACGGCTACTATGTGACAGAAAATTAACCTGTCTCCCCATACCTGTGTTCTTAAGTAACTGATCTGTACTGCTTCAGAGAGAAGATACTCTGAGCCCTTGATATAGGGGATTTGATTTGATCAAGCATTGGGAGGAGGGTGGAGGTAGATGACGTTCAAAGTTCTTACTAATCCCAAGATTCCTTCATTCTCTTGATTTCTTATTTGCATGGAGAAACTCATGGTGCTAATTCTGAGCCACTTTATTAGGGTATATACACTGCAGTGTATTATCGTAATATGACCGCAGTGACATGTTACAGCAATACCAAGGTTTGCAGTAACATGGAGTCAGCATTGAATGTGAGCTTTTTAGTGATTGGAACAGATCTTTCCTTCCCGATTGTTAGAACATTTTCAAAAGTCAGCTGTTTTTATCACATATGATAAGAAACAATGTATACCAACTGCGACCCTTTTTTAGTTTGGCTCTGCATGTGTATTAATTTTTTATCAAATTTGTCTCACTAGTAAACAATTAGACTATGCATATTTGACTAAATAAGAGTTTCAGGTTCTACTTGAGTGAGAAGGCAAAATCCAATGACATTACCAAACCTTTTCCTCTCCCTGCCCTACCCCTACACCATCCACACCTATGAGGTTGTGTTGTCTTTAGTTGGGAGAAAAAGCAAGCATTTTCCAGTTCAGGGAAGGTGAAAAGACTGTGTCATTTACTGTGACAAAGAGAAAAGATTTATAGTTTAATCTTGACATGTTTGATTATAGGTCACATCAGATGTATTACATGTTTGGCTTCCTATTTCTGGTGTTTATCATTTTGGTTATTACATGTTCAGAGGCAACTATACTTCTTTGCTATTTCCACCTATGTGCAGAGGTATGTATTAGCAATGTTCACTTGTATTAATTTGTAGCTGGTATTTATAATTTTGGCATAAGACAACTTTGAATACCATCAATTGAAATAATTTCTGTAAATATGTGTTTATTAAGATAGAAATTGACCTTCATTCCTCAATTAAATGTAGCTCTTTTTAGGATTGGATTATGATAGTATCTCAGTTCAGTATATTTATTTAGAGCTTAAATTTAAAATGTTAATTTTCTCAGTTTTTCTTTTAAAATTTGTCTATTTTTATCTAAAATCTTTTTAACACTAAAGTTTACTTTGAGAGAGAGAGGGAATCCCAAGTAGGCTCTGCACTGTCACACAGAGCCCCACTCAGGCCTCTATCCCACAAACTGTGAGATCATGACCTGAGTCAAAATCAAGAGTCAGATGCTTAACCAACTGAGCCACCCATGCACCCCTTTATTTATTTATTTATTTATTTATTTATCTATCTATCTATCTATCTATCTATCTATTTATTTATTTATTTTGAGAGAGCACGTGAGCATGTGCATGCATGTGAGTGGGGGAGGGGCAGAGAAGGGGAAAGAAAATGCCAAACAGGCACCACACCCATTGTGGAGCCCGATGTGGGGCTCGATCCCCGTGAGATCGTGACCTAAGCTGAAATCCAGAGCCGAACACTCTCGACCAGCTGAGCCACACAGACACCCTTAATATAAAACATTTTTAAGTGGGAGTATTCATGAAAACATTAGAGTGGTTACACTGTAATGAATTATAGTCATGGCAAAATGATGGCACTCTTATGTATATTTGATTTTTGAAGATCTGGGTTGTATTAAATCATTCTTTTGTATTTATTTTCTATATAGGAGATTAAATCTAATTTTGTTAAACTTAGATGCTTTTTTTAAAAGTTGAGGTTAAATTCACATAACTTAAAATTAAACCATTTTAAAGTGAACAATTGAGTGGCATTTACTACGTTCATTTACAGTGTTGTACAACTACCACCTCTTTCTAGTTCCAAAATATTTTCATCACCCTTAAATAAAACCTCATACCATTAAGCAATTACTTCTCATTCCCTTCTCCCTCCAAAACCCTGGCAATCATCAGTCTGCTTTCTGTCTAAAGATTTACCTATTCTGGACATTTCATGTTAATGGAGTCATATGTGACCTTTTGTGTCTGGCTTCTTTCACGTAGCAGAATGTTTTCAAGATTCAGTACTTTGTTCCTTTTTATAACTGAATAATATTCCATTGTATGGCTATACCCTAATTTGTTTATCCAGTCATTTGCTGATGGAAATTAGATTTGTTTCCACCTTTTGGCTATTGGGAATAGTGCTTCTATGAACATTCATATACAAATACTTGTTTTGAGTACCAGTTTTCAGTTCTTTTGGGTATATACATTAAAGTGGAATCACTGAGTCATATGGTAATTCTTCAACTTTTTGCAGAGCCACCAAAGTATTTTTCACAGTGGCTGTACCATTTGCATTCTTACCAGAAATGCACAAGTGTTCTAATTTCTCCATATCCTTACCTGCACTTGCTGTTTGCCGTTTTTTAAAAATTATAGCCATCCTTGTAGGTGTGAAGTTTTATCTTATTGTGGTTTTGATTTTCACTTCCCCAGTGACTAATGATGTTGAGCATCTTTTCTTTGGTTGTTGACCATCTGTGTATCTTGTTTGGAGAAGTGTCTGTTTAGATTTTTTGCCCATTTATGAACTGGGTTATTTATCTTTTTGTTGAGTTGTAAGAGTTCTGTATATAATTCAGAGTTCTGTATATATTCTGAATACTAAGTACTAAACTTTTATCAGATAAATGATTTGCAAATATTTTCTGTTGTTCTGTAGGTTGTCTTTTTACTTTCTTGATAATGGCCTTTACACAAAAGTTTGTAATTTTGATAGAATCTGATTTATCTATTTTTTTCCTTTGTTGCCATATCTAAGAATTCATTGCTAAATTCAAGGTAATGAAAATTTATCTGTATGTTTTCTTCTGAGTGTATAGTTTTAGCTTACATATTTAGGTCATTGATCCATTGTGAGTTTATTTTTTGGTTATGGTAATTAGTTAGGAATCCACCTTCATTCTTTTACATGTGAATATCCAGTTTTTCCATTTGTTAAAGAGACTAAATCTTTCCTTATTGAATGGTCTTGCAACCTTGTGGAAAATCCATTGGCCATAGATGTGTGGATTTATTTCTGGATTCTCAGTCAGTTCTATTCCAGTGGTATATACAGTGTCTTTATGCCAGCACCACACTGTTTTGATTACCATAGCTTTGTAATAAATTCTGGAATTGGGAAGGGTCAGTTCTCTAACTTTGTTCTTTTGTGAAGACTGTTTTGGCTATTCAGGACCCTTTGCAATTGCCTATGAACTTGGGATCAGCTTTTCCTTTTTTGTAATAAAGGGTTGTTGGAATTTTGATAGGAATTGCATTGAATCTGGAGATCACTTAGAAGAGTATTCCCATCTTATCAGTGTCAAGTCTTCCAGTCCATGGACACAAAATGTCTTTCCATTTATTTGTCTTTAATTTTTTTTTTTTGGCATGTTTTGTATTGTAGTTTTCAGTGTATAAGTCTTTCATGTTCTTGGTGAAATTTGTTCCTAGGTATCTTATTCTTTTTGGATGCTGTTGTAAATGGACTTTTTTTTAAATTTCCATTTCAGATTGTTCATCATTAGTGTAGAAAAACACAGCTGATTTTCATTTCTTTCCTGTACCCCTGCAATTTTGCTAAATTTGTTTATTTGCTATAGTAGTTTGTGTGTGTGGACTCCATAAGATTTTCTAATTTATGCTGGCATACTTTTTAAATATATTTAATTTTTCACATATTCTACGGGGTAGGAAAGAGTGAAGTATTTTCTTTTAAGAGATCTGCTAAGCTGTAAACTACTTCATGTAAAAGTAAGAAGAGCTCTTTTTAAAACTTACCTTGTTTAAATTATGTTACTCGCAACTGAAAATAGATTTCAACCAGGCTTTAATAGGATAATCTTCTTCCTCACATAGAGTTGACCAGAGTATAAGATAAATAATACTAATTTTGAACTATGTAAGATCTTGTGCATTGCTTTTCTTTGGGAAGAGTACGTTTTAAAGTACAGTCTAATGCTTCATTATTCATAAACCATTTAAGATTTTTCCATGTGTTTTTAGCCCAACTTGAAGTAGTTCCACCAAAAGTAGGGAATGCTTCTTAGCATCTTCAGTGAGCAGGGAAATGGGCAAAGTTCAGTAGGAGAAAAATACGGGAAATGATAGCAAAGCTAGGTTTTGGGGCTGTGTCACATAGCTGCATTTGCTTTGTAACTTTGTTCTGCTACATGTAATTAGTAATTGGAAAGTAATTCTTGTTCTTTAACTTTTTCTTTTCTACCTAGGATTACCATTGGCAGTGGCGTTCATTCCTTACCAGTGGCTTTACTGCAGTTTATTTCTTAATATATGCAGTACACTACTTCTTTTCAAAACTGCAAATCACAGGAACGGCAAGTACAATTCTGTACTTTGGCTATACCATGATAATGGTTTTGATCTTCTTTCTTTTTACAGGTAAGAATTAAAGTTATTAGTTTTAGTTAATAAGTTTTTAGGCAAATTATTTATAAATATTTTCCTTGGGCTTCTACTACTCAGCACTCCTACATTTAGTCCTAAGTGCAGCTGAGCATTGTTTGGTCGGCCCCGCTGTGAGGTGGATGTCAATAAACCAAAGAGGAAACAGAACCTAAAGGAAGAAGGCTAAACAATGTCCATTGTTGTGCTGTGAGTCCAGGGGTACCTGGGCCCATACCTGTCAAAAGTTTTCCCCTATTAACCTGTTAATGGTACAGTGCTTCTTAAGCTCATTTCAGAGATAGGGTGAAAGCTTTAGCTGTCTAAGTCTAGGGATAAGTAGAAATTGAAGGGGTGAAGTCAAGATGAAATTGAGAATAATGTTACCAAGAAAAGACAATCATAGAATACCCCTTACTCTAGAAATTTAAACTACAAGTTTATATCTCCACTTTAAAATATATAAGTACCTAATGGGAAATTGTACTGTATTGGTATTTATTTTATATATGTGTGCCTTATCTCTTCACCTGGATAAAAGTTTTCTGAGTCTTAGAGCACTTAGAGTAGCTGCTTGGTAAACATTTGTGGAATAACCAAACTAAAAAAAGAAAATTGTGGGACCTTTCTTTTTCACAAAAAATGTGCATCTATAATTTTATCTTAGATTGTGTTGCATGCTGTGTGAGGAAACATAGGATCTGAAAAGGAAAAAGGAATTAAAAATAAATTAGAACTGTTCTGCTTTTTAGTCATCTGTTAACATTTGAGAGAATTAGATGGGGTTTTGAAGTTCTCCTGTTGCTGTATCAGCTGTAAGGAGGTTCAGGCTCTTACACTGATTCTGTATTCCAGGTCATTGGTCAGATACAGGGGGGGTTGGTGTATGTGGTGGGTGCTTGTCTTAGTGCTACGTAACACATAGCTAGGTCCACAGCCATAAATCTTAATCAGTGATCCGCAAAACAAAGTGTAGCCTCTGAAACGAGCAATTACTGTTGTGCATATGGATCTGTATGTCTGTAAAAGCATATATAGAAGAATTTACTCCTTGCCTACACACAAAAAGTAGTGATCTTAGTGAATGTCTCTTATTTTTCCAGGCATGTGATATGATAGTTTACCTATTGTGTAGTTTATCACCTCTCTTTATTGTTCTTGATTTTTAGTGACATTTTATTTATTCAGAGTGAAACAAACTTTATAATCTAAATTTTGGAGCCACCTCAAATTGAATCAACCAGTTAAACCAGTAACTTTGGGTGTATTTCAGTTTATGGGAAAGATTCTCTGCTGGGGAATGGTGAATGCTTTCAGTGTCTTGCGTTTTTCTAAAGTGGGGTACATCTGTATTTACTTCAGTACCCCAAACTGACACCATTTTATTTAAGTAAATCTGTTTTACAAAACAAAATATTCTGTTACATAAGGAAAGATGCCACTTTTAGTATGTATATTATATTTATCCCTATTAAGGACAAAATAAAAAACTAAAAGTATTTTGTTAAGAACAAAATAAACTTAACTTACCTAGGGTTGCCAGTATGATGACAAATGTATTTTCTCACCTTAGAATATTTTCTCTTTATTATCTTAAAGCTCTTGGTAAGCATAAGGTTGTTTAAATACTTTTATGTTTTACCATTACTTTTCTAAAATTAACCCCAGCCTCTTTACAAACCTTAATAATTGTCTTTTGAATATCCAAAATGTAGATTTTTATGTCCTCTAAAACATACACAATGGTACATAGTGGGTACATGTATGATGGGTGAGAACAACAATGCTGCTACTTCCCATAATAAGGTCCCTTGTATAGTCTCTTGACTTAGAAAATCTCCATTAATACTTTTCACCATTGTGTTAAGTGTAATAAAAAGAAAAAAGGTTGGAACTTTAAATATATATATATATATATATATATATATATATATATACACACACACACACACACACACCTGCCACAAGGATATGTGCATCTCCTTCTGTATTCTTCTGCATGTCCACTTATTGACTATTCTCAGGTGATAATTCTGGAGAAATTCCAGGTTTTAAAAATATGTCAGGCAGTTCACAAGTTAGCAAATATTCTTTTACAAGACAAGAGTCTCTGAATTTATCTAAGCATGGTAAAGTTTAAAATAACACTATATTTGAAGTCAGAAAAGGTGAGTTTACATTCTGATCCTGCTTACCAGCCATGTGGCTATTAGACAGTTACTTAACTAAGTCTCATTTTTGTCACCTGTCTGGTTTTCAATTTTTTTGGAATCTAGACTGATGAAGATACTCGAAAACCAAAGCACATATTTTTTCATGAATCGTCTCATTTACTCTAGCTAGGGCAGATAAAATTATCTCTGTTTTGTAAGAAATGGGCTTGGAGATTTCCGTTGACTAGTGCAAGGATAATACACACAGTCACAACAGCTGCTCTGTCCTCTGACACCACACCACCTCTCGTATTCCGTGGGGTGCATCTTTGTTATTATCCTAATTGTATCACCTTTTAAACACTTTAAATTTAAAAAATTTTAATTTTATTATGGTTCTTTGAAAACTGATAATTCTCTGTAACAATACTTAGAAAATAATCCCTACTTATTATATGAATCTGATACTCTGTTTAAGGTATTCATATCAGACCTTGAATTAATTCTCATAGCAGTTTTCCATTTTGTGATAAGGAAGTATTAAATAGGAAAGGAAAATTGGCATCCTATTCATATTTTAATTTCAGTTTTTTTGCATGTAATAAGAAAAAATGTATCATAGAAAGTTTAGGTAGTAATCTTAAAAGTATAAAAAGTTCTATCAATTTCCGTAAGAAATTTGAGGTAGTGGTGTAAGTTTCAAAGAATTTATGGACCTATGGTATATTCCTGGTAAGTAATAGTTTACAGTTTTGTGGCTTTTTTTAAGGAACCAATAATTTTAAGTCTGTGTTTTTGTGTAAATTATGAGATTTCCTTGGGAAAAGAGTTTATTTTGTTTTTTTCTTTTATAGGAACAATTGGCTTCTTTGCATGCTTTTGGTTTGTTACCAAAATATACAGTGTGGTGAAGGTTGACTGAAGAAGCCAGTGTGTCCAGTTAAAACAGAAATAAATTAAATTCTTCATCAACAAAGACCTGTTTTTGTGACTACCTTGAGTTTTATCAGATATTGGCCTAGTAATCCTTCAGAAACAACATAATTCTAAATACACCTCTTCCCGTACACCTGTCCCCACAAAATGTGTTTTCAACACTAAAACATTTGTATTGTGATTTGATTAAGTATATATTCAGTTGTTCTCAGTGAAGAGCAAATTTAAATATTATGTGCATTTGTAAATACAATAGCTATAAAATTTTCAATACTTCTAATGACAGAATAGAGGAGGCCATATTAAACAGTACTGATGAAATGCAGGACAGTTCGTTGTAAATAGGATTTTCTAGGCACGGTAGGTGGAAAGAATTATTTTTCTTTGAAGGAAATGACTTTTTATCATGGTAATTTTGAAGGATGATTCATATGATGTGTTTATTGGGGGGATGTGGCTTTTAAAAAAATCTTGTCTTGGTTGTAACTGTTCATATCTTCTTTTCTGTGTTGACTTCATTATTCCCATGGTATTGGCCTTTTAAACTATGTGCCTCTGAGTCTTTCAATTTATAAATTTGTTATCTTAATAAATATTGTAAAAATGTCTGCATTGCATCATTACCTATTGTATATTCAAGGAGAGTCTATAAATAGAAATCTGTTTACCAATGGTATTTTAAAATGGTTTTCACTGTTTTATCAGATTTTACTGATTTTTGTTTATATAACATTTTCTTGGTTGATCTGAATGAAACTCCAGCCTCCTAGGTCTTGTGACAAACCTGGAATTTTCACTATTAGGCAGTAATAGAAATTTTAGTTGTGCATATCTAGCCAGATAAATGATGTAAGTCTAGTAGTTAATATGGGCCCACTACATTGTCATTAAGGATTTTATGTTTTTGACCTGTTTTTCAAAATACAGTATTTTTTTTAAGTCCGTATTTATTTATACATTAACAATGACTAGCAGATCCTCCCCTTTGTGATTACATTGTCTTAATTTGGATTTCACAGTTTTATTTCTTAGAGTTAAGAAATAACTATTTCTCTTTCACATTCATCTGACTAATTAAAAAACATTTATGTGGAAATAGAAGTTTGGGATGATTTCAGAAACTTTAGTCTGCATATACCTATAAGAATATTCATCTTGTATGTTAGGGGCTCAGTGCTTGCTGCTTATGAGAACAAATCAGGTACTGTTTACACTAAATTGACACTAAAATTATTAACTATTGTTCGTATGATATGGGCTCCTACTCAATAGTTTTAGGTCGATATCCCGTTTTTTTGTTTTTTTTTTTAAATTTTTTTTTCAACGTTTATTTATTTTTGGGACAGAGAGAGACAGAGCATGAACGGGGGAGGGGCAGAGAGAGAGAGGGAGACACAGAATCGGAAACAGGCTCCAGGCTCTGAGCCATCAGCCCAGAGCCTGATGCGGGGCTTGAACTCAAGGACCGGCGAGATCGTGACCTGGCTGAAGTCGGACGCTTAACCGACTGCGCCACCCAGGCGCCCCGGTCGGTATCCCGTTTTAAAACAACTAACCTGTCGGTGTTGAAGCATGAAGGAGCTCTGGTTATTTTTACCTTCTCACATAGAGATTTAAGAGAAGTTCCTTTCAAATTTATTTTCCACATCTCTTGCAGTATATTTAGTTTTTTATGTATAATACTGTTAAAGTACAGTTGAGATAGACTGATTGACTAAACAAAGAAAAGGTTTATAAAAAACTCTGGATTCAGAACTAGGCTAGTTTTGTTGATCAGAATTAAGCGTCTTCGATCTTACTTTTCCTTCAGTGAACCGATTAGCTTAGTAACTAAAACTTACAAAGCCAACTTACTGCTTTTTTTTTTTTTTTTAATTTTTTTTTCAACGTTTATTTATTTTTTTGGGGACAGAGAGAGACAGAGCATGAACGGGGGAGGGTCAGAGAGAGAGGGAGACACAGAATCGGAAACAGGCTCCAGGCTCTGAGCCATCAGCCCAGAGCCCAACGCGGGGCTCGAACTCACGGACCGCAAGATCGTGACCTGGCTGAAGTCAGACGCTTAACCGACTGCGCCACCCAGGCGCCCCCCAACTTACTGCTTTGATAGAATGTTTTCCTATAAAATTTTTATTTGTCTATACTTTGCAGTAAGCACATTTCACATTTAAATAATGAGGCCGTTAGAAAAACAAAAACATCAAAGGAAATGATTTAGCAGGGAGTAATGATGAAAAGGCCAGTAAAGAGGAAGGCCGGTGGTGAGAAGGGCCCGTGAGGACACAGCCTTTTCTCTGTGGTTTTATCAGGACTTCCTGAGGAGGAGTCACTGCCATGGTTCTAGCTGTATGTAGAAAGTAATGCTGCCACGGTGCCGCGAACACAGAGGGCAGTCACATGATTTCTGAGTCCTTTTGCCTTTTCTTGTCACTTCAGAATTTGCCCAGTTATGCCTTTTTCTCAGTGTCCCAACTTTTGGCTAATGGGAGAAGCTTAAGCAATGCCAGTAGTGAAAGCAGTCTTAATTAGCAATGCTGTTTAGCATTTGCAGTTTGGGTTCGATGGCACTTGACCAGTGCTGGAAGTGCCTGCCTCTTAGGTAATGGAGCAGTTGGGGGAAGTAGCTGAGGATAGACCTTTCCGTATGCATCACACCATACGAGGTATGAAGCTTGTGCACGGTGCAGCCCAGAAGTTGCTATATGGTCATACGTGGGCATCTGGTGCCTCTGTTCTAGTGCTATACCTTAAATCTGTGCTATCAGTCCCTCATACTTTCATATATACTAGCTGAGATTATGCAGTGACGTGAGTCACAAAACACTTTTAAAATTACAAAGCGTTACAGGCCTTAAAGATTTTTCAAATGATTAACTTTAGAAGGCTTAATAAAGGCCTGCTTTTGGTTTTTAATGAACAGGTTAAATGACCTCTGTTAACAGAATTCATTCCTTACCTTTTGCCTGTGGATAGCAGGACGGTCTGGTATTTCATTAATATGTAAATTTATGTCATTAAGAAAATATTTTTCCATATTTGTATTTTTCTCCTACAGCCTGAATAGTGGCCGTAACATCTCTGCCTGCAGTGAAATCTGTATGTAGAAAATAATGCTTTGCTTTCTCAGAAATTTTTACTTTGATAGAGTCAAACCTGTTTGCTTCTACTGATTTGTTCTCTCCTTAACTGTAATTTGAAGTCTAAACACTAAAAATCATTGTTTCTGCACATTTCTCTAGCTTTTGAAATTCTGGATTTCTTTGTCCTGTTCATTTGAACTATCTTCATTCTCACATTTGATTATCTTTTGTTCTCTTTTATTCTTTGGCCCACTGGTAACAGTTGACATTTTCATTAATAATGAATTATTTTATAAAGAAGAAAACATTGGTTCTTAAAAAAATCCTATTAATTATTTCCTTTGGGTATTTTTAGCAAAAAGCAGTTCTAGGCCACATGAATGGTCTTGACCTTGATGTATATAGGTTCTAGGTCATTAATTTCTCTGGAAAGAGTTAAAAATATGGTAGATTTAACTCAAAAAATGATAGATTGAAAAATTAGTGTTTTTTTTTTGTTTTTTGTTTTTTTTTTTTGTTTTTTTTTTTGAAAAATTAGTGTTTTTTTAATGTTTTATTTTTGAGAGAGAGCACTAGTGGGGGAGCAGCAGAGTGGGGGGGCAGAGGATCTGAAGTGGGCTTTGTGCTGACAGCAGCAAGCCTGACAGACTCAAACCCACAAACCATGAGATCATCACCTAAGCTGAAGTTGGACAGTTAACCAACTGAGCCACCCAGGTGCCCTAGACTAGTGTTTCCTTTAAAAGCTAGTTTTTACTGATACTTTATAATCAATGATGTCTACATAGAACTCAAATCTGATTTTCTTCCTAAATATAAGCTAAATGTTTTTGTTAGCATTATTATCAAAGAAAATAATAGGCCAGTAAGTCAGAATGGACCAGGCTCTCTTCTCTGGCTGATGCTACACCAGACAAGTTGTGTGGCAGTATTGACTGGGACACTCTCAGGTACAACAGCAAACTAAGGTGGTAGGGTGAGGGTTAGCCACAGGAAGAGTTGCTGCCCGTGTCCTGCTCTAGCAGTGCGAGGGTGGCAGGAGCTGTGGACTCAGAAGAGCCCATCCCATGATACTGCTGCTGAGCCAGTGTCCTCAGTGGCCACCACCACTAGGACTCAGAGGACACCTTCCAGACTTGTTACTCCTCTGCTCTCGATGATGTGACTTTGAAGAACTTTGCCAACCCCTTGAGGAGAGGGGTCATGATGAGAAGCCGATGGAGTTGCAGAAGGTGGTAGAATCTTTAGGACATCAGGAAACCAGATGGTAAGGAATGGGAGCACCTGAGTGCAGTGCATTCACTTTACATGCAGGGAAACTGTGCACCTGTCATTACTGAAATTGCACAAACCAGCTGCCATCAAAAATGCCCCCCCCCCCCCATTCATAGGTCTCCTTGAGACCCATTACGTAACTCCTATCAGAGAATTGGGCAATCAACCTATGCAGGATGGGGACCCAGGAATCTGGTGTCTGACAGAACACACCCTGGGGGCAGTGACCAGTAGGGGCAAGATTCATGGTGGCTTCCCTAAAGCCACAAGGTGGTTTGGACCTTGACCTATGTAGTGATGCGTCTTTGGGTTACCTTTAACCATTCTAGAGGCTGTACACTCACCTTTGTAAACCTCCTGCTGTGTGTGTGTGTGTGTGTGTGTGTGTGTGTGTGTGTGTGTGAGAGAGAGAGAGAGAGAGAGAGAGAGAGAGGGAGAGAGAGAGAAAGAGATTCAAGCGAGGTGATGTGGAAGGGACACAGGCTTTAAGAATCCTCTACCACTGTTGATCAGATCTCTCCCAGTATAGTCTTTGACCCAAGTGATCCTTCCCATCCTCTGAACTCTTTAACAGTGATGTTTGACAGCTCTCCTAATATTGTCTTAAATATTACTCAAATTATTGTTTTAACTTTGCAGGCTTATCTTCCCAAATAGATCACAGACTTCTCAAGGCAGGAACCACTACTTACATCCTCTTTGGTTCATGCCTAGGGCATAACAGTACTTGGCACATAGTAGGTGTGTATTTATTGATTGAAACTAGGAATTTAGGTAAGTGATGTTGATTTTAAATATTTAAATTGCTATAATGATGTAAAGACACCATTTCAATATTTTGTTTATTAGCTCTCAGGTTCTAGAATGTGCTATTTTGATTCCACAAAATTAAGCATTTTAATATGTATCCAGCAACATTGTCTTGTACACTTGTTCTGTGATCACTGACAGTTAAAACAAATCAGCACTGGCAGAACTTGGCCAGCTCCTCTCTACACTTAGTTTGAACTGTTACCCATGGAAGGAGCTCAAACATAAAGCTACAAAGAGGCTAATTGAAATCAGAATGCTGGGTCATTTCTCGTTCAAACAAAACAGATGGCCCTCCTTGCCACACTTCTGTCAAACTTGGGGGTGGGGGGAATGATTAAATGCATTTTTAACTCCCACACATGCTTACTAGGCTCCTTCAAGGAGCTACACACAGCTATTGAGATGCGGGGTGGGTGGGTGGGACAGAGGGCTTTTATTTACTAGCAGAACTGTTTCCCTTTATTTTGAAGCTTTAAGAAAAAGCACTTTAACAGGATATCTAGTATTCTCAGTTTTGACTTAGATTCTGAATATTTATTTTAATTTTCACTATTTCTATTAGATTTTTCCTTGGGAATAGGTAATCCATGTACATGGTACACAATTGAAACTGTACTAAGGAATATAGACAAAGTCTGCCTTCATCCGCCAATTGCCGAGTTCTCACCCCAGAGATAATCACTGTTAACGGTCTCCTATGTATCTTCCCAGAAATCGAAACTTCATTTTTAATTAATCTACTCAAAATCTCTTATCTGGATCCTCACTTAGCTGACAATATTAAAAAGATTTGGTTTCAAAATTGGTGTGAGGATTTTAAGAAAGTTAGTTTGGAGATAATGTTTTATTGTGCAGAGTATATCTGGGATGTAGTACAAAGCATCTCTGTTGTTAAATGACACCCCCAGTGATATTTAATAAATAGGTGAAGTGATATAAGCTACCTCTTAAGACCTGTTTGGTGAAACAAATTTGAAGAGAAAAGCTTCTATTGCTCCGTAACTCTCCTACCCGCAGTCAGTACATGCTGACAAAAACCAATAAAAGCATTGCCAGATCCCAACTAATGGATGCATCATCTGATTCTGTGCACTGCTACACAGAAATGTTGCCCCTTATTACTAGTCTTTTAAAAGCAACTTAAAAACAACCCGATGCCCAGCGAAACTGTGCACTTGACTGTTTGTCGTGTTTGCACCTCCCTATTTGCCTCAAGAGCCTGTTCTCACTCTGCTTTCTCTCCACCTCCCCCCTCCTGCCCCTCTTATCAAAGTGCAGTTTCAGGAGAAGTCACAAAGTGATTTCTTTCTACCTCAGGTGTGATTTTCGGTTCTTTAGATCTGTGTCAGAATGGTTGCATCTTTCACCATGTGAATGACAGCAGGATGGGCTTTGTTTCCTGGAGAAGAAAATCCAAAGATCAGTGGGAACAGGCGTGGGGCACAGTTCCTTCTCCGCACCCTGACCTTGCTCCACTGTGGTGGCTGCTTCCCTTGCTCCCCAGTGCTTCGTGCCATGGCTGTGGCTCGCTCCACGCCTCCAGAACAACCACGTGGGGCAGGTTTGAAGGGAACACCCCCTTTCATCTCCCTCACCTGTTCTGGGGGCTTTGGCTAGAAGCCCAGGTCCATGGGTATCTCCGAGCATGCTCCGAACTCTGGCTCTAGGCTCTAACCGTTCCCCAGCATGTCCTACCACACACCCTGCTACCCAGGCTGGTCCAGGAGAGAGACACAGCCCCCACCACACCTACCCCAAGGTGGTGTTGGTAAAAGGCTCCCTAAGTGCCTATGAGTTGCCCTCTTCCACTGGAAGATGTAGCCTATTTTCAAAGTTGTGAAAAATCTGTAAAATCTACTTTTCTCCTTTCTGACTTACACTTACATTCAAATATTGAGTCTCTAGGTTGCTATAGTTATGTATGAGTAAATACATGTGAAATCCTGTCGGCAAGTGGCAAAAGGCTAAAAAGGAGTTAGGTAAAGATGTCGTTTTACATTAAGCCACAACTACCTCTGATTCTCCCAGTGTTCTTGTTACACAAGCAATGGTTTGGCCTTTGTGATATTATACTAATTTTGCCAGACTTTCTATAGTATTTGAGTGTTCTGTATACACATTATAAAGAGTAACATATTACTTTTTTTTAAATAAAAAAGTTTTAATTCCAGCATAGTTAACGTTCTGTGTTATATTAGTTTCAGGTGTATAATATAGTGATTCAACAATCTATACATACTCAGTGCTCATCACAGTCAGTGTACTCTTAATCCCCTTCCCCTGTTTCACCCATCCACACACACACTCCCCTTTGGTAGTCATCAGTGTGTTCTTTATTGTTAAGAGTGTTTTAGGGGGGCTCCTGGCTGGCATAGTCAGTAGAGCATGTGACGCTTGATCTCAGGGTTGTGAGTTTGAACCCCATGGTAGGTGTAGAGATTACTTTATTTAAAAAAAAAAGTCTGTTTTGTGGTTTGCCTCTATTCTTCTTTGGTTGGTTGTTTTGTTCCTTAAATTCCACATATGAGTGAAATCATATGGTATTTGTCTTTCTGTGACTGACTGATTTCACTTAGCATTATACCCTCTAGGTCCATCCATGTTGCAAATGGCAACAGTTCATTCTTTTTTGGCTGAGTAACATTTATATTATATATTATTATATTTTATTTTATTTTATATATGCCACATCTTTATCCATTCATAAATAGATAGACCCTTGGGTTGCTTCCATATTCTGGCTATTGTAAATAATGCTGCAATAAACCTAGGCATATAAATACCATTTCGAATTAGTGCTTTCATATTCTTTGTGTAAATACCCAGTAGTGGAATTACTGGATCCTATGGTAGTTCTATTTTTTAGTTTTTTGAGGAAACTCCATACTGTTTTCCACAGTGGCTGCACCAGTTTGCATTCCCACCAGTGGTGCACGAGAGTTCCTTTTTCTCCACCTCCTCACCAACACTTATTTCTTATGGCTTTGATTGTAGCCGTTCTGACAGTTGTGAGGTGATATCTCCTTATAGTTTTCATTTGCATTTCCTTGATGATGAGTGATGTTGAGCATCTTTTCCAGTGTTTGTTGGCCTTCTGTATATCTTCTTAGGAGAAGGATCTATTCATGTCTTCTGTCCATTTTTAATTGGATTATTTGAGGTTTTTTGGTGTTGAGTTGCATAAATTCTTTGTATATTTTGGATATTAACCACTTATCAGATATGTCATTTGCAAATACCTGATCCCATTCAATAGATTGTGTTTTTGTTTTGTTGATTATTTCTTTTTGTTTTGTTGTTTCTTTTGTTGAAAGCTTTCTTTCAGAAGCTTTTTATTTTGATGTAGTCCTGATGGTTTATTTTTGCTTTTGTTTCCCTTGCCTTAGGAGACATGTCTACAAAAACTTTGCTACATATGATGTCAAAGAAATTATTGCCTGTGCTCTCTTCTAGGATTTTTATGGTTTGGGTCTCATGTTTAGGTCTTTAATCCATTTTGAATTTATTTTTGTGTATGGTGTAAGAAAGTGGTCCAGTTTCCTTCTTTTGCATGTAGCTGTCCAGTTTTCTCAGCACCGTTTGTTGAAGAGATTATCTTTTTCCCTTTACATATTCTTGCCTCCTTTGCTGAAGATTAATTGATCATATAAACGTAGGTTTATTTCTGGGCTCTCTATTGTGTTCCGGTGACGTATATGTCCAGTACCGGACATATACTTTTGTGCCAGTACCATACTTTTGGATTCCTATAGCTCTATAGTATATCTTGAAATCTTGGATTGTGATGCCTCTGGTTTTGTTCTTCTTTTCAAGATTGCCTTGGCTCTTTGGGGTCTTTTGTGGTTCCATACATATTTTAGTATTATTTATTCCAGTTTACTCTTTATGTTCTTAAAACCATAACATGACCACTATAGAAAGAAGAAGAATTGTTAGAGGATAGCAAGAAGGAACTGATGTGGTTCATTATAAGGGGTAGAGTCGTTGCTTGGGTGTTGGGAGACAAACCCGAGTCCCCTCCAATCAAGGCAAGGGACAGTCGTAAAAACCAGTTGGAGGTTGACCAAGCAGTGTTCATTGACTGGGACCTGCTAGTTGAAGAGCCCATATCTACTGGTTTTCTGGTGAACAGAAAACAGGAATCAAATATAGGAGAGGATATAACAGTTAGATGGTAACTGTCATTGAGACAGAATGGAGAGGTTAAGGGAGGACAATGAGTTGGTCTCCATTTATGGAGTCTGAGCTCCTGCTACCATGCCACTTACTCTCTGAATAAGGTAAGTGCCCTCTTGGCTGAACTGGAGTTCAAGATGTTGCCCTTAGTTCATGCCTCTTGTTTCCATGTCTGCACTGGGCAGGGCCAGAGCCAAAGCTCCACTACTGTGAATACCCCATAAACACTGAAGAAACAGTATCCAGTAGGTGGAATGCCAAGACATATCATGGAGGGAAGTTCCAGAACTCTCAGTCTGTAGGCAAACAGTAGTCCTCAGGGAGATGAACTGTTGTATGAACTCCCTCCTGTCTTTAAATGGAATTTGATGAATTCCTCAGTCAAAGGCAGGTTTTAGAAGCTGCTCAGGGCCTGGTTGCAAGGGAGGCCTGAGTCAGGCCAAGCCACCTGGTGGAACGTGGCTGAAGCGACATCCCAGAGAGACCTCCCATGTCCAGAAGCCGCAGATCAGTGTCCTGCATGGCCCATGTGAAGGACATCCTGCTGGCATATGCCGCCCCCCCCCCCCCGCCAGGAATCTGTCTTATAATTTCTTAGGTTTTCTGGTGGGTTCTGAGGTATGTGCTGGCTGGGCTTTGGTGACCAGTTACTTTCCTGAGGAACAATGGTCTAAGTGATTGTGTCCAATTCGCGTAGAAATAAAGGGCTTCTAGAGAATAATTAAAACTTCCTCCCTTCTCCCTTCCCTGTCCTCCCTTCCCACTCCATACTCAGCAGAAGCTCCCAGAACTCCTCAACTGTTGAAGAATCAAAGTACATTTCTCTAATGGGGACCAGTAAGGACCAGGACATGGCTCTTTTTTTTCCCCCCTGACAGGAATCATTTCTCTTCTTTCTTTTTCTTCTATTTTTTTTTTTTAATTAGTTTTGAGAGAGAGAGAGAGAGAGAGGATCTAAAATAGGCTCCATACTGACAGCAGAGTGCCCGATGCAGCGTTCAAACTCACAAACCATGAGATCATGACTGGAGTTGAAGTCGGATGCTTAACCAATGGAGCCACCCAGGTGCCCCTCATTCTCATTCTTTTTTGAGAGAATTTTAAATTTACGTGCGGTTGTAAGAAATGACGGATCCTGTGTTCACTTTGCCCAGTTTTCCCCAAGAGTAATGTCTTACAAGACCACATCACAATATCAAAATCAGGACATTGATATTGATACATCAGGATACAGAACATTTTCATCACCACAAGGATCCTTCAGGTTGCCCTGTTATGGCTACCCCCACCTACCTTATGCCCCTCCCACCATCTGCCCTCCATTTTAAGAATGTTATAGGGGTGCCTGGGTGGCTCAGTCAGCTGAGCATCTGACTGTTGATCTCAGCTCAGGTCATGATCTCAGGGTTTGTGAATTTGAGGCCTTCCTCGGGCTCTGCACTAACAGTGTGGAGACTGCTTGGGATTCTGTCTCTACCCTTCCCCCATGCTCTCTCAATAAATAAATAAATAAACTTAAAAAAAAAAGTTACATAAATGGAATCAAGCAGTGTGTGACCTTTGAGATGGCTTTCTTCACTCAGCCTGATTCTCTGGAGATTCATTCAGATTGTTGTGTGCATAACCAGAGTGTGTTTTTCCTTCATTGAAGGACATCTGGGTTGTTTTCAGTTTAGTGCTAGTATGAGTAAAGCCTCAATGAACATTCTTACACAGGTTTTTATGTAAATGTAAGTCTTCATTTCTCTGGGATAAGTGCCCAGGAGTGAAATCACAGAGTCGCATCTCCCTTATGATAGGATATTGGACATATTTTCCTGTGCCTATTTGCCATCTGTATATCCTCTTTGGTAAAATGCCTGTTGTCCATTTCTAATTGGATTGTTCGGGGATTTTTTTGTTTTCTTTTTAAAGTTTATTTATTTATTTATTTATTTATTTAGTAATCTCTACACCCCACGTGGGGCTCGAACTCAGGACCCAAAGAGCAAGAGTCACATACTCTTCCAACTGAGCCAGCCAGGTGCCCCGGATTGTTTTTTACTGTTGAGTTCAACTCTCCATTTTTATAATATGGATGTATGGCAGACTGCAGTATGGAGGCTGGAGAAGTCCTGAAATTAACCCATTAATCCTGTTAGGTTTTGTGCATTCCCTAGATCTCTTAGCCGAGGATTAACAAATTGGGGAGGGGGGCCACGTGCATTTGAATCCTTGTTTTCTTCTCTGAATGGGGTGGGGGTTGTCTGCAAGGACAGAGCCTTTCCTGTGTGTGTTTACAGTGGCTAAGAAACAGGGAAACATCTTTCCTCCAACCTGGTCTCTGAAGGAAGAAAACCAGGGAAAGAGGAAATTTTAAGTTTCATAGTGATGGGTTCCTTGGTCTCCCTTCATGCCCACCAGACTCAATGAGTCTTAAATCAGTGCTTCTCAAATTTCCATGTGCATGTGAATCAACTAAAGATCTTAAGATGCAGATTCTGATTCACTAGGCCTGGGAAGTGTCCATAGATTCTGCTTGTCTCACCAGCTCCACATAATGTGATGCCCCTGCTTCTGGGCCCAGGTTTACGGAGGAAGGGCCTAAAGACCCCTGGAGCCATTGAGCCCCTCCCTCTCACAGAGAAGGAAACTGAAACCCAGGTGAGTTTAGCAGTTTAGCCAAAGTCACCCACAGTGCCTACGACCAGCCTTTCCCTGCCCCCATCGCTGGTAGCACCCCATAAACCCCACCACCTACTTAGGGGAAATGACATTCTTCTCAGGAAACAGTCAGAAAATCCTGCTCTAGTATGCATTTACTGAGCTAATGCAATTCCCTCCTGGAGATTTCTGCAGTTTTAGTCTCCTCTTAAATGGTTTCTGTCCACTAAACAGATTCCAGGCTCTAACAATATAAATGAGCACCTATTTCATAAATTGAGTTTCATCAAACCAGCAGACTAAAAAACTTTCAAGGTCTCTGAGAGTGACATGCTGTTAACCTGGTTACCAGCCTTTAGGGGTTGAAGTGTGTCTTCCTAAAACTCCCATGTTGAAGTCCTATCCCCCAGTGCCTCAGAATGTGACTATATTTGGACATAGGGCCTTTAAAGAGGTAATGAAGTTTGAATGAGGTCATATGGGTACGCCCTGATCCCATATGACTTGTCCTTACAAGAAGAGATTAGGACACAGACACACATGGTAGGGAGACGATGTGAACAACACAGGAAGAAGATAGCCATCTAGGAGTCAAGGAGAGAGGGAGAGGTCTCAGGAGAAACCAAGCCTGCCGACATCTTGATCTTGGACTTCCAGCCTCCAGACCTGTGAGAAATACATTTATATTGAGTAAGCCCCCAGCCTTGTCGTACTTTGTTATGGTAGCAGCAAACTAACACCCCGCTGTTAGGGTAGAGAGAGATGGGAGGTAACAAAAAGTCCTCGGCATGTTCTACAGAAAAGTGTCCTGGGAGGGTGGCTGTCTCTCAGCAGCAGGGCCAGGTTGCAGATCCTAGTTTCTGGAAAGAGGCAGGCCAGGCAAAGAATTCCCATTTTCCAAACAGAGAGATCTTTTTGTGCTCCTTCTAATCAAGCTCGTTCAAAAGGAAGCAGCGTTATTCACAACAGCCAAAAGGTGGAAACAACCCAAATGACCATCAACAGACAAATGGAGAAACAAATGTGAATGTATATACAATGGAATATCATTCAGCCTTAAAAAGGAATGAAATTCTGACATGTGCTACAACATGGATGGACCTTGAAAACATCATGCTAAGTGAAATAAGCCCATCACAGAAAAACAAACATTGTATTATTCCACTAATAGGAGGTACCCAGAGTACCTCATATTCATAGAGACAGAAAATAGAGTAGGGCTTAACAGGAGGTGGGAGATCCTGTCCAATGGGCACAGAGTTCATGTTTGGGATGATGAAAAAGTTTCAGGTACAGATGGTAGTAATAGTTACACAATATTCTGAATGTATTTAATGTCACTAAATTGCACACATAATTATGTTGTATATTCCACCAAAATTTTATAAATTTAGCATAAATCTAAAAATTAATATTTTTAAAGAATTATTTTTTTCAAAAAGAGAAAAAATGCCCTTAAAGAATTTTACTCAGTTTCATCCTCTTAGTTGGGCAGAAGATCTTGCTGGGGAAGGAATGGTGGAAGGAATTTTGGACCTTGGAGTGGTGGACTGAGATCCAGACCCTGGGGGGCTCTCTAGAGGAGATTTATATGGCCTCGAGTCAGCAAAGGGAGGAAAAGTGAAAGTGTTAGGAGGTTAGAGAAGAGAGAATTGGACTTCACCTCTTTTGAATCCCCCTTTCCCTCCCCAAGACTGGCTTGATTTTCTCCACAGTTGTCTGTGTCTCGAAGCTTTGTGTCTTGAGGCACCCCTGCTGCTCTCACTTCACTCCGCTTTACCTGTTGAAGTATGTTGAAGGGTAAAATCAGGACTCTTTTACAAATATAAAGTGCTTGCATGTGAAAGCATTTATTTAACTCATTGATTAATGATAGACCCACTAAGATGTTAAAACCAGATCAAATAAGATTTAGACTTACAGAGATTTATATTCTCTACTGGACAAATCTATTTTGCATTACTGTGAACAGGGCTCATTGGCATCACTAGAGACAGGAAACATTTGCAGGACTGTCAGTTTTCTACAAGTTTACTCATACCTCTACAGAGTTGTAAATTGGTCCAAAGACTATTAAAGGTGCACACACCCTTATCAGATCCGATAGTCCTGGCCAGGCTGGGGGACAATACCCCAGCATTTCACTGGAGGAATACTACTAGTCTTTTTTGTCCATTTCCAAATCTTTGACAATTTTCCCTGCATAGCTATTCTGCAGAATATGAGTGTGCGTGTCCACGGGGCTCTCCTTGAGTTCTCATCCAACTTCGTGGGTCAGGCATGGATGGGAAGGAACCTGTCACTAAATCCCTGACTGTACCTGAACACGGCCCCCTTGGGTCTGCTCCAACTTGTCTTTCCTGAGCTGAGCTGAAATCACCCTATTAGCTGTCCCCCTCCAACGTTGCTTGAGCCCCACTTCATCCATATCTACGTCTTTGAGGGCCCAATATTATTTCGTGTCAAGGGGGAACAGAGTGTCAGCCAACAGTCCAGCATTTTCTGCCTCAGCATTTGCCATTTTGTCTTATCCAGCTTGATCACCCTTAAACTGTGTGTCCGCTTCCTTGGTGCCAAGATGAGAAAGCCAGTATCAGCTCCTGTAGTATAAACCTTCCTTACTCATCATGTGGTATAGGCAGATAACAGCTTACAATGGTGAAGAAAATGAATTCAGCAAAGTTAATATTTTTACCAGTATTTGAAACATTTATTAAATCGAGTGCCTATTATATGTTAGTCTTTATGGTAAGAGATAAGATAGATTTTTAAAAATCTAATGGGGATAACAACTAGGAAAGCAGATGATTAGCCAACTATCTGAGAAGTGCCTTGACTGTACATGGCGTTGTAATGTCCCCATCTTCTAAAAACTTATTGCTTTGCCCTGATGCCCCGTTGGTATAGGCTCTATAAGAGCATATTTATGAGTTTACCCGAGCATATCTTGTTCGGACAAGCCATGCCACATAGCTGAGTCTTCCCAGTCTTGGCTTGGGTGTTTTCACCCTTAGGTAGGTCAGTTAATATGCTTTTGGGGAAATCTGGGTTTGATTAGGAAAGAGAAAAGAGTGGAGGGACATGGGTAGATGTTATGGATTAATTGTGTCTTCCAAAAAAATAAGTCAAAGTCCCAACCCCCAGTACCTCAGAATGTGACCTTATTCAGAAATAGCGTCGTTGCAGTTGTAATTAGTTAAGCTGAGGTCATACTGGAGTAGGGTGGGCCCTGATCCAATATGGCTTGTGTCCTTAACAGAAGAGAAAAGACACACACAGGGGAAGGCCGTGTGACAACAAGGCAGAGGCTGAAGCAATATGGCTGCAAGCCAAGGAGCATCAACGATGGGCAGCACACCACGAGAAGTAGGGAGAGGAAGGAAGGGTCCTCCCCTAAAGGTCTCAGGGAGGGCATGGCCCCGCTGACACCTTGTTCTCAGACTTCAGCCTCTAGAACTGTGCGAGAACAAATTTCTGTGGTTTTATGCCACCTGCTCTGTGGATATTTGTCCTGGAAGCCCTAGAAAACTCATACCGTAAGCAACCAATAATGTCTCACATTTGGGAAAAGTGCTCTAAAGTGGGGACAGAACTGAAATTAAAATATCCATCTGTGGGAGCTCTGGAGCCATCACTTCCTCGGGCATAATTTGACTTTAAACCAGATGATGGACAGATAATAGCCGTTTTCAGGAGGTGACTCTGTTAACCACCCTTCAAAGTGTTTCTGATAATTTTTAGTTTCTGTTCTGTTGAATGTGGATTCAGACCTCTATGCCTTTATCACACCAAATGCCTTTGACCTGAGGGCTTTGGCTGAAAGTGCAGGATTCCGAGGGAGATAGATGCCAACTAACCCATTAACCTGCTCTGACCATCCCAGTCAGGGCTGGGTGCTGGGGCAGGGTGATGACAGCTTTCATGAAGAAGACTTACCCATGCCACTTGCCACAGTTGACAGTGGGGCTATTCCAGGGGACAGGAATAGGGTTGGGGTTTTTTTGTTTTGTTTTGGTTTGGTTTTTTTGGAATTTTTTCAGGAGACAGGAAGCAGCAAAATCTGCTATTCTCTGGAAATTGCTATCTGGACTGACAACATAGAAATGTTTTCAATCTGTCCATTACTTCATGCCAAGTCTCTGAGGTTCGACTGTCTTAGCCACTCACTCCTTGAAACTCTTGGCTCTCTCAGTGTGGTTCCCAGATCAGCAACATCAGCATCACCTGAGAACTTGTTAGAAATGCAGATTCTTAAGGCCCTGATCCACACCTACTGGATCAGAAACTCTGCCAGTGGGGCCCAGCAAGCTGAGTTTCCCACAGTCCATCAGGGTGATTCTGATGCCCATGAATGTTTGAGAACCAAAACCTGAATCTGTTGCCATCTGTGGCAATGTATTGCCTTAAGGCACTGCCAGCCTTTTCAGCTGCCTCTTTACTATGTCCTATCCTGGCTCATTCCTCCTTTATCCTCCCTGCTCGTGTGTGAGTATGTATGTGGGCATGAGCATACATGTCAGCAGACATCCAGGAAAGGGTGTGCTATGGTCAGTTTGGTAGGTGGATCTACATGGGTGTGAAGCTCTGATGGGATGTTAGTTAAGCTCCTTAAGTTATAAAGAACAAAGATCCCTTCACATTTTTTCAGGTGGCTGCATTTATTGTAAAGAAACAATGAGAATGAGCATTTCTTACTACACCAATCAGGAAAAACTGTGAAGTGGAATCACATATAATTTGTATGTCTTTGGCTATTAGTGAAGTTGAGCATTTCTTCATATTTTTCCCTTTTATATCTTTGGCTCATTCTACTGGTTTCCTGACATTTTTTGTTAATTTCATCATATATTCTAGGTAAGAGGTTGATAAACTTTACTGTAAAGGGCCCAGAGAGTAAGCATTTTAGGATCTGCAGGCCACATGTCCTCTGCTGCACCAGCTCAACTCTGCTGTTAAAGCGTGTAGCAGCCATGACAATGCGTAAATGCACGAGCAGGGCTGTGGCCCAGTAAAACTTAAAGGCCAGATCCTGCCTGTAAGCGCGGTTTGCCAACCTCTGTTCTAGATACTACTTCCTTGTTGGGTTTTGACATTACAGTTACCGTCTCCTCCCTCTGTCCATGGTGTCCTCTGTTGACCACAACCATTGCATTTTGATGGGTTCACATCTATCATATTTTTTCCCTTATAGGCTGTGCTTTTAGAATTTAAGTTCTTCCCAACCTCAAGATGACAAAATTATCTGACAGTTATTTCTATTGGTTTTATATTTTTGTCTTTTCACATTTAGATTTTGGATTATCCAGAATTGACCTTTGTACATAGTGTCGTTTATTTTCCTCCATATAGTAAACCATTTATTTTCCAACATCATCTGATAAATAATCTATCCTTTCCCCACAGGTTTATGGTATCAAGTATCATATATTCATTCCCCAGTGTAAATAGACCTGCTTTTGAGCATCTTATTCTGCCCCACTCGCTTATCTACCTGTCCCTCTGCCAAGAGCACATTGTTTTTATTACTATGGCTTTGTAGTGTGTCTTCATATCTCACGGTATGACTCTTTTCACATTTCCTTTCAAAAGCCTGTGAATCCACATTTATTTCAATGATGCAGACTTCGTAAGTTTTCTGCTACCATTTACAGGACGAAGCACAGAATATCAAGTCAGGCAAGCTCTGAGTGGTAATACTCTACTCAACATTGTTTAACTACTATTTCTTTTGTTTTTTTAATATTTTATTTTATTTTTTAATATTTTATTTATTTATTTTTATTATTGAGAGAGAGAGAGAGAGAGAGAGAGCACAAGCAGAGGAGGGACAGAGAGAGAGGGAGACACAGAATCCAAACCAGACTCTAGGCTCTGAGCTGTCAGCACAGAGCCTGATGTGGGGCTCAAACTCATGAGATGCGAGGTCATGACCTGAGCCGAAGTCAGACGCTTAACTGACTGAGCCACCCAGGTGCTCCTAAATATTTTATTTTTAAGTAATCTCTATACCCAATGAGAACTCACAACCCCAAGATCAAGTGTCACATTCTCCACCAACTGAGCCAGCCATGTGCCTGTTAGCTACTATTTCTTGACTAGCTGCTGAATTAAGACTCTTGGCTTCAAGAACCAAAAACTGAGCTCAAACAACATTAATTTAGAAAATATATACACACTGGCTGGAAATGTGTCCATACACCTGAAGTCTAATGAATGGCTTTATTAGATCTAAGTGTTCAAACAATATCATTAGGGCTCTCTCTCTCCCTCTCTCTTTCTCAGTTTCTTACTGCTTTTCTCTGTTGCTTGTGTTCTCGAGCAGTCTCTCTCCCCAAAGTGGCCTGGATGGTGATACTGTCAAGCTTTCAGTATCCTTACTGCATGGGATATCAGGAGAGGAGATCCCTTAGTCGCTAAAATTCCTTGCCACACCTCCTTTCCCCCCACCCCCAAGGACTCTGATTGGGCCACGTGCCCTATACTGGATCAATCATGGTGGCAGAGAAAATGGTCATGTGAATGACAACCCCACTAACTAGCAGAGGGGTATTCTCAAAAGGAAAGGTACTGGGCAGACTGAACACCCACAGAGTCCACCTCACCTGAAAGAAGCCAAGGCGGAATTAGCAAGCAGCTCTGTCGATGTTAAAGCTGGCTCACTTTCCGCTATGCCACACTGCCATTTGATCATGCTATTGTTACTTTAAACCTGCCATGGCACAAAGTAAGCTCATCATTTTTCCTATAATCATGTTCAAAGTTCAAAGTCTCCAAAAACTACTGCCATTTCCTGGGTCTCCAAGCTGTGAAAATTTGCCTCCTTTCCCATTGATTCAACCTTTCCTTTTACCCTTTGTCAATCTCCTCCCGCTTTCTGTTCCTTCTGGTACCCGTTGTCTACACACCTGTTCGTGGGCTGATCATCTGACCTCTGAACCACTGTACTATCTGTTCCTTACCTCAGTTCAGCCTGTGTACAGACACACATTAAACTCCCTAAAGTACAATAAGGGTTGTAGTTTTATTTATTTTTATTTTATTTAATTTATTTATTTATTTATTTTTTAATTTTTTTTTTCAACGTTTATTTATTTTTGGGACAGAGAGAGACAGAGCATGAACGGGGGAGGGGCAGAGAGAGAGGGAGACTCAGAATCGGAAGCAGGCTCCAGGCTCTGAGCCATCAGCCCAGAGCCTGATGCGGGGCTCGAACTCACGGACCGCGAGATCGTGACCTGGCTGAAGTCGGACGCTTAACCGACTGCGCCACCCAGGCGCCCCTATTTTATTTATTTTTTTTTATTTTTTATTTTTTTAAAATTTTTTAATGTTTTTATTTATTTTTGAGACACAGAGAGACAGAGCATGAGCAGGGAAGCGGCAGAGAGAGAGGGAGACACAGAATCTGAAACAGGCTCCAGGCTCCGAGCTGTCAGCACAGAGCCCGACGCGGGGCTTGAACTCATGGAGTGTGAGATCATGACCTGAGCTGAAGTCAGATGCTTAACCTACCGAGCCACCCAGGTGCCCCACCCCTATTTTATTTTTAAATGTTTATTTATTTTTGAGAGACAGAGCATGCAGGGGGAGGGGCAGAGAGAGAGGGAGACGCAGAATCTGAAGTAGACTCCAGGCTCCGAGCTGTCAGCACAGAGCCTGACGTGGGGCTGGAACCCACAAACCATGAGATCATGACCTGAGCTGAAGTCGGACACTTAACCGACTGAGCCACCCAGGCGCCCCATAAGGGTTGTATTTTTAAAGAAAATTCGTTATTATTCTTTTTGCTTAAGATGTGTTTCAATTTGTATCACAATAATGCAGCACAGCAGAGCACTCCAAAATTCAGGGGCTTAAAAAAACAAAAAGGATATTTATTATTGGCAAGTGTGTATGTGTCTGTTGAGGTTCGGCCAATCTGGGCTGGGGCAGCTTTGTTTCTCCCTGCAGGTCTGAGGGGCAGCCCGGCTCCGTGGGTCTCTCCTTGCCCACATGACAGTGTGCTTTGCCAGGGTCTGCTCTTCTGACAGTGATGGCAACGGTGCAAAGGGCCACCAGAAACATGGGAGGCCTCTCAAGGCCTGGAGCTTCAACAGACATAGGGTCAAGCTCAAAGTCAAGGGGCAAGGGGAACACTCTGTGCACACTGAGCTAATTGAAGGCTGTGGAAGAATTGGAGTCATCAACGCAGTCTACCATTAAGAGGGTCAATCCAAACTCCACTACCTGGATTTCAAAGTCTCCTATTGTCTGGATTCACTCCATTCATCCAACCCAACTCCCCCCCCCGCCTTTGGGCTATTCATTTGGGACACAATTCATGGACTTTGGGAATCTTCTAGAAGCTGGACAATATTGGGCAATCCCAGACAGCAAACCATATTCCAACTGCAGGCCAAACTTAGCTTGCCACTTCTTTCCCACCACACAAAAAAGAGGGGGGAGTTTTATGGGTCCACTCGTTATTGGTAGTGTTTATAAAATAAACAAATGTTAAACAATTTTTCCTCTAGGAAATACACTAAGCCAGAGATTTTCTTTATGATCTTTTTTTTTTTTCCAGTTCTTTGGGGGGAAAAAAATCCCCAGGAATTATTTTCTCAATAAACAATGGCAACAGTTTATTTTTGTTGGATTAAGTTGAATCCTTCCCCACTTTCTTTTTTTGGATTAAGTGGTTGACTACAGAAATGAGAAAGAGATAGTTTTTTCTATTCTTTTTTTTTTTTTGTATGTGGTTTCTCTGGCTGGAAAATAAAAGCTCTGCATTCTTTCTGTATTCAGTGTACTTCAAAGTTATAAAAATTTAGATAAAGTACATCAGGGTTATGGTTGTTCTAGATTTTAGTCTATTTATAACTTCCTCATATTTCACATTTGTTTGACCTCAGGTTAAAGGGATGCTTTTGAAAAGTATAATGATTTGATCCTAGCAATGGATATAGCAAAGATACCGGGGTCAATAAGTTAAATTAAAAGGCTTAAAATAAAAAAAATAAAAGAAGAAGAAGAAGAAGAAAAAGAAGACGAAAAAACTAGATTTGGCAAACTTTAAGTTTTGGACTGCATGACAATAGAATTTCCTAGCTGTGTCTCATAAAAGAATAATGGTGTGAAAAACATTTTTCAAAGCTTACCAGAGTAAAAAAGTTTGAACCAGAAGAAACTAATTTCCTAATATTCTGACTCATTTTCACAATTTACAGAGGGATTTTCTTTGGATTTGTCTTTAGTACCTTTACACATGTGTTTTGTTTATTTTCTTTTCCACAAAAGTCTGAATAATGCCAAATAATTTGGAGTTTTACAATATTAAATATATGCTTCAGTAATTTGCTGAGAGGAAAAAAGCAAGTTTCAAAACTATATATATGTGATCTTAAAAAATATAAAAAGGAGTTGTGTGTATCTATAACTATCTAGAGAAAGATACATACACACACGCATGAAAAATGTGTAAGAACATGTATATAAGGATGGGGCCCCTGGGTGGCTCAGTCGGTTAAGTGTCTGGCTACAGCTCAGATCATGATCTTGTGATTCGTGAGTTCGAGCCCCGCATCGGGCTCTGTGCTGACAGCTCAGAGCCTGGAGCCTGCTTTGGATTGTTTCCCTCTCTCTCTGCTCCTCTCCCACTCATGCTCTGTCTCTCTCTCCAAATAAATAAATAAACTTAAATAAAATAAAATAAAATGATTTAAGAAAAAGAACCTGTCTACAAGGAGGATATCAAAATACTAACAATTACCTTGGTGTGTTAACTTTCTCTCCAGGCCCCTATTTATTTATTTTCATATGTTCCAATTTGTCTATAATGAACATATATTATTGCCTATATAATACTAAATGGGACTTTTTTTTTTAAAGAGAATAATTTAAAAAAAATTTGAGAGAGAGAGAGAGCACACATGTGCACATGTCAGGGGGACAGAGGGAGAGGGAGGGAGAGACAGAATCCCAAGCAGGCTCCCCACCCAGCACAGAGCCCAATGTAGGGCTTGATCTCACAACCTTGAGATCATGATCTGAGCAGAAGTCAAGAGTGAGTAGCGTAGCCAACTGAGCCACCCATGTGCCCCAAAAAAGAGAATAAATATTTAACAATCTGGCCTTTTCACCTGAGGAGTTCTTTTGTTTTTAAAAGTATTTTATTTTTTTATTTTTTATTTTTTATTTTATTTTTTTTAAATTGTTTTTTTAACGTTTTATTTATTTTTGAGACAGAGAGAGACAGAGCATGAACGGGGGAGGGGCAGAGAGAGAGGGAGACACAGAATTGGAAGCAGGCTCCAGGCTCTGAGCCATCAGCCCAGAGCCTGATGCGGGGCTCGAACTCACGGACCATGAGATCGTGACCTGAGCCGAAGTCAGCCACCCAACCGACTGAGCCACCCAGGCGCCCCAAAAAGTTATTTTATTTTTTTAATGTTTGTTTATTTTGAGAGAGTGTGTGTGCACTCACACAAGGGCACGGGGAGGGGCAGAGGGGAGAGAATTTTAAGCAGGCTCCATGCTCAGTGCAGGGCCTGATGTGGGGCCCAACATGGGGCCGTGTTAGAGCTCAATCCCATAACCCTGGGATCATGACCTGAGCCAAAATCAAGAGTCAGACACTCAACCGACTGAGCCACCCAGGTGCCCCTTGCCCCTCGCATGGCTAGCTTTATTGTTTCATTAGGCAGAAAATCAGAGTGGGAAAGGATGAGTTTGGATCCCATCAACTGCCTTCCTCACCCGGCTGGTCCTAACACGCCCCTAGAGAAGCATGTTGTGTGCAGGACAGTCTGGGCCTGCGTATCAGCTTTTCTTATGCAACTTATCCAGCATGGAGAAGCTGTCACTAGACCAAGGGGTCAGGCAGATGTTGCTAAGTGAGATACTAATTTATGTTTAGAAAATGTTCTCGTGCAGCGATCCTTTATTGTGCTGTTATGGATAAGATTAGATACTGACAATATGTGTAGGTTTAGAATTTGGCAGATGGCATTTTACTTCTTATAAATCAAAAGGAATTACAGATCTAATTTAACTTAATCTCTCTTTGTGTTTCCAAATGTAGTCTGTTAAAATTTAGATATCTGAGGACGGAAATTATGAGAATTTATGAACAAGGCAATCCCACAACTGGTTTGGAGAACGTGCTGAGTGTTAGCTGCTGTTGCTGGGAATGAAGAAATGGACTTTGCATTCAGGGATTTGTGCTTTTCATTGCAACAAGTTCAAGATTTGCTTTGTCCTTTTGTTTTAAATCCTAGAACGACAAATAAAAATAAGAAGAGTGACTAGAGAATCTCAGCCACATGAACAATTATAAACAAAGGGTCCAATTTGTTAGATGGACCATTTTGCCATCCTGGATCAAGGCCATTGTGGGCAGGGGCGCAAAGGTTTAGCAAATGGCGATTAAGGAACAGCTCAGAGCAATTAGATCATATAAAGTCCCAAATGCCTACTTTATCAGGATGAATCCAAGTTTGGCTCCTACTGCTAAAAGAAAAAATAAAAAGCAATGCACATGTTACTTACAAGCAAACCTGAGGGCATGCCATCTATTATCAGCAATAAACAGATTTGATTCTTTTGTAAATGAGATTGTCAGGGCCCAGGGGATTTGTCAGCACCCAGATAATCCTCAAATCATCTGCCTGGCCTACCATGGTAATAGGAAATTGTCCATAATAAGGCTGGTTAACAATCTTCTTGTCTGGTGCATTAAAGATTATTCCACAAAACCCAGAGGGTCTTAGCCAACCAGCCTTCATTGTATGGTTCAACGTTACAAGTCCACAGAGGCTGTGAAGACTGTCACCTGTACAAGTCACTAGGCCCTCACTCTGCACAGCACAGGCTGGGACTCAGGGCGTTTTTTTGTTTGCTTTTTTGGTAATGTTTTATTATTTATTTTTGAGAGAGAGAGAGAGGGGCAGAGTGCAAGTGGGGGAGGGGCAGAGAGAGAGGAAGACAGAATCCAAAGCAGTTCCAGGCTCTGAGCTGTCAGCACAGAGCCTGATGTGGGGCTTGAACTCACAAGCTGTGAGATCATGACCTGAGCCGAAGTCAGATGCTTCACCTACTGAGCCACTCAGGCACCCCTAGGACTCAGGGAGTTTTTAATGCACTATGGGATATGAACAGAGAACTCGGTGGCCACGGGCATGCCAAAGTGTACACAGTCTCCCACACTCCACATACGAAGATGGCACAGGTGCCAGGCAGATGTAGGGACCCACAGCTTCATGAAGGTCACACCCTGGTTTCCTGTTTCTTCTTTTTGCCTTATTGTTCATATGATTCAAATTTAGTGTTTTGAGTAAGTATTACATACCCGTGTTTCAAAAAAGATGTCTCTGGTCTTTCGAGCTATACAGTGTCACTTTGGACTTACAATTGACTTTAAAGGCACTCTTTGAAAACCAGTTTCTATGTACAGGTGCTCTTGGGAAGGTTTCTTTTACTAGTGATAGCAGTTTCTTGTTGCTGCTGTGATAAGTTACCATAATCTTGGTGGCTTAAAACAACACAGCTTTATTATCTTGCAATTCTGGAGGTCAGAAGTCTGACATAGCTCTTGTGGGGATTAAATCAAGGTGTATGCAAGACTGCATTTCCTCTGGAGGCTGGAGGGGAGAAGTGGTTTCCTCACCTTGTCCAGCTTCTAGAGAGGTCCGTATTCCTTGGCTTGGGGGCACTTCTCACTCTAGCCTTGATTCCAGGTCATACTTTGTTCTTACTCTGACCCCCTTACCTCTCTCTCCTAACGACTGGTGATTCCATTGGGCCCACCCAGATAATCCAGGATAATCTCCCCACCTCAAGTTCCTTACTGTAATCACACCTGCAAAGTAACATATTCAAAGGTTCTGAGGATTAGCTTGTGGACGTCTTGGGGGGGGGGGGCATTCTTCTGCCCACCACAGACAATTAAGAGCCTGGCTGGCTCAGTTGGTGCAGTGTGCAACTCTTGATCTTGGGGTTGTGAGTTTGAGCCCCACATTGGTTGTAGAGAGATTATTTAAAGATAAAATATAAAAAAAAAAAAAATAAAAAATTTAAAAAAAAAACAGCAACTGGGGGGGAGATAATTAACATACAAGGTGAATTAAAGTAACAAGGAATTATGTAAGGAATAATTTTGTCAGAGGATGCCTCAGATTCAACACTTTGCGTTTAGCAAATGAGTTTTAAACATTTGGTGTGTGCCAGGACACATTAGAGAACAAAACAGGCAAAAATCCCTGTCCTTATGGGGTTTGCATTCAATAAAGACATCATAAATAAGCTCATCATGTAGTAATTTGGAAAATGGATAAGGGCTGTAGAAGAAAGGAAGAGTGAATCAGTGGAAGGGACTGGAGAGCCGCCAGTGGGCGTGGGGGAACCTCCACCTGCGGACACTAGGGGGAGCTGCTGCACAGTTTTGGCGGCTGAGATTGGTGAAGGATTTTAATTATATAATCAGTGTTTGGGAGCCAGAAGGAATTTTAGAGGTCAGCTAGTTTAACTTTCTCAGTTCATAAAGAGGAAGATAAGGCTCAGAAGGTCCACAATGTGGTCGTTAGTTATTCTGCATTTGGCCTAAATTTGAGAGTCTCCTCCTCTCTCCCCAAGAAAGCCAGACATAGTTATCATGTTATCAAAGGCAGTGGCTGTCAGGAGGTGAGGCTGGGAGGGTTTTGTATCAGAGCAGCAGGAGGGATGGATGATCTCAGAGTGTAGTTCTATCTATGCCACTGTTGAAAAATCATTCCACAGAACTTCTAATATGCCTCTTTCTAAGTGCAGCATTCTGAAGTCTTAAATCTGTGACACTGCCCTTCAGCCTTTGAGACTCAGTGTTGGTGAAAATAACCTATATCGGCCAGACACCAAAAGGAAGGGAAAAATGGATTATGACACAGAGACTTTGCTGTTTATAACAAAAGAATAATGTAGCTTCATTTTCCTAATCTTTACTGCTTCAAATGGTTATTTAAGTTATTTAAGCTTTAAATAGTTACAGTAAATCATGGGTTGATTAGTTATTTTCACCCCAGTATCTCCTGGGGTGTGACAATTTGCCAGAGGTGTAGTTGAGCCAATACAAAAGCCCAATATTTCTAAGATTAACAGGGAGAGGTATTTGAGTTGCATGATAATTACAAGACCAAGTGGTAACAATGTAATGCACTTCTATTTAGGACACCTGTATTTTTTAGGGTAACATTAGTTGAGACTTGAGCACTGAGGTAGATTACAGTCTGGCCCCAGGCAGCACCTTTCCCTAAAAGGCAGTACATTTTTAGATTCACTAGCAGTCCCAGCTGCCTATCCCCTTTCTGCAAAGTCCCCTGGTTGCCCTGCCCCCCTCAAGCAGAGGGGATTCCAGGAGTCTTTCTTTTCTTTTATTTATTTTTAATTTTTTTTTTTATTTGAGAGAGAGAGAGTGCACACAAGCAGGGAAGAAGGGCGGGGTGGGGGTGGGAAGAGTGAGAGAGAGAGAGAGAGAGAGAGAGAGAGAGAGAGAAACAAAGAAGGGCAATCCCAAACAGACTCAAACACTCAGTGAAAAGTCCCAAGGTGCAGCTCAATTCCACAACCCTGGGATCATGACCTGAGTCGAAATCAAAAGTCGAGCGCTCAACTGACTGAAACTCCCCAGGCGCCCCCCAGGATTCTTTCTGCTTCTGTATTCCTTTCCCCATATCACCAGCAGATCTCAGGACCCACCCATTTTTCCCAATTATCTGTCTGCCTCTTTTACTAGAGTGAATAGCTTCTTTTTAAAATCTTTTTTCTTATTGTGGTAAAATATACACAACAAAAATTTTATTATTTTAAGTATGTTAAGTGTACAGTTCAGTAATGGTAAGTATATTCACACTGTTGTGCAATCATCACCACCATCCATCTCCAGAACTTTTTTCATCTTATAGAATGGAAATTCTGTACCCATTAAACAGTAATCCTCATCCCCACTTCCTCCCAGCTCCTGGCAACCCTCATTCTCTGTCTCTGAATCTGATTATTCTAGGAAACTCACAGAAGTGGAATCATACAGTATTTTTGTGTTTGTGTGCCTGCCTTAACTTCTTTTAACATGATGTCCTCAGGTTCATCCCTGCTGTAACATGCTTCTACATTTTATAAAGATAGCTTCTTGAAGTCAGGAATCGTTCAATAAATGTTTAAATTTGTTTGAGTTGAAAAACTGGGTGGATATAAAGGTAAAGTAATGAGATCTGTAAATAGTCCCAAACAGGAGGAAATAAACACTGACAGCCCCATATCAACAGGGTGAGCCCACAGATCAACAGGCATGCATATGGCCAGAGTGCCTGGTACCCCACACTGACCTGCTGCTTCAGTTCCACCCTCCAGATGTCTCTTGTGAACAATCTCAACCTGGAACTACACAGGCAAGGAAATTCAGGGAGAAGTGGTTCCAGCTGAGCTGTGTCAAAGTGTGAAGGCCACTAAAATGCCATGAGAGTGTATCCCAGGGGCACTTGGGTGGCTTTGGCTCAGGTCATGATTTCATGTTCACGGGTTTGAGCCCCACATCAGGCTCTGTGCTGACCGCTCAGAGCCTGGAACCTGCTTTGGGTTCTGTGCCTCCCTGTCTCTCTGCCCCTCCCCTGCTCATGCTCTGTTTCTATCTCTCAAGAATATAATAAACATTAAAAAAAAAAAAAAAGAGCATGTCCCAGACGGGAGAGTTTCCATGTTGACCAGATACAGATAAGAACCAATCCTTCTCTTTGCAATTGTACATATCTGGTGACTTAAAATTTATCCACAATTGTCTCTGGCTTCATACATTGCAAATTTTCTCTTCTACTACCCACATACTTGTGGTGCCAGGTGCCTTAGGGGCCTATTCTTATTGGGATATGACCTCTGACCTTGCATGTCTACATGTGTGAGGCAGCACATTGGACAGTAATATTCCTAGAAAGCATTCCTAAACCAGGACAGCTAGTAATAACTAAACACGGAAGTGCTTGCAAATCACATAAATACAGGGGCATTTGGCTGGCTCAGTCGGTAAAGCATGAGACTCTTGATCTCTGAGCTGTTAAGTTTGAGCCCTATGTTGAGTGTAGAGATTACTTAAAAATAAAATATTAAAAAAAATCACATAAATATAGTCTACTAAATCTAAACCAAATATATTCCGGCCCAACTTACCCTTAGCTGGACCTTCAAAATGCTGCACCCACAGGGGTGCTTAGCTGCCTCAGTTAGTAGAACATGTGACTCTTGATCTCAGGGTTATGAGTTCAAGCCCCATGTTGGGTGCAGAGATTACTTAAATAAATACATAAATAAGTAAATAAATAAATATGAAAATGCTGCAGCCATTTCAACACCACTGAACACAAAAGAAGCTTGAGAGAGGGAAAGTTGGAGTACAAAGAGAAAGCACCTTGACTAATGGTAGTTAAAATTTCATTTTTAGGGGCGCCTGGGTGGCTCAGTCGGTTGAGCGTCCGACTTCAGCTCAGGTCACGATCTCGCGGTCCGTGAGTTCGGGCCCCGCGTCAGGCTCTGGGCTGATGGCTCAGAGCCTGGAGCCTGCTTCCGATTCTGTGTCTCCCTCTCTCTCTGCCCCTGCCCCGTTCATGCTCTGTCTCTCTCTGTCTTAAAAATAAATAAACCGTTAAAAAAATTTTCATTTTTATACACTTTAAGAAAACAAATGACCTAGAAAGGGCCCATTTAAGTCAGGAACCCTGAGGCTTAACCTCCACTGGCTTCAGGTAAAGTTGCCTTTGGCTCCTTCCATGCTAAGCATTAGTTCAATTGATTTTTGTTTTAATTTTTTGTTAAGAATATTTTCCAACATACACAAAGTTGAGGAATGTGTAACAAATCCCATTCCCACCTCGTGTACCCATCACTTGGCTTCAATAATTATCAGTATTGGTTCATTATTTTAGTGTCCCCCATTGCCATCCCCAAGCTTATTATGCTCTAGAGGTAATGTCTCTGGCCCCTCTCCTTCTTTCTCAGATCTCTGCAAGGTTCTTACCCTACCAGATTGCTTAATTAAACAGGATAATATGTCTTTCCTAAATTTCATATTTTTAAATGTCCTTGGGGATAAACATGTATTTTTATTTTTGTTTTAGAGGCTGTGAATAAAAACAGATTTGACTACCTCAAAGGAGGAACGCTGGATCCTTTTCTCTATTATATCCAGAAATATAGGAAATTAATAAAGCCTTATTTTAAAATACACAAAAATTAGAAAACAGCTCTTGAAACCTATGAGTTAGTAATCTCATGAAGAAGCTCAACAAAACCACAGAAGTCCTGGTGAGAATGGGCATAACTACAATTTCTTCAAGCAGAATCTGAAAGAAATTGAATCACCTCTTGTGGGAGGTCCTACTTTACTTAAAAGGCCACAAGGCCTGGGGCATTTTAATAAGGAGAACTACTCATATAGCAGTTCTTGGAATTATAATGAAGCTGGTGGAACATTTTCACATTATATTTATTAAATACCTACTGGTTACAAGTCACTAACCCGGGTGCTGGGGGCACACAGCACTGACAAGATAACCAGGTCCCTGATCTCAAAGAGCTCACAGTCTATTCCTAAAGATGATGTTTTTTAAACTAGAGCACTAGTGGCTTTTCTAAGAGGGGGCTTCCCACATGACCCTAGCACTGTCCCCTAAATGACAATAATACAAGCCCCCCTCCCTTTGATCAGTGGGCAGAAGTTCCCTCCCACCTTGAGAGCCACTGAGGGAAAGGCAACAATAAGAAAGTAAATTCATGGAGAGCCTGGGGGGCTTAGTAAGCATCTGATTCTTGGTTTGGGCTCAGGTCATGGTCTCACAGTTTGTGGGACTGAGCCCAGAATAGGGCTCTGCGCTGACAGCATGGAGCCTGCTTGGGATTCTCTCCCTCTCTCTCTCTGCCCCTTCCCCACTTGCACTCTCTCTCTCTCTCTCAAAATTGATAAACTTTAAAAAAATATATTAAGAAAAAGAAAGAGAATTCACAAACCCATAAAAATTGTGATATGGGCTGCGATGGAAACTGTCAGGTTGCTGTGCCAGTGGAATAGATTGGGAGGACACTCTAGTTTGGGCAGTCAGTGCAGGCCTCTTTGAGCAGGGGGCAAGTAGTCTAAATGTCCCAGAGGACAAGAAGGTGTAGCTGTAAGTGTTCTGGTAGGTAAGGAGCAACATGGATGGTAGGTAAGGGCCCTAAAGTGGGAAATGGCTTAGTGAACTTAGTGAACTTAAAAAAAGTGGAAAGAAGCACATGGGGCTGAAGTAAGGTGGAGAGATAGGCAGAGGTCAGATCCTGTAAGGCCTTCAGAGTTGTGGTGATGAATTTGGGTTTTATTCTAAATGCTTCCTATTGGAAGCCACCAAAGGATTTTAAGAAGAGAATTGATGTAATAATGGTAATAAGGAGAAGTAATTAATGCTACTGAGCACCTGCTCTGGGCCAGCAAGGCTTTAAGCTCTTTATATATATTAACTCAATTTATCCTTATAACAGCCCTATGAGGTGAGTATATTTATATTCCCATCTTACAGAGGAGGAAACTGAAGCACGGAGAACTTAAGTAACTTGCCTAAAGTCTAGTACAGTCTGGGAACCACTTGCTGAACCAAGTAAAGTGCTGAACTAGTGAAGTTTAGCACAGCTAGTAAAGCCTGTGTTAATACCTTAGTCCCCCAACTGTGAAGCGGCAGGAGTTGTATTTGCTGAAAGTAGTGCAATCTGGCAGGAAGGAGTTAGAGTGAAGAGTTGTGTTTGCTGCCCTACTTCAGAAGCATTTCTCTGACCCAGAAAGTTGCCCATATCTATTCTGATCCTATTGCAGGCATATGTATCCCATGATGGATTAACTGTTAATTAAGGCATGCACATGGTGAGGCTCACATATTAGGCATTACTTCTAACAACAAAAACAATGAATCCCTCGGAAAATTGGCCTGTCCTGGCTGGGAAAACGCAAAAGTCGCCTTAAAAACCCAGAAGCACGAAGAGAAGTAACTGGATGGAGTCACCAGAAAACCTCTGAAGAAGTGGCCATCCATTCCGTGCCTCTGCTCTGCCCGCCATGATAGCGGACAAGAAGGTTCTGAGCTCTCAGACATCCCTGGTTAGGGGCGGGAACAGGTGCTCCAGGCAGCGGGGCGTGACTTGCGGGGACGAGGTGGGGCTGGGCTGGGCTTGTGGGGCGGGCCCACGTGGGGGGCGTGCCCACGGGGCGTGGCGAGATGAGGAAGGACCTGTCTGAGGCGGGGCGCGCGCGTCAGGAAGATGGCGCTGCGTCTGCTGTGGAGAGCGCCACGCGGAACGGCGGCGGCGGCGCTGTCGAGGCTGTGAGTGCAGGTCCCTGGTCCCCCGCCACCCGGGCCGGCCTCCCCAGTTCCTGCCGGGAACCCCCGCCGGCCGGGAGCACCGTGCCCCTCTCGCGCGCCGGCTCGACCTCTGCCAAGGTCGCCGACGCCCAGCGAGGGTCGCCCGTCCTCCGCGTGCCTCCCTGTGGGAGGGTCATTGCTTGGGGGCCGGGAAAAATGGGTACAAACATTCGATTAGCAGCCCCAGAACACAAAACCAGCCCCCCGCCACCCCCACAAGTGGAAACCGCGAACGTGTGCTGTTTGATAAAAGGGGTCCTGGAATCAGCGTCCGCGAGGCGGCTCGCCTGCTGAGGGAGAACACCCTTCGCTCGTTGGTTCAGCACAGCGGTTCCCAAACTGGTCTCAGGACCCCTTTACGCGCCGAAAAACTATTGACCCCGACGAGCTCTTGCTTGTATCTAGTAATTTTTGCGGCGTGAGGAGTTAAAACAAGTTTAAAAAAATCTTCATTTACGAATAACACACCCGTTGCATTTTAACACACCCATATGTAGTGAAAGAGTGGTGTGGTTTTAGATTTTCGAAAGTCTCTTTGGTTTAATAGAGGACAGCTGGAGTCTCCTCTCCGCTGATTTGGAGGAGGTTTACAAAGCAGTTCCGGGCTCACGGAGGTGCTAGTTGGAAAAGGGAAGACCTCTCAGACCGTGTCGAAGGGGGTCGGGAACTCTCAGGTGTGCTGGGACCGCCCTTGGATAGCCGCTGGGCTAGCAGTTGCCAACTACATGCACACACGTTACCTTATCTGGCTCCCTGACCACCATGTGAAGAAGTCAGAACGAGGAAACTGAGGCTTGGAGAGGCTAAGTGACGCCAAGCAGAGAATGGCAGAGTTTGGTTTAGAAACCAAGCCTGTGGCTCTTGGTCTGGAACTTCTTCCATTTGCTTGCTCCCTGCTTCCCGACTCTCCAGTGTGTCCCGCGCCAGGCCCTACCCCGTCTTGTACATCCCGCCTTCCCCTTTCCCAGACCTGAGCCTGGTCTGTGGCCCTGGGCTCAGGGGTTCACCCCTGGAACCAGAGATGGCTGCCAAGGCGGTAACACCCAGGCCCTTCCAGAAGGCCCCCTTTTCCTTCAGTAATGTGGTCCAGTGACCACATGCAGTCACCTATTTCTAAGGCACTTGGGGCTCATCTCAAAGTGCTCTTTGCCATCTTTAGCACCTGGGCTCATTCTCCACACACACATCCTACGAAGGCCATGGCAGCAGGCTTTCGTGCTGGGTGCTTCAGGGAGCGTGCTTCCTGGGTTAAATCCTCTGTTTCCCCATCTTCAGAACACACAGAATTGGGAGAAGTAAAGGTGCTAAACGTCAGCTTAGAAAGGTCTGCCTAGAGATGCCTTAATTTCTAGTTAGGTTGCATTTAAGCTTCAGGCCGGTAGACCTGCTTCTGGTGGCTTTTTCCTTCTGTTTTTAGAGTGTCAGGAGCATTGCTGCTAGGCGGGGACCATGCGAGTGCTGTCCTTGATGCCTCGTTTTCCACCCTGCCTCTGGCCCTGCTGCTTTCTGTAGCCACTGCTCAATTTATGTAAATACCTGCCCTCAGTCTCGGGGAGCATAACTCTCCACTCCTAGGGATGCTATTGGTTCAACTGTCTTTTAAGTCCTCTCTGTCGACAGAGAAAATTAAAAAAAAAAAAAAAATGTGAATAGTAACCCATATATATATACCTTCATCTATAAATATATATATTTTTACAATAGGCTCTACACCCAAGGTGGGGCTAGAACTCACCAACCTGAGATCAAGAGTTACGTGCTCTACCGACTGAGCCAGATGCCCCCGGATATTTCTGTATAAAACCACTGTATCTATATTAACCTAAACCTGAGTTCATACTGCCTCCAATTGTAATCCATTGCCACATGGATCATTCTAGCCTCCTCCCCTTTGCTTGATTAATAAATTTTCACTACAACAGTTAGAAACCTGGCTCCCATCATCCACCATCCACCATCCAGTTACTTAATTGTTCAGTTTTAGCATACCCATACAGCAGTATTTGAATTGTTAGGCCATACTCTGGGGGAAAGAACTGTCAACGAAGTACAGTACGTGTGTGCAGTTCCTTTTCCTTTAGTCTTACAGGTGCCACTCATTTCCATAGTTACTTAGTTCAGGGCCTATTTCTCCCATCCCCTTCAGTGAGGTTGTTTCATACATTTGCAATACAGTTTCAGAGTCCCTTGTCATAATCTGCATTATTTCCTACCTCCCACATGAATTTTTTTTAAATTGCATATATTAAGGTTTGTTCTTTTTGTTATAAAATACTGTGGATTTTGACAAATGCATAATATCATGTATCTACCATAAGAGTATTATATACAGAATTGTTTTATTTCCCTGAAAATCCCCCTGTGCTTCACCTGTTTGTCCATCCTGGCTTCTCCCAAACTCCTGATCATATTCCTGTCTCTATAGTTTTGCCTTTTCCAGAATGTCATAGAATTGGAATTACATAGTATGCAGTCCCATTAGATTGCATTCTTTCACTTAGCAATGTTCATTAAGGTTCCTCCCATGTCTTTTTCATGGCTTCTTAACTCATTTTCTTTTACTGCTGAATATTCCATTGTAGAGATGTTTCACAGTCTGTCTGTTCACCTATTGAAGGACATTTTAGTTCTATAAAGGTTTAATAAAGCTAGTATAAACATTCTCGTGCAGATTTTCTCTGGGTATAAGTTTTCAAATTAATTGGGTGAATACCTAGGAATATGATTGTATGGTAGCTTTGTAAGAAACTACAAACTATCTTCCAAAGTGCCTGTACCATTTTGCATTCCAATCATCAGTGGAAGGATGCTGTACATCCTTGCCAGCATTTAGTATTGTCAGTTGAAAAAACTTGTTTAGTCATGCTAACAGGTGCGTAGTGGTATCTGTTGTTGGTCTAATGTTCGTTTGTTTTAATTTGAAATTCCCTGATGTCAGGTGATGTTGGACATCTTGTTATATGTTTATTTGCCATCTGTGTATCTTCTTTGGTAAGGTGTGTATTCTGATCTTCTGCCTACTTCTTAGATTGTTTTCTTATTGTTGAGTTTTAAGTATTTGTTGCATAGTTTAGATATAAGTCTTATAAAAGATATATGTTTGGCAAATATTTTCTCCCAGTCTGTGACTTGTCTTTTCATTCTCTAATGGTATCTTTGACAGAGCAGAAGTTTTTTTATTTTAATGAAATCATGCTTACTTTTTCTTTCGTGGATCATGCTTTTGCTGTTATTTTTAAAAACTCATTGCCGGGGCGCCTGGGTGGCGCAGTCGGTTAAGCGTCCGACTTCAGCCAGGTCACGATCTCGCGGTCCGTGAGTTCGAGCCCCGCGTCGGGCTCTGGGCTGATGGCTCGGAGCCTGGAGCCTGTTTCCGATTCTGTGTCTCCCTCTCTCTCTGCCCCTCCCCCGTTCATGCTCTGTCTCTCTCTGTCCCAAAAATAAATAAACGTTGAAAAAAAAAATTAAAAAAAAAAACAACTCATTGCCAAATCCAGAGTCACATAGATTTTCTCCTGTATTTCCTTCTAAAAGTTCTACAGTATTATGTTTTATACTTGGGCCTGTGATCCATTTTAAGTTAGTTTTTATAAGTAGAAGGTGTTTGTCTAATTTTTTTGGATGTTGATCCAATTGTTCCATCCCATTTGTTGAAAAAATTGTCCTTTCTCCATTAAATTGCTTTTGCTCCTTTGTCAAAGGTCAGTTGGCCCTATTTGTGTGGGTCTGTTTCTGGACTCTTAATTTTGTTATATTGACCTGTGTGTCTGTTCTTTTGCCAATATTATGCTGTCTTTATTACTGTAACTTTATAGTAAGTCTTGAAGTTGGGTAACATCAGTTCTCCAACTTCAGTTTTCTTTCATATTATGTTCGCTATTCTGAGTCTTTGCCTTTCTGTATAAACTTTAGAATGAGTTTGCTGATATCCACAAAATAGCTTGCTGAGATGTGATTGGAACTGCATTGAATCTATAGATTAAATTGGGAAGAATTGACATCTTCACAATATTGAGTCTTCCAATCCATGAATACGGACTATTTCCCCATTTATTTAAATGTTCTCGATTTCTTTCATCAGAGTTGTATAGTTCTCTGCATACAGGTCTTGTACATGTGTTGTTAGATTTATACCTAAATATTTCATTCTTTGGGTGCTGTTGCAAATGGTATCGTGTTTTATTTATTTTTTTTATTTTTTATTTAAAAAAAATTTTTTTTTCAACGTTTATTTATTTTTGGGACAGAGAGAGACAGAGCATGAACGGGGGAGGGGCAGACAGAGAGGGAGACACAGAATCGGAAACAGGCTCCAGGCTCTGAGCCATCAGCCCAGAGCCCGATGCGGGGCTCGAACTCACGGACCGCGAGATCGTGACCTGGCTGAAGTCGGATGCTTAACCGACTGCGCCACCCAGGTGCCCCTGGTATCGTGTTTTAAATTTCAAATTCCAATTGTTCATTGCTAGTTTATAGGAAAGCAATTATCTTTTAAATATTAATTTTGTATCCTGCAGCCTTGTCATAATCACTTATAATTTACATGAGTTATTTTTTGTGAGTTCTTTGGGATTTTGTACATAGATGATCATGTAGTTCTCAAAAACTTTTTAAAAAATTAATTAATTTTAAGAGAGAGTGTGAGTGGGAGAAAGAGAGAGAGAATCCCAAGCAGGCTCCACTGTGCCAGGTGTGGAGCCTGATGCAGGGCTTGAACCCACAAACTGTGAGATCATGACCTGAGCTGAAACCAAGAGTCAGACACTTAACCAACTGAGCCACCCAGGCAGGCATCCCTCAAAAACATTTTTATTTCTTCTTTCTCAAGATGTGTGCCTTTTTATTTCCTTTTCTTGTTTTATTGCACTAGCTAGTGGCTCTAATAAGATGTCAATAAGAGTGATGAGAGGTGGCATTCTTGCCTTGTTCCCAATCTTAGGGAAAGCATCCAGTTTCCCATCATTAATTATGATATAAGCTGTATGTATTTTGTAGATGTCTTTTATTCCCCATTTGCTGATACTTTTTGTTTTTTATTGTGAATGGGTGTTGGATTTTATCAGGTTCTTTTTCTGCATCAATTGATATGGTTTTCCTTGTTTAGCCTGTCAATGTGGCAGATTACATTAATTGATTTTTGGATGTTGAACCAGCTTTGTATCCCTGGAATAAATCCCATTTGGTCATGGTGTATAATTCTTTTTATACATTTTTGGATTTGATCTGCAGATATTTTGTTAGGGGTTTTTTATCTATGTTCATGAGAGATATTGGTCTGTAATTTTCCTTTTTTGTACTGTGTGTGTGTGTGTGTGTGTGTGTGTGTGTGTGTGTGTGTGTGTTTTGGGGGGGTGGGGAGAGAATGCAGGTGTGAGTGGGGGAGAGGCAGAGGAAGAAAGAGAAAATCTTAAGCAGGCTCTATGCCCAGCATGGAGCCTGGCACAGAGCTTGATCTCACGACCTAGGCCAAAATCAAGAGTTGGTTGCTTAACCCAGTGAGCCACCCAAGCGCCCCTGTAGTGTGTTTATTGGTATTGGTTTCTGTGTATCTCATGACTTTTTTGTTTCTCTATTCCTTCTTTACTGCTTTCTTTTGTACTAAGTGAATACTTTGTAATGTTTTAATATTTTAAATTTCTTTAATGATTTTTAACTACTTTTTTACTTTTTAAATTGGAGTATCGTTGACACAGTTTTTTTTTTTTAATACTGTTTTTAAAGAGATTTTTTAGTGGTTACTCTAGGGCTTACCATGTACATTTTTGAAAAGAATTGTGGTAAAATAAAATACATGTAACATAAGCTTTGTCATTTTAACCATTCTAAGTATACAGTTTAGTGGCATTGCCACATTCACACTGTTGTGCAACCATTACCACTATCCACATTTTTTTCCTCACTCCAAACAGAAACTCTGTACTCATGAAGCACAATAATTCCTTCTCTATCACCTGGTAGTCCCTAGTCTACTTTCTGTGTTTCTGAATTTGCTTATTTTAGATTGTAAGTGGGATCATATAATTTACATTCTTTTGTTTCTGGCTTATCTCACTTTGCATAATGTTTTCAAGAATCATTCATGTTGTAGTATGTATGAGAACTGCATTCCTTTTTATGACTGGCTAATATTCCATCGTAAGTATATTGCCATAGACATATTAACTTATAAGAATCTACTTTTGATTTATACTAAATTCCAGAAGAGAAATGTTACTTCTATATAGTTCTATTTCCGTTCCTTCTTTTTTGTGGTATTATAGTTATACATATTATATTTCTTTTTTCTTTTTTTTTTTTTTAGTGTTTTTTATTTATTTTTGAGAGAGAGAGAGAGAGAGAGTGTGTGAGTGGAGGGGGGCAGAGAGAGAGGGAGACACAGAATCTGAAGCAGGCTCCAGGCTCCGAGCTATCTGCACAGAGCCTGATACGGGGTCCAAACTCACCGACTGCAAGATCATGACCTGAGCCAAAGTTAGACGCTCAACCAACACCACCCAGGTGCCCCACATATTATGTTTATATATTACAAACCCAGTATACATTGTTGTAGTTTTACTTATTTTATGTCTTTTAATTAATTAAAAAAAACTTTTTAAATGCTTTATGTTTGAGAGTGAGAGAGCGTGAGTAGGGGTGGGGCAGAGAGAGAGGGAGACACAGAATCTGAAGCAAGTTCCAGGCTCTGAGCTGTCAGTACAGAGCCCCACACAGGGCTCGAACCCATGAACTGTGTGAGATCATGATCTGAGCCAAAATCGGATGCTCAACTGACTGAGCCACCCAGCCGTCCCTTAATTGATTAATTTTCAAAGAAAGCTCCATGCCCAATGTGGGGCTTGAGCTCATGACCCTGAGGTAAAGGGTCGCATGTTCTACTGACTGAACCAGCCAAGCACCCCAATTTTATGTCTTTTGAAGAAACTTAGAGAAGGAGACACAAATTCACAGACACAAGTTCACAGACACACACACATTTTGTAGTATTTGTTATACTTACTTTCTTATTTACTAGTTCTGGTTTTCATTTGTTCCTATAGAGTTGAGTCACCATCTGGTGCCATTTTTTAACACAGTACATCTTTGTTCTCACCTCCTTTGTGTTGTTATTGGTAAATATACTACATTTCTATATGTTACTGGCCTGACAACACAATTATATAATATTCTTTTATGTAGTTGCTTTTTAAATTAGACAAGAGAAGAAAGGAGCAGGAATGTGCATTTATCCTTAATTACTTTATTACTATTTGTGTATGTGTGTGTATGGATTTGATCTGTCTGGGATCACTTACTTTCAGCCTGAAGAACTCTCTTTAGTATGTCTTTAAAATTCTTTTTTTTTTAAATTTTTTTTTTCAACGTTTATTTATTTTTGGGACAGAGAGAGACAGAGCATGAACGGGGGAGGGGCAGAGAGAGAGGGAGACACAGAATCCGAAACAGGCTCCAGGCTCCGAGCTGTCAGCAGAGAGCCCAACGCGGGGCTCGAACTCACGGACCGCGAGATCGTGACCTGAGCCGAAGTCGGCTGCTCAACCGACTGAGCCACCCAGGCGCCCCTAAAATTCTTTTAAGTTTATTTATTTATTTTGAGAGAGAGAGAGCGCAAGTGGGGTAGGGGCAGAGAGACAATCCCAAGCAGGCTCCGCACTGTCAGTGCAGAGCCCCATGCAGGGCTCAAACTCACAAACCGTGAGATCATGACCTGAGCCTAAATCAGGAGTCAGACTGACCACCCAGGTGCCCCTCTTTAATATTTCTTGTAAGGTGGGTCTGCTAGCAATAGCCCTACACGTGTGTGTGGCCTTTCAAACCCTCTCCTTTCTCCCTTTTTAGTTCAGTCCCTGCCGCTGTTTCCACTTTTCCACTTTCTCTCCAGCTGCTTTTGGGGGGCGGTGCTTTTCCTCGTATTCTCCCCCCCACCCTCATCCTGTCTCCCCACGCAAAAACAGCTCCCTGCCCTCCACAGCTTTTCTCTCCCCCAGTTCGCCTCTCTGCGCTGCGTACCTGCTGAATTCTGTGGTTCTGGTTGTGCAGATTGTTGTGTTAATCCTCAGATCACTTGTCTAGGTGTGCAGGATGGTTTAGTGTTGGTCTGGCTGTATTTCATGGACGCAAGACACAAAGATAACTTCCATGCTGTTCCACCATCTTGGCTCCTCCCTGTGTGTGGCCTTTCAGAAGCCCAGGAAAAGGTCAGAGCTTTTCAAAGTTGATGGATATCTCATTTTCCAGCTTTTTCATTAAAGCTTTATTTAAGGTATACAAGTATACAGCTTTATTTAAGATTTTATTTTTAAGTCATTGCTACACCCAGCATGGGGCTTGAACCCACAACCTTGAGATTAAGAGTTGCGTGTTCTGCCGACTAAGCCAGCCAGGTGCCCAGGTGTACAGTTTTATAATTTAACATCTGCGTACACTACAAAGTGGTTACCACCACAAGTCTAGTTACCATCCTTCACCATACTGTTGACCCTCTTTACCCATTTTGCCCACCAGGCCCCCAACCCTGTTAACCCTCTGGTAACCATTAGTCTGTTCTCTGTATCTGAGATTATTTTTATTTTGTTTGTTCATTTCATTTTTTTTTTTTAAGATTCTACATGTAACATCATATGGTATTTGTATGGTATTTGCTCTTCTCCATCTGACTTACTTTGCTTGAATACCCTCAAGATCCAAACATGTTGCAGATGGCAAGATTTCATTCTTCTTTGTGGCTGAGTAGTATTTCATTGTATAAATACACCACATCTTTATCCATTCATCTGTTGATGGACATTTTGTTTCCGTATATTGGCTATTGTAAACAGTACTGCAGTGAACATAACAATAAACAGGAGAGCATATATCTTTTTAGTGAAAGTTTTCCTATTACCTGGAGGTAGAAGAGTTGGGTCATAGGGTAGTTCTATTCTTAATTTTTTGGGGAAACTCCAAATTGTTTTACATAGTGGCTGCTCCAGTTTACGGTCCCAGCAACAGTGTGTGAGGGTTCCCTTTTCTCTGCACCCTCTCCAACACTTGTTATTTTTTGTCTTTTTGGTAATAACCATTTTTACAGGGGTTAGGTAATATCTTATTTTGGTTTTTATTTGCATATCCCTAATAATTATTGATGTTGAGCATCTTTTTCATTTGCCTGTTGGCCATCTCTATGTATTCTTTGGAGAAATGTCTATTCAGATCTTCTCCCCATTTCATAATCAGGTTGTTGTTGAGTTGTATGAATTCCTTTTGTATATTTTGGATATTCACCCCTTATTGGGTATGTGGTTTGCAAATATTTTCTCCCATTCAGTGGGTTGACTTTTCATTTTCCTGTTAATTTCTTTTGCTCTACAGAAGCTTTTTACTTTGATGAGGTCCCATTTGTTTAGTTTTACTTTTGTTTTTCTTGCCTTTGAAGTCAGATCCACAAAGACGTTGCTAAGACTGATGTCAAGGACTTTACTGCTTATGTTTCTTCTAGGAGTTTTATGGTTTCAGGTCTTACATTCTAGTTTTTAATCCATTTTGAGTTAATTTTTGTGTATGGTGTAATATAGTGGTCTGTATTCTTGTGCATGTAGCTATCCAGTTTCCCCAACACTATTTATTGAAGAGACTGTTCTTTCTCCATTGTATATTCTTGGCTCCAGCTTTTCCTTTTAAGCTTTTTGGTTAGCCTGTCGTTTGCCCTGTTATCCAGCATCTCAGGTAGCGATGATATTAAATAATTGCTTCGGATTGTTTTGACAAACGCCCTCAGGGAGAATGCTGTTCCCACTGTTCAGGCTCTAAGCCAGGTGAGCCCTGCAAATGGAGTCTTCCAGGGAGCTACCAGGTGGCAGTTCTCTGTGTGTGGTGCTTTCAAAGACCTCCCACCCTACCCTGTCCCTTCCGGTGGCTGCCAGGCTGCTGGTTTTCACAAGGATTATGACTGTTGGTTTTTAAGGCTACCACCGAACTGGGGAGAGGGCGTGGGTAAGTTAAAAAAAACCAACAACAAAAACCCACATGGTTTGCTGTTCTTAACTGAGATTCATCCGTGTTTCTTGAATAAATGCTCCCAGATTGCTGCAGGCCTTTGGTTAATGTCTAGAATTCTAAAAAAGTTGATTCTGACTGCTAATATTCTCATTGTTATTGTAGAGGATTAGGTTTTTGAAGTTCCTTTCTCTGCAATTTTGCTGGTCACCCCTGCTTAGAATTTTGATCAAGAATTTGAGTTGGGGTGCCCAGATGGCTCAGTTAGTTGAGCATCTGGTTCTTGATTTCGGCTCAGGTCATGATCTCATGGTTTATGGGATTGAGCCCCATGTCGAGCTCTGTGCTGACAGTGTGGAGCCTGCTTGGGATTCTCTGTATCCCTCTCTCTCTGCCCCTCCCCTGCATGTGCGCTCTCTCTCTCTCTCTCTTTCTCTCTCAAAATAAGTAAAATAAACTTAAAAAAAAAAAGAATGGATTTGAATTTATAAAATGTTTTTTCAGTATCTGTTGTGATCATGTGGCTTTTCTTAAGTATGTTAATATGATGAATCAGATTGATTAGTTAAAAAAATTTTTTTTAATGTTTATTTATTTTTGAGACAGAGACAAAGCATGAGTGGGGGAGGAGCAGAGAGAGGGGAAACACAGAAGCTGAGGCAGGCTCCAGGCTCTGAGCCATCAGCCCAGAGCTGGATGTGGGGCTCGAACTCACAAACCATGAGATCATGATCTGAGCTGAAATAGAGTTGGACGCTTAACCAAATGAGCTCCCAGGTGCCCTGAAGTGTTATTTTGAAATATTTATTGGCATCATTAGAAATTGACTTTACTTGCCCAAGTGCATGGTGAGAAGCTAAAAGGAGATGCTATAAACAAATATGTTTTGGGTTGTAAGGCAGAAAGTAATGTTAAGTGGTCCGGGAGGTAGGGGACCAACCATCTCAACTTTCCCAGGACATTCCTGGTTTTAGCACCAAAAGTCCCACATTCCAGGAAACCTGTTTCAGGCAAAGCAGGATAGTTATTCACTCTAGAGATAGAGAAGTGAAGGGCTGGGACACCTGTGTGTCTCAGTCGGTTGTGTCCGACTTTGGCTCAGGTCATGATCTCATGGTTCATGGGTTTGAACCCCACATTGGGCTCTGTGCTGACAGCTCAGAGCCTGGGGCCTGCTTCAGATTCTGTGTCTCCATCTTTCTCTGCCCCTTCCCTGCTTGTGCTCTGTCTCTGTCTCTCTCTCTCTCAAAAATAAATAAACATAAAAAAAAGGGGGGGGGTGAGAGAGAGAGAAGTGAAGGGCTGTAGGATGAAATGAAGATGACCTAAGATGGTAGACCAGGGCCTTTGTTAAGAGGCTGAAGAGAAGAGAAAGAGGGAGGAGACTCTGAGGATGTAGGAAATACCATGACAGGGTACATAGACCAGGAGTAGCCTGGGGGCAGGGAACATGTCCTCGGGCTGGACGGAGAAGTTGGTGGGAAATGAGGTATCCCAGAGAAAAACTAGTGGGCAACAGCCAAGCTGGTGAGTAAGAACTAAAAGTGGTAGCTGGGCCTGAATCGGAAGATACACATGTCCATGGGTGGTACCTCCTGGAGAAGATATCCCTGCAAAGGGAAACTCCCAGCAAGGTACTGTTTGCCAAAACAAGGCTGTGCCACGTCTACTAAATAGCATAGCCTTTGCTTGTGGATCTGTCTATTCCAGCATGTAGTGCTTCAGCTCTCATTGTACTGTTTCCCTGTCATAGAGTTTTGCTGTGAACTAGAACCATCTGTGTGGGTACAGGCCAGGAGGAAGAACATTGGGTAACCTAAATGGTTTCTGTGGGAAAGGCCAGCAGGTAGGTAGGAAAGGCCAGGACCTGAAGATGAATTCTGACTAAACAACCGTTACCCTATACCCCCATGGGCCCATAGCGGAGTTGAGGACAATTTTACCACATGTGCTTTTCTCTACTCCCCAGACTGTGGCCACCAAAGTCTTTGCCCTCTCAAGGAACTGTCCTGAGTGCCCCTGTCTTGCAGAATGTTTGAGTGACATATGCACTTTACTATTCTAGAAATACTCCATGTGGTGTGTTGAGAATAGAGTATTCTCTGAAGTTACTTACATATGAGACTTAGAAAGTGAACACATATGCGTGGTTGTGGATGAGCCTGGGGGAAGACATCATACATAGTGAAATCACATCCACAGAGTGGCTGACATGGCTCAGCATCGGTACTTTCCTGAAGTGACTGTTTTCTCCAGTTAGGGCTTTACAGCAGCCAATGTCTGATTGATGTAATTTCTGAGAACAGCCTTTGGTCAGTTTCCTTAACTGGGTGTTGTGGTGGCTGCTCTATAGGAGCTGCTATTTTATGTGTGACTCCCTGTGAGGAAGTCTGCTAAAATTTTAGGTACATGTGGCTAAAATTTTAGGAAGGCAGGGAGAAGAAAGCTGGGCTCCTTGGGGAGTGGTTATTGATGGGTTTGATGACTGTTCTTAAGATTGGAAGAGTTGTTAATTGTAAAAACAATATGCTTTCGTGCCCCTGAGTGCAACTGGAGCTGTATTCTATTGATACATTTGGCTTCTTTATTCCTCTACACATTGCTCATGATGGCAACAGTTTCAGAATTTTATTAGTTAATAAAAAAATCAAAGAAATAACGTTTATGTTTTCATATAGGTCACTGGGTATGAATTTAAATCCATTGCAATTCAAACAGGTTTAATTTATTTCATGTTGTTAACTTGAATGTTTTATTGCATATCAATTAAATAACTCACTTGAATGATGTAGATAATAAATGGGCTCAAGAATTGAGATTTATTCCTTCCTTCCTTCTCTTCCCCTTTCTTTTCTTTTTCTCCTTTTGCACATCTTCCTTCCCTTCCTTCCATAAACCAAGTTTAAGGTGGCTTTTTATTTAGTTGCTTTGATTTTATATTTTGGTTAAGTTTTAGGATGTTAACTAATCTTGCAGCATTGATGTACGCTACTGTTCCATGACTCTGTCACATATATATTTGGGTGTATATAATTCCAGCTATTCATTTAAACTATTTCCAAGTTTTCTGCCTCAGGAAATGCAGAGATAATGTCCCTATACCCGAATCTCTGTGGCAACTCTTACTCATGTACTTTGAGGTGAATTTCTGTATGTGAACTTGCTGGTTCAAAGACTATGGACATTTTAAGCTCTTTGATGCTTGTTTTCAAGTCATTCTCCAGAAAGGGTGAGATACCTGGATTGCAGTATGCCCTTTGGAAGCTCATCTTGCCCAATTTCCTCGGCATCTGCAGGCCTGTGCACAGTAAAGTAAGCAAGACTGTCACAGTCGTCAGCATCTGGCCTAGAAAGAACCCTATCCTCTGGCTGTCAGTCAGGGCCAGCTTTTCTCTCTGTGGCCTCAGCTGTCACACTGACCTTGCTTGTAGGTGGTTCTGGAAACAGCTATGGAATTTTACCCCTTTTGCAAGTTCTCTTTTGAACTACACCATATGTAATGTTTTCCTCTTAGTTGGCCTTTTGAGATTGACAGAGGTGCCTGATTTTATAATAAAGGATTCAAAGTAAATATCTGTGAGAAAGTAAAAATTCTATTTTAATAGGATGCTAGTATGGGCATGTCTTACTTACCTGTTCCCCTTCACTGTGTTCTGGCCAAGAAGGTAGAGTGCTCTGTAAGTATTTGCAGGACACTTTTCAAATATGAATATTCGGAACATGTAAATACTGGAAATTTTAGAAGACACTTCCTACTTTATTGCCCTACTTGGCCACCTTCAGTAAAATTAGGGTCACAGTTCAGTGGTAGAATGTGTTCACTGTTTAACTGAGAGTTCTACATTGGTAAAAAATTGAATTAAAAAAGAGACTCTGTGAACCTTTTGAAAGTTTATATGATAAAAATACCATTGTACATGTATACATTGTACCACTTTACAAGTAGTGCAGGCTCATTTTAAAGCACACTTGTGTTCTTATTTAATGTCACAGTATTGTTTGTGAGAAAGATGATATGTCTTTAATATACGTATCAAAGACAATATGTATTTATTTCTTGGCCAAATACAAAAGTTTAAGAAATCAAAAACAAAAAATCTGTGCCAAGTGCGGTTTTCACACAGAGGCACTGGAGGGCACTCTAGCAATGAGAGATATAAATTGTCTCCTTACAAACATGCCTCTTCGGAAAAGATACGGAAGTTGGTTTTCCTGTCACTTTAAAAAACAATTGTTTTTATTTTTATTTTATTTACTTTAATATTTATTTGCTTTTGAGCAAATAAAGAGAAGACAGAGCGTGAGCCAAGGGAGGGGCAGAGAGTGAGACACAGAATCTGAAGCAGGCTCCAGGCTCCAAGCTGTCAGCACACAGCCCGACCAGGAGAGAACCATGAGATCGTGACCTGAGCCAAATTCAGACACTTAACCGACTGAGCCAGCAAGGCACCCCTTAATTAATTTTTTTAAATTAAGTAATCTCTGTGCCTAGCAAGGGACTCAAACTCACAACCCTGAGATCAAGAGTAATACGCTTTACCGACTGAGTCAGCCAGGTCCTTTCTATCACTTTTTAAGTCAAATGAAAAACACATAGACGGCAGAGGAAATACTTCTATACTGACCTTTTCCCTTGAAAGGTTTATAAGGAACTTAAGCGGATCTGTGCCCCGCGGCACCTTATTACTTCCAGGCAGACTGGCCTCCTTACCACCTATACAACATAGCAACTTCCCCCCAACTATTTCCACGCTCTCATCCCTCTCACTCTACCTGATGTTTTTTCCATTGCATTCATTTCCACTTGACATAATGTATGTTTGTCTGTTTATTGCCTGTCTTCACCCCATCCCCCATGCAGCTATTCATAAGAGCAGACACTTGTTCTGTTTATCCCATTGCTATATACCCCAGCCCTAAAACAGTACTTAGCACATAGTAAGTGCCCAGTATAAATTTGCCAAATAAAAAAAGAACATTTAGGAAGTGAAGTATTTGAGACAGTGTTTCTGGAAATTTGTGCCTTTTTTTTTTTATTGTGGTAAAATATATATAACATAAATTTATCATTTTAACCATTTTTAAGTTCATGGTTCAGTGGCATTAAGTTCACTCACATTTTTGTACAACCATCACTACTGTCTATCTCTGGAACTATATCATCATCTCGAACTGAAACTCGTACCCACTATAGAATAACTCTCCATTGTCTCCTGTCCCAAATCCCTATTCTCCATTTCTGTTTCTATGAATTTGACTATTCTATATTCTCACATAAGTGGAGTCATGCAATATTTGTCTTTTGTGTCTGGCATATTTCACTTAGAATAATGTCAATATCCATGTTGTAGCATGTGTTAGAGTTTGCTTCCTTTTTCAGGCTGAATAATATTTTATTACATGTAAATACCACATTTCGTTTATTCATTCATCCCTCAATGGACATTTGAATGGTTTTCATCCTTTAACTATTGCTAGTGCATATTTTATACAGAGCATAGAAATGTGATGTTTAGGTTTTGAGTCTTAAGTAGATTTCTTTGGAACAGTGATAGATTCTTTAGATTATACCAATGAGTCATAGTTCACCCTTGGATGATTTCTGCCTTCAGGAAAATACTCTTAGTTCAGATTAAAGTAGAAACTTATTTAAGACAAGCTCTGAAAGATCAGAAGTGGTTTAATATCCCTACTGGTGCTATTCAAGTTTTTCTTACAAATGCCAAAAAAACAGAATAAAAAAAAAAAAGGTTCAAAACAAAATCAAATTACTAATTCTCTGGTATAAGCAAGAAGATCTTGGATAGATACTCTGGGGTTCTAGTCCAGTGCTGACCCTGCAGTTAGCCCTTGACCTTGTTCAAGGCTCTTGTCTAAATTGAGGCTTATTTTTCTCACAGTTAAAACAGGAGGTTGGACTAGATGCCTCTTATCGGTTGACATTCCATAATCTAGAAGGAATCTAGAAAGGAATTATTGACTTAAAGTAAGAGGACTTTAGAGAATTTAGAAATATAAAATATATGGCTTTTTGAGCTTTTAGTTATTTTGGTCCATTTCAGCTCAATTTTTTTTAACGTTTATTTATTTTTGAGACAGAGAGAGACAGAGCATGAATGGGGAAGGGTCAGAGGGAGAGGGAGACACAGAATCTGAAACAGGCTCCAGGCTCTGAGCTGTCAGCACAGAGCCTGACACGGGGCTTGAACTCACGGACCGTAAGATCATGACCTGAGCCGAAGTCGGATGCTTAACCAACTGAGCCACCCAGGTGTCCCTTTTTCAGCTCAGTTTGAACAGAGATTGAAGATAAAAGCTTTGCCTTCCCCAAATTTGTGGGTTCAGTAATTGATTGGAACTCTTCTTGCCACGTTGGGAGGTTGTTTTGTTCATGTATTGTTCATTCTTATCCTTTAGAGCTCCCATACAGGAGGTGTCTTCGTTTCTCTCTCTCTGCAGCAGGGACTGCTGCCAGCTGCTTGCTGTGTTCAAGTCCTTAGTTTAAGTGGCTGCTGACTGCCACAGTACAGAGGGGCTCTGATTTCAAAATAATTTGGCTGTACTGAAAATACAAAATCTAGAAGAGATCAGGAATAATTAGAGGTAGATACCCTAAATTTTAGTCTAATCTGCAAGATTGTCTCAGAGAAGTGGAGATGTGATTTTTGCCTGCATTCCATCCTCTTCTAGTTATCTCCTGCGCTCCTAGAGCTTTCATACTGACCCACGAATGCTCCAGTGGGTGGAGCACAGAGCTCTTAGAGCCTGCCTATTCTAGCTCCCATAGTCCACGGTTCACCTAGAGATACCCAGTGAATATGAGAAAACCAGCTTGTGCTAATGTCATGTTTGTAATCCTCTCACATGCCTTACCTGCAAAGGACGTGGGCCACTAAAGAGAATTTCTCTTCTACCAGGAAAGCAAGTATGGACATAGCTTGTGGGGCCCCTCCTGTCCTCCAATCCCTGGACAAGGGTCCAGGCTGTGAATTTGGGTCATGAGTGTCTCCCTGTGCTGCAGAAGAGCCAGGAATTTACCAGGTGACCTGGTAACATGCTTGAGACTGGGGAGAGGATTTACCCTTAGAAATCTCCCTGCTCCTCCCCACCCCCTACACTCACTTCTTACTGACCTTAAGCTTCCTAAAGTGGGCTCTGATCTCCCCCTTACACAGCATAAATTCCATGATATCCTCTCTTGGCTGCATGAAGTCCAGACCCCTGAGTGTGGCATGCATGTGTCTCCTCACTTATCACCCACCTTTCCAACATTGCTCCCAGGGCTGCTTACCTTGCACCACTCAACCAGAAGGCTCACCATTCTACACACCACCCACCTCTCTCTCTGATTTGCTGACTCTCTTCCTCCCACCTCTCATCTTCAGGTTCTGCCTTTACTTATTAGCAGGCAGCCCTCTTCCACCAGCCCTTGGCAACTGTCAGCCTGCTTTCTGTCAATGCATCTACCTGTTCTGGATGTTTCATATAAATGGAGTCATACAATATATGGCCTTTTGTGACTGGCTTCTTTCTTTTTTTTTTTTTTTTAATTTTTTTTTCAACGTTTTTTATTTATTTTTGGGACAGAGAGAGACAGCATGAACGGGGGAGGGGCAGAGAGAGAGGGAGACACAGAATCGGAAACAGGCTCCAGGCTCCGAGCCATCAGCCCAGAGCCTGATGCGGGGCTCGAACTCAAGGACCGCAAGATCGTGACCTGGCTGAAGTCGGACGCTTAACCGGCTGCGCCACCCAGGCGCCCCAGACTGGCTTCTTTCACCTAGCATGTTTTCGAGGTTCATCCATGTTATGGCATGTATCAGTCAGTATTTCATTACGTTTTGTGGCTGAATAGTACTCTCCTGTAGGTATATATTCTGTCTATCCATTCATCAGTTGATGGACATCTGGATTGTTCCACCTGTCGGTGATTGTGAATGGTGCTGTTACGAATATTTATGCATAACTATTTGAGCGCCCGTTTTCAGTTCTTTTGGGTATATACCTATCTATGGAATTGTTGGGTCATATGGCAATTCTGTGTTTAACTTTTTGAGTAGCCCACTGTTTCCCACAGAGGCTTCACCAGTTTACATTCCACTGGCGATACATAAGGGTTTCAGTTTGCATCCTTGCCAACTTTGGTTATTTTCTATTGTTTTTATGATAGCCATCCTAGTGGGTGTGAAGTGGTATCTCATTGTGGTTTCCTCCAAACAACTTTTAAATACACAGATCAGTTAAGTAACTGATTTTAAATAAGAATTTGAAAAGGAAAAAAACACGCATCAGTTCATTTCACTTCTCTGCTTAGCGTCCTTAGAGCTCCTTCTCTTGGCCCTTCAGGACGAGTCTGGTCTTGTTCCTTCTACTCTTTGTAGTTCACCTGCTTCCACCCTTCTCACACATACTACCCCTTCCAGCATCTTTGGCTTTCACTTACTTTTTTAAGCAAGGAAGGCGGACCATGGGCTTTGAGGCTTAGAGGAGTTCAGACACTTCCCCAAGGTCATACAGACCTGAGCCTGAGCCCTGGCCCTGCCACTTACTAGCCAGTTCCCTTTAGTTTTGTCATCTGTAAAAGCAGCTTGTGATCCTTAACCACAGAGAGCAGTTAGAATTAAATGAGCTCATGCACTGAATGCATGGTGCCTGGCTCATAAGGACATTGATAAACAATGGATATAAAAAGGAAACAAGATAATACATAAGCGCCACCTCCTTGGGGAGGGGGACGACCATCTGAAGCATGTCCTCCCTCACATCCCCATTTGCCTCCCTCAGAGCTTCCTGTTCTTCATTATGCTTGCAGTTCAACATGATGTGAATGAATGGGTGCATTTCCTCTTGTTTGGTCTCACCACTCGACTGGAATCTCTGTTTACTCTTTATGCCTACACCCAGCATAGTGCCTGACACATAGTAGGCACTTATTAATATTCCTGAATGAAAAAACCATCATAGGGTCACAGTAAACAGAATTCCTTACTCATTATTCACTTGACATGAGAGGGTGGAAAGGCAAACTTTTTATGTGTGAGTGTGGGTGTTATGTATGTTTTCCTAGATTATAGATTTGTCTAAACATTCTTGCTAATTTAATATGTCAAATCTGAAGGTTCTTTCTTGGCTTGAGTTTTTGAACACAGTCCAGGGCTGTTTTCAGATCCCTCAGTATTCTCCTTTTTTGAAAGAGTTTTTGAAAACATAAAGGGGTATCTTCTGTACATACTTTTCTACATTATTCATTTATGTAAATGAGTTGTGGATAGAGGGGCTATTTTATTTTTTCCAACGTTTTTATTTATTTTGGGGACAGAGAGAGACAGAGCATGAACGGGAGAGGGGCAGAGAGAGAGGGAGACATAGAATCGGAAACAGGCTCCAGGCTCCGAGCCACCAGCCCAGAGCCCGACGCGGGGCTCGAACTCACGGACCGCGAGATCGTGACCTGGCTGAAGTCGGACGCTTAACCGACTGCGCCACCCAGGCGCCCCTAGAGGGGCTATTTTAATGTCAAAATGTGGCTTTACCTTGGCATCGAGGTATCATTAGGAGAACCGAGTCTGTCTATGTGGTTGAAATATCCCTCCAGCCAGTGTTTCTGTCCCAGGTACATTCTGTTTATTTCAAAATTTCTCACCTGTGGAACACACTTCTTTCTTTCAAGTCGGGATCAACTCAGCACCTGGAAGATGTGTTTAAACAAATAGTCACAGTCTTTCAGTTCATTGGAGAAATCTTAGGATCCAAAGCAATATTTACTTTTATTCTGCAATTTTCTTTTCTGCTTTTGTTTTTTCTTTCCCCATTCCACGCTGTTCTCCAACCCCCACCCCACATACCCTGGTTGATAGTAGGGTGAGGTGTCCTAGAAGGCTTGGACTTCTGGCCTTGACTATAATCATGGATTAGTGACCACTGTTGGAGAAGAGCCCTGTATCCTTATGACTTCTCCATTGGGAATTAGTGAAATGAACCCACAGGCTGGTAGGGGAAGAATTCTGTTGTTGATCTGATGCCTGGTGGGCTGGACGCTTCCTGAGGACAAGGCACCACATTCTTCATTTCTGTCTCTGTGCAGTGCCTGGGCAGGACTGCTCATCAGCAAGTGTCTGAAACCAACCAGATGGCTGCAAACATTCTGTTATGTGTGGGAACCTCTAAGTATTAGCAACTAGCCAGAGACCAGCAGTGATGAGCACTTTTTAGGCTCGACACACATTTGATTCCTAAAACGAGGACCCCAGGCATCAGCTGAAGAAATGACTTTTAAAGATAGAAACAGGACTGTTAACACATGTGCATTTTACTAATCAGTGTACTGTTTTTGAGGCATTAGTAAAAATATTAGTATTTCCAGCATTGTTAATGAAGGGTAAGAAACTTACATTTATCTTCACAACCATATGGTTTACTGCTTGATGTGGTTTTCTTTTTTGATATTTTTAAATTTGACTTTTAGTAAGGACAAAACCATTTGCTTGTAGGAATTTATTCTGCAGGTAAATGAGACAAGTATTTACTTCATAGAATATTTCTTTATAACAAGAAATTCTAGAACATATTGATGGTTTTCTTAAGAGATACTTATATTTTATTATTCAGTCATTCATTTATACATTCTCCCAAAAAGAATGAAAATTATGCCCCTACATAGTCCTAGGGAGCTCCTGAGAGCGAGGAAGGGGAAGAAAATTTCTCATGGGTTTTTTTCCATGCCAGGCACCTGGACACACTTTAGTTGGCACATCTTTTGTAAGATACTGTGTAGTCTAAGGTGCTTGGGTCAGGAGATGAAACACTGAAAGGTAAGTCTGCCACTATTATATTTTATTCCTTGAGTAGCCAGCATAGTGCTGTGGCCCATGGTAGGTACTTAGTAAATGTTGACTAAACGGGATGTGTCATGGGAAGTGGTAAAGTAGAGGCAGGAGCGACTTGCAGAGGGCATGGGGATTATTCCCAGGGAAGCTGACCTCTGAGCAGGTTTGAGAGGATGACAGGGGAGGGAACGGCATTCCTGGCTGAGGGAACTGCTTGTGCAAAGGCACAGCAGGAGAATTAGGAGTGAGTGGTTGTGGAGTAGGGGTGCCTCGTGGCAGAGGGGCTGGGCATAGCTGAGCAGGTGGGTTGGAGCCGGCTGTTGGCAATGGGGAGGCAGTAGAGATGTTTACTGTCTCTCAGCCTGCATCAAGTGAGTGCTTCATTCCGCACTCTGGTTTAGGGGGTAGTCCCTCGTCATGTCAACCTCTTGCCTTTCTCTTTTCTTTTAATTACATTCAAAACGGGCTGGGAAACCTAATTGGAACAGAGAGAAAGTGATGAAACTGTAGCCTGGGGGTTAGGCCAGTTCATCCGTTCCTCCTAATGCACTTAACTATGTTTAAGCACTTCTAAGTTATTTGGACCCTTCAGATGACTTCATTTCTGTGACTACTGTACACTTAGCTTCCCACATCTGCAGTTAATTTCTTAAGCGACTTTAATGGGAAACTTCAAACAGTTTAAATGTCAATTACCAAAAAAGTGAGGTTTTCAAATTCCAGTAATCTGTCCATATTGGTCAGTGGAACATAATCCCAGGTGGATGTAATTTAAGACAGATGACATTCCAGAGCTTCCCTTACAAAGAGCTTATATACCTTTAGGACTAACAGGCAGGCCCTGTTGTTGCTACACTCACAGAGCTGCCTACAGTTCTGGCTTATCTGCACAGGCTCTGTGCTCAACGCTTTCAGTTCACGGAACTCATTCTGGCTGTGTTTTGGCTGGTGCTTTTGAAGCTGACAAGACCCAAAACCTACTCTGTACATAAAAATATGTTGAGAATATAGTAACTGTAATAATTCCAATTTTTAATCCTATACTTTTGAGAGGCATTAAGTATTTATGATTTATGATGTACTTTATCATAGGTTTATTCTTTTTCTTCATAGATTTTTAAAAAAGATTTTAAGTAATCTCTACACCTAACATGGGGCTTGAACTCACAACCCTGAGACCAAGAGGTGCACACTCTGCTGTCTGAGCCAACTGGTTGCCCCTTCTTTTTTTTTTTTTAATTTATTTTTTTTATTTTACATCCAAGTTAGCATATAATAGCTTCCAGTGATCCATCCCCTGTGTATAACACCCAGTGATCATCCCAACATGTGTCCTCCCTAATGCCTCTTACCCACTTAGCCCATCCCCACCCACAACCCCTCCAGCAACCCTTAGTTCTCTGTATTTAAGAGTCTCTTATGTTTTGTCCCTCTCCTTGTTTTTATATTATTTTTGCTTCCCTTTCCTTATGTTCATCTGTTTTGTATCTTAAATTCCTCATAGGGGTAAAGTCACATGATATTTGTCTTTCTCTAACTTTGCTTCACATAATACCCTCTAGTTCTGTCCACATGGTTGCAAATGGCAATATTTCATTCTTTTTGATTGCCAAGAAGTACTCCATTTTATGTATGTGTACACACACACCCCACATTTTCTTTACCCATTCATCCGTCGATGGACACTTGGGCTCTTTCCATACTTTGGCTATTGTCGATAGCGCTGTTATAAACATTGGGATGCATGTGCCCCTTTGAAACAGCACACCTGTAGCCCTTCGATAAATAGTAGTGCAGTTCCTTCCTTGTAGGGCCAGCTGCCCCTTCTCAACGCATGGGTTAATCTTACATTTCTGACCGAGAAATCCTGATTTGTTTGTTTCTTGCCACTCTCACCTTTTTTCCCCCTCCTGTGTTCCTTCCTTTGCCTTTATTTTTAAGATAAAATGCATGAAAAAAAAAAAGTTGAGTAGGGGGATGAGTATTATTTTGACAGGAAGTAAAACCAAAAGCATGCAAAATAAATTAAGCTTGCATTTTCTCTGCAGGTCATTTAATGAATGTTATGTACTACAGAGTAAACAGTTTTGGGCAGCTAGTTTAGTTTTTTCCACTTCTAAGCCTCTGACAAATGATTTTAGATGATCCTTTGGTCTGAAAAAGGAAAACTTTATATGTGTGACTTTTAAATTGAGTTTTGTTATTCTTTGAAGACTTTTTTATGTAAGCCATCTTTGTGAAGTTGTTTTAGTTGAATTTGAAATTTTAAAAAAGCTTTAAAAGTAGAGTCTGCCATATTGAACTGTTTTTCACATGTTTTACATTAAAAAGTTAATTTGCGGAGTGCCTGGGTGGCTCAGTCAGTTGAGTGACTTCGGCTCAGGTCATGATCTCGTGGTTCGTGAGTTCTAGCCCCACGTCAGGCTTTGTGCTTGCAGCCTGGAGCCTGCTTGGATTCTGTGTCCCCCTCTCTCTCTGCCCCTTCCCTGCTCATGCTCTGCTTCTCTCTCTCTCAAAAATAAACAACAACAACAAAAAGTTAATTTGCCTTTTCTTTTTAATTTTTATTTACTTAAAACAATTTTTTAGTGTTTATTTATTTATCTTGGGAGAGAGAGAGAGTGAGCAGAGGAAGGGAAGAGAGAGGGAGAGAGAGAATCCCAAGCAGCCTTCGTGCTGTCATCACAGAGCCCGACGTGAGACTCGATCTCACGAACCAGGAGGTCATGACTTGAGCTGATATCAAGAGTCGGATGCTTAATCAACTGAGCCACCCATGCATCCCTGATTTGCCTTTTCTATTTTTAAAAGATACCAAGAAAATAAAGTTCCCTCATTAAGCAGTCATTATTTGTCAGCTGCTTTTGAAAATTGGGAAATTATGTTTAGTGTGTATGGCTTTAGGTTATCTGACACCTCCCCCAGGAGAAATAATGTCCTACTAAGAAATATTCTTAGTCCTACTATCTATTTAGGTTGGCATAAATCACTTTCAAAGATAAGAAAATAGTCATACAAAGATATAGTGGAACATGTGAATTTTATGTATTTTCTGATAATGAGCCCTGTTTTAAAGGCTTCTAGAGTTCTTTCAAAAGCAGCTCACTGGTGCTGTGTTTGGCATGTTGTATGTTGGTAAAACTTCACAGAAATGTGGAGGTACTGAATTGTGCACTTTATAGAATCTGGTATGCTAACATGATCACTTTTCCATGTACCAGTAATCTTTGGATTGTGAGATACATATATCATGTTTACAAAGCTTATGTCTGGCTTATCTGATTGGAATTGAAATGGACATTTTCCAGTAGTTACTTCTCAACATTCTAATTGAGTAATACCCACTAAATATCTATTTAAGTCAAAATGTAAAGGATCAGTGGCTTGCTTAATCAGCTTTAGAGGTATAAAGTTAGGATGTGAATTCACATCCCCTCTTTCTCCAGAGAGGTGACTTGATGACTTCTCTTTCAGTAATGTAGTAGAGCCTATTTGGCTTAATCAGCAGCCTTGGGAGTTGGAGCAATCATTTGAAATATTGAGTGGAAAAGTTCTTGCACTTGGAGAAGTCAGGAGGCCAGGAGTGAGAGACATAGCCACATCCTTTCCCTGGTGGCCCCTCACCTGTGAATTCGCACCAGGGTGGTAATAAAATTGCAGGAGCTCATTTTATGTGAAACCATTAGCAGCCTGAGAATTTGGAGCTAGCTGCCCCTCATACTTTAAGACACTGGAAGGTGTCATTTATAAGCATGGAGAGCTTGAAGGAAGGCAGAACAGGCTTGTAAACCGTAGCTTTAGGCTCTGGACAGTAATCAGTTTGTAATATAGTTTAGTCTTAGGCTATCAGAATCACAAATGTGCCTTTAAGTGTTGCAGGCAAATCCCATGAAATATCTGACTATAAAAGGTAGAGACAATGGCTAGTTATTTCCCAGTTGTTATTGGGGATATGTTATTTTCTTTTTGTTCCTTCATGCATAAGGGTAGAGGGGAAGGGAGCCATGCTGCAAGTGGAACAAGTAAAACTGAATATTCGTGTAAGTTTTTGTTTTTTTTTACATTGGCCATGATGAGAAGTCAAGTATCACAACTAATATGGAGGTTTTACTTTTTTTTTTAAGTTTTTATTTACTTATTTTGAGAGAGAGAGAGCTCAGAAAGGCAGAGAGAAAATTCCAAGTGGACTGTGCACTGTCATCACAGAGCCTGATGCAGGACTCAATCCCATGAACCTCAAGATCATGACCTGAACCTACATCAAGAGCCAGATGCTCAACTGACTAAGCCACCCAGACACCCCTGGAGGTTTTACTTTGAAATAGCTACATGTGCATGGTTCCTGCTTTTTTGTGTGGCTGACTCTGAGTTCCTAGGCTGGGGCAAGTGTGTGTGAGAGCCCTCGGGGCTGAGGAAATAGGGAAGCATTTCCAGCTTCTATTGGCTCATAAGGTGGAGGGTTCCCCAACATGAGGGCAGAATTCAGGTTCTTGGCCACCTGTGGAAATGACAAATGGCCCTCACTGTGGGCTAGCCCAGCTTCAGGATCTCTGCTGATGATCCCAAGAAATGATTCTTTAACTGAACCATGAAGAAAACCAGAAAATTAGGAGAGAATTCAAGGATGCAATCTGCAGATCAAGAACAGTCTATAGAATCTACCTGGGCATAATGATGTGTATGTCAGGGTGCTCCAGGCTTTGCCTCCAGACCAGTACAAACGTGACTGTTCAAATCTCAGTACTCCAAGTCCCCACGGCTTGCCCTCTTCCAGGAGTTCGATAAGTTGCCTGAAATGTCCCTGGTTGGCCCCTGTCTGATCAGAGCTGTCCCTGCTGCTTAGCGGTGGTCCTCATGCTCCAGCCAGGATCCTGTGGCAGTGAGAGACCCAGGTTCATCTGCAGCCCTGTTGCTTGTCTCTTTGGCCAGTAGAAAACAGCCTTTTCGATTCCCATGGGAGATCCAGAGGAATTTGTAGCCATTCAGTAATATTTCTGTCCTTCATATTAAAGTTCAGTTCTTTCCACAGGACACAAATGGCATTGGGCAGGAGAGAGGTGGCCCTATGCCGAGAGATCAGTATTATCTTAGAGAAACCACTGCTCCATCTAGACCCTAGGTTCCTGTTGCTCGGGATTCCTGTTTTTAGCCTGGTTCCTTTTTAAGACTTCTTTTTTTTCACAAGGAGATGTTATGCTAATTCTCTCTTGAGGATCTTCACTGTTTCAGTACATGTCTGTCGGCTCAGAGATGGTGTTTAAGCATTTGAAGGTAATCTCTGCTAACATACATGTTCAGAGTCACCAGGTAGAATTTTCTCTAGTGGTGTGGTCAGAAAGGCTCTGCTCATTCCCACAGGCTCTGAGAGGTGCTCAGAGTTGGGTCGGATATGGATTTTCTGCTAAGGCAGCCTTGCTTGCTGCCACTGTGTTCTGTACCCCTACAAGTGTGGGACCTGGCTAGAAGTAGATTGTTCTCATCCAGCAGAAGTGTGCTTGGATACTAGCTGCCCATTCCCGTCCTCTCCTGCAGAAGCAGCTCAGGGCATTCCTTGTTTAATGGTCATGTGGACTACATTAGCAATGCTTTTCTGAGAGGCAACATAGGGGATATTACCCTGATAAATTATGAAATGCCTCTTTCTGAGCCATCCTGTTCTTTTATGCTTCTTTGCCTTTCTTTACTCTGGAGCTCCTTGTAGTGCAGGTGTTAATGTTTTTATGAGGAGATCTTCCTGAGGTTGAGGGAGGCTTTGGGAAGGCTGCTGGCTAGTATAGTGTCCCCCCCTCACACCCCCCAAATTTTTAGTTATAACTCTGGCACCAGACTGATAGGGCTCTAGAAGGTTCAGAGAAGTGCTAAAACTGCAAGACTTACGGGCAGGGACTTTGCCCATTTTACAAGTGTTGACTAAAGTAGTTCTGAACAAGAAAAGCATTTGATGGAATCTTACCTTGTACAAAGACATACTATTTTTGGCCTCTTTCTCTCTCTCTTTTTTTTCCCCTCTTTCACCTTTCCCTTGCAACCTTCTCCTCCATCTCAGCTTTCTGATCCCCAGTTGCCCTGTACTATTCCTCTCAATCCCAGATCTGCCCTCTCCTGTATCTTGTTCTTATTCTCGGGGAGGATTACATTCTTTTGAGCCCCATGTGCCAAGCCCTGTGCTTGCGCATTTGTGTATTATCATGAGGAAATTTTTTGGCCCATTTTACATATGAGGCAAGTGAGATTCAGGGAAGTTATTGACTTATCCAAATTCATACACCTACAGCAGAAGCCAACCCCCTGTTTCTGAAGCCTCTTTACTGAATCACTACATTTTAGTCATCTAGTCTGGGAAAAGAGTATTCTTTTATTGTTACCCAAAGCGATGATAATATAAAACATCTGTGAATTGGAGGTTTGTTAAGTAAATTATGGTATAGTCATACCCTAGTAATGATGTAGGTGTTAAAAATAATAAGGTAGTTTCCATGAATAGTGAAGTAGCTTGATTGCACCAAACCTTCTGTAGATTACATTCTGTACTCTGTAAAAAAAATATTTTTAAAAGCCACTATTTTAAGGCAGTGGAAAGCAAGCAAAGTCAGGCAAAAACTGAAACAGATCTACCCTTGAAACACAAACTACAATGGATAGTTTTTTGGTGGCTTTTTACCAGAAGGCACTTCAAATCTACCTTGTGTCTGTGGCAAAAAGCACAGCCGTACTGTACTGAAGTGTTAGAAGGAGAGGTAGAGACTGGCAAAGCAGCCAGAAAGTTAGGAGGGAAATCCCAGGGGGAAGGAGCTCAGAGGGAATAAACTCCAAAATTTACATATAAAATGGCATAAATCCTTGGCTAGCCACTAAGCTGTGTGTGTGTGTGTGTGTGTGTGTGTGTGTGTGTGTGTGTGTAGAGAGAGCTTCCAGTGGAACTGATGGAAAAGCAGCAGCTGGAAGCTGAAAGACCTGAGTAGAGATCTTAGCTGCTGTTCACCACAGAGGAGACAGAGTGTGGTGTTTGTGTTCAGTGTTCAGCCAAATTAACTGTCTGCTAGAACAAAAATCACTCTTCAGAGAAATATACAGAATCTAGAATCTTAATAACAATCATAATATCCAGAGTCCTATAAAAAATCACTATATCAAAGCATTATGATGAATACCCAAAATGAATTCAATGTTATATGTCAGTCATATCAATAAAATTGAGAAAAAAAAATAACTGTAGAGATGAAGAAACAAGGGGGAAAAGCAGTTAATTGAGGCCAAACTGAAGATGATCTATACATACATTGCATTTAACAGACAAGGGCTTTAAAGCATCCATCATAAGTATGTTAAAGGACTTAATGGTAAATATATACACAATGAGCAGATAGAGAACATCTCCTTAGAAACAGACACACTAGGGACTCCTGGTTGGCTTAGTTGATTAAGTATCTGATTTCGGCTCAGGTCATGATCACACAATTCATGGGTTCAAGCCCCACGTTGGGCTCTTTGCAGCCTGGGACCTGCTTCAGATTCTGTGTCTCCCTCTCTGCCCCTCCCCCACTCGTACTCTGTCTCCTCTCAAAATTAAAAGAAAAAATTAGACACACTATTAAAAAGAGCTGTGGCACAAAAACAGACACATAGACCAATGGAATAGAATAGAAACCCCAGAACTAGACCCACAAACGTATGGCCAACTCATCTTTGACAAAGCAGGAAAGAACATCCAATGGAAAAAAGACAGTCTCTTTAACAAATGGTGCTGGGAGAACTGGACAGCAACATGCAGAAGGTTGAAACTAGACCACTTTCTCACACCATTCACAAAAATAAACTCAAAATGGATAAAGGACCTGAATGTGAGACAGGAAACCATCAAAACCTTAGAGGAGAAAGCAGGAAAAGACCTCTCTGACCTCAGCCGTAGCAATCTCTTACTCAACACATCCCCAAAGGCAAGGGAATTAAAAGCAAAAGTGAATTACTGGGACCTTATGAAGATAAAAAACTTCTGCACAGCAAAGGAAACAACCAACAAAACTAAAAGGCAACCAACGGAATGGGAAAAGATATTTGCAAATGACATATCGGACAAAGGGCTAGTATCCAAAATCTATAAAGAGCTCACCAAACTCCACACCCGAAAAGCAAATAACTCAGTGAAGAAATGGGCAGAAAACATGAATAGACACTTCTCTAAAGAAGACATCCGGATGGCCAACAGGCACATGAAAAGATGTTCAGCGTCGCTCCTTATCAGGGAAATACAAATCAAAACCACACTCAGGTATCACCTCACGCCAGTCCGAGTGACCAAAATGAACAAATCAGGAGACTATAGATGCTGGAGAGGATGTGGAGAAACGGGAACCCTCTTGCACTGTTGGTGGGAATGCAAATTGGTGCAGCCGCTCTGGAAAGCAGTGTGGAGGTTCCTCAGAAAATTAAAAATAGACCTACCCTATGACCCAGCAATAGCACTGCTAGGAATTTATCCAAGGGACACAGGAGTACTGATGCACAGGGGCATTTGTACCCCAATGTTCATAGCAGCACTCTCAACAATAGCCAAATTATGGAAAGAGCCTAAATGTCCATCAACTGATGAATAGATAAAGAAATTGTGGTTTATATACACTATGGAATACTACGTGGCAATGAGAAAAAATGAAATATGGCCTTTTGTAGCAACGTGGATGGAACTGGAGAGTGTGATGCTAAGTGAAATAAGCCATACAGAGAAAGACAGGTACCATATGGTTTCACTCTTATGTGGATCCTGAGAAACTTAACAGGAACCCATGGGGGAGGGGAAGGAAAAAAAAAAAAGAGGTTAGAGTGGGAGAGAGCCAAAGCATAAGAGACTGTTGAGAACTGAGAGCAAACTGAGGGTTGATGGGGGGTGGGAGGGAGGAGAGGGTGGGTGATGGGTATTGAGGAGGGCACCTTTTGGGATGAGCACTGGGTGTTGTATGGAAACCAATATGACAATAAATTTCATATATAAATAAAAAAAAACTGAAAAATCAGTGATTGGCATTGGCTGGAGGAGAGGAGGGAGTGGGGAATGACTGATTAATGTGTATGGAGTTTCCTTTTGGGGTGATGAAAATGTTCTTGAACTAGATAATGGTCATGCTTTTACAACATTGTAAAAGTATAAAATGCCAGTATGCTTTTAACATGGTTAAAATTAATTTTATGAAAAGGGAACTTAAAAGTACATTCACTAAGTTTAAAAATATACTGGATCAGCTTAGTAGTGGATTGTAGACAGCACAAGAGTCAATGAACTCAAAATAGATCAATAGTAATTACTAATTTGATGAAGACAGGAAAAAGATTGAAGAGAAATGAATAGAGCCTCAGAGACCTGTGGGACAATATCAAGCAGTCTAATGTAGGTAATGAGAGTTCTAGAAGGAAAGAAAAAAGAGGCCCTAAAAATATTTGACAGAGTAAAGGATAGAAAGTTCCTCAACTTTTTTTCAGAAAGTTCCCAAATTTGATGAAATACACTAACCTGCAGATCACTCAGCAAACCCTCAGCAAGATAAATCTCTCTCTCTCTCTCTCTCTCTCTCTCTCTCTCTCTCACACACACACACACACACACACACACACACACACACACACGAAAGCCACACTGCTGAAATCCGAAAATAAAGTCTTGAAAGCATCCAGATGGAAAAAAGATAACATTACTTACAAGGGAACAGAGATATGAATGGCAGCAGACTTCTCATCAGGAACAATGGAGAGTAGAAGGTAAATGCATTGATACCTTTCAAGTGCTAAAAGGAAAAAAATGTCATCTCAGAATTCTATGTTCAGCAAAACTATCCTTCAGAAATGAAGCTAAAATAAAGATGTTTACAGATAAGCAAAAACTGAGAATTTGTTACAAGGAAATCCACACTACAAGAAATGGTAAAGGAGGGGCACCTGGGTGGCTCAAGTCGTTTAAGTGTCTGACTCTTCATCTGACTCAGGTCATGATCTCACTGTGAGTTCAAGCCCTACACTGGGCTCCATGCTGACAGTGCAGAGCCTGCTTGGGACTCTCTCTCTCTCCCTCTCTTTCTGCCCCTCCCCCACTCACTCTTTCTCTCAAATAAATAAACTTAAATTTTTTTAAATAAAAAAATAAATTTAAAAAATGCTAAGGAAGTTCTTTAGGCTGAAGAGAAATAACCCCAGATAATTTGGATATATAAGAAGGAATGTAAATCACCAGAAATGATGAAGAAAAGAACGAGGTAGATCTCTATGTGTTCATATGAGCATGTCGTAATAACTAACAATAATAAATATTTATATAGCAATTAGTGTTCCGAGTGTCTTAGATATGTTATTTAACCCTCACAGTAATCGTATAAAATGGGTATTAACCCCATTTTACAGATGTGATAACTGAGGCACAGAGTAACTTGCCCAGTGCCACACAATGTGGCGGATGTAGGATTCAAATTCAGCATTCTGATTCTAGAAGCTATCTTCTCAACTGTTCAACTCAAGCCTCTTGATATATTATTACCTGAACCAAGCAGTGTGCATATAGTATGATCTTTGTGTAAATAAAAGTATGAAGATACTATTTTTAGGAAGAATATATAGCCTTTAATGGCGGTCACCTTTGGGGAAAGATTGAAGGCTTGGAGTATGGAAGGGGTGACTAAAGTTTTGAATGTTTTTTAATGTGATTGTGTCACTTTTATTTTTGCAAAATAAAATTATAAAGTCACTAGCTGGGAAAAAATATAGGTACATAGTCTGAGGTGGGAGGATAATAATCTGTCTCTGCCTTATAAGGAATTTGACAGAAATGAAGAAAATGTGGACTGAGAATCAGGATTCTGGGTCAGCAAGATGCTGTCATTTGACAAAGGCTGTCATGGAGCTGTCAGGTAGTGTTCTTTGGTCTTTGACACCTTTATCCCTTTGCTGAATCTTCTCCATCCCCAGGCTTCCCCTGTCACTCAGGAGATGACTCTAGGGAAACACTTCTTGCTCTGAAGTTCTCTCCTCCACACTGCCATCTCAACATACAATCTGGCTTAATTTTTACTCAGAGCTGCTGATGTTAGGGCCCCCTGGCTAGTTCTGTCCAAGGTTACTTAGCTACTAAGTGGTAGTGCCAGAATTTGAATAGGGTGGTATGACTCATAGGCACCCTCTTAGTGCCTGTGAAGTGTGAAGTCATGTGCTGGTTAACATTACATCAGTTAACTTTATCCATTGCTAGATCAGGGAACCAAGGAGCAGAGGGGTGGGTACCTGCCCCAATATGAAACTAAGGCAGAGTTGGGATCCCAACCACAGGTTCTGTTCCAAAGCTGGGATTCTTTTGACAAGGCTGTGCTGGCCTACTATCTTTTGTACACTCTTTCACCCAAGGCTGAATTTTAGGTCACAACCAATAGAATTTTGAAAAATCACCCACTTGAAGATCTTGAAGGTGATAGAGATACATGCTGTTTCTAAACCAGCAATATACCAGTCTTCCCATTGATCAACAGTGTGGCCTTAGAATTTATCATCAAAATATGGCAATTTTGAGAGTGAAAGGGATGCTGTTAATATTGACACGGTGGGGGGGCGCACCTGGGTGGCTCAGTTGGTTAAGCATCCCACGTTTGATTTTGGCTCAGGTCATGATCTCACAGTTTGTGGGATTGAGCCCCATGTTGGGTTCTTCACTGATAGTGCAGAGACTGCTTGGTATTCTTTCTCCCTCTCTTTCTGTCCTTTTTCTGCTCACTCACACACACACACTCTCTCTCTCTCTTTCTTTCTCTCCCAAAATAAATAGATGAACTTAAAAAAATAATTTTAATATTGACACTGGGACATTAGAAGTCAGCCAAGACTGTCCAGGCAAACCAGGGTTTGTGGTCACTCTATATAGACAACACGTTATTTAGTGCCCTCACATATTTATTGTTATTTGTGAATTCTATTACTTTTTGGAATGCAAGCTTCTGAAATGCAGAAATTAAAGCTACTAACCTTTAATCATACACTGTTTCATAAATATGGGCAACCATAACAGTAACTACTTGGCTAAATCCAATTCTAGAGTATAAGCATTTGTAGTCATTCTTAAAGGAGTGAAGCAATGCTTTAGAAGTTATTTAAATTTTTTTTTAATGTTTTTATTTATTTTTGATACAGGGAGAGACAGAACATGAGCAGAGGAGGGGCAGAGAGAGTGGGAGACACAGAATCCGAAGCAGGCTCCAGGCTCTGAGCTGTCAGCACAGAGCCTGACGTGGGGCTCAAACTCAAGCTGAAGTCAGATGCTCAACTGACTGAGCCACCCAGGCGCCCCTTTAGTAGTTATTTAAATGCATTTATATTTAACACATGAAAGCCAAAAACAAAAAGTACAAACCCATCCTTTTTGCCTATACAATGTGACTATATTTTTAGAGCCACAGTTTGGTGTATGCAGTGAGCACATGATTTGAGTACATTTGTGGAAATGGGTAATTGGACAAAATATTTGAGATTGAAATTATCTGGGAAAATGCCAGGCATGTGATTGCTCTACGTGTAGCTGAATGTATGTTCTCTATGTAGTGTAGAGTTTAATTAAACAGAATGATCTGATTTTAATCTAACTTTTTATACTTATAAAATTAAGTTTTGGGGCACCTGACTGGCTCACTTGATAGAGCGTGTGACGCTTTTTTTTTTTTTTTTTTTTTTAGTTTATTTTGAGAGACACAGCACAAGCTGGGGAGGGGCAGAGAGAATCCTAAGCAGGCTGCACCCTGCCGGCATGAGCCTGATGCAGGGTTTGATCTCACCAACTGTGATATCATGACCTGAGCTGAGATCAAGAGCCAGATGCTTAACTGACTGAGCCACTCAGGCACCCTAAACTCTTGATCTCAGGTCAGGTCATGATCTCATAGTTAGTGGGATTGAGCCCTGTATCAGGCTCTATGCTGAGTGTGGAACCTGCTTGGGATTCTTTCTTTCCCTCTCTCTCTCTGCCCTACCTGGCTAATGTGCATGCACACTCTCTCTCCAAATAAACTTTTAAAATAAAATTGTTTGATTCTTTTATTTTAGGTGTTTTTTAATCATGAAAACTGATGCTCAAAGTACCTTTCAAAACAATTTTGTGTATTTTTCATATGAGGCAGTTTATTTATTTTTTAGAGGGAGAGCATGAGCAGGGGAGGAGGCAGAGAGGGAGAGAGAATTTTTTTTGTAGTTTGAGAGAGAACAAGCACAAATGGGGGAGGGGCAGAGAGCAAGGGAGACAGAGAATCCCAAGCAGGCTCCACACTGTCAGTGCAGAGCCCGATGTGGGGCTCAATCCCATGAACGGTGAGTTCATGACCTGAGCCGAGATCAAGAGCAGGACACTTAACTGACTGAGCCACCCAGGTGCCCTGAGAGAGAGAATCTTTTTTTTTTTTTCCAATATATGAAATTTATTGTCAAATGAGAGATAATCTTAAGTAGGCTCCACACTCAGCACAGAGCCCAATGTGGGGCTCAATCCCATGACCCTGGGATTATGCCCTGGGCCAACGTGAAGAGTTGGATGCTCCACTGACTGAGCCACCCAGGTGCCTCTTTGTGAGGCAACTTAATAGACTGGACAGTTGCATACTTAACTATTTACTATGTTTGCTGATCTCATTATGGTTTTTAAAAATCATTTAGTTTGGAGCCAATTAAATGTCCCTATAGTTTTTGTATGTTAATTAACATAAAATGTCATCTTTAATGTTTCACCAACTTCACCATGTTAGGCTGAAGATATTTTTTTGTTGTATCAGATACCTTTTTGTATTTTATTTAAATCCATATGTACTTGTTTTAAGTATTTGGAGTTATTGCTAAGGCTAGTGGAAAATATTTAAGTGTAAAAATTTAGGGTTTTTTTCCACAGTGTTCTTTCAAGTAATTGATAGATGTGAAAAACATTTAGCAGGTTTTCTGCCTTTCTACCTTCTCTTAAGCTGTGCTTCTGAAGAAATATTCCTGCAGAACATACTTCAGTACTGCTGTATTATAGATGTAGCATCATCTAAAAGGAAAGGTTGAATGTGGGTTTGAAGTTGACAAGTGATGAAAAGTAGCCCTGAATTGTCAATTAGAAAGTGAAGGCCTGGAACCAATAACTTAATGGGCAGTACCCCTTGCTATTTTACCTTAAGGACTGTAGGATTTTTCTGTTCTGGAAATATGTATGTGTGCACCCAGTTATAGACATCTGTACATAAATACACACATGTATGAATATGAATATGAATATATGGGAGGAGGTGTAAATCTAAACTACTCACTGATACATCTCCTAAAAATACATTTCCTTTATGGGAGGACTTGCCAAAAAAATCAGTGCATAACGTTAACTTTGTTTCATAATTATTGCTTTTCTAACATAGAACTTTCATTGTTTGGTTTTATGAACCATATTGACAAATGACAAATGTGAAAAATATGTAATTTTTGTCTGTGGAGTTTTTTCTGAAAATTCTTGCCTTCAATCCTGTGGGAAGTCTTTTTTCCAGTCACCAATGCAAGCATATAATCCGGCATTGTTTGCAGTTTATACAACCTCAGTTGATATATAGTATGCTTTTTGCTGATTTTAAAATATGAGAGGCACCTGGCTTGCTCAGTCAGTGGAGCGTACAAGTCTTGATATTAGGGTTGTAAGTTTGAGCCCCATGTAGGGCATAGAAATTACTTAAAAATAAAATCTTAAAAAATATATGAGTAGGGGTGCCTGGGTGGCTCAGTGGGTTAAGCATTGATGCTTGATTTCAGCTCAGGTCATGATCTCATGGTTTGTGGAATTGAGCCCCACATCTGGCTCCGTGATGACAGCATGGAGCCTACTTGAGATTCTCTCTCCTTCTTTCTCTGCCCCTCCCCTGCTCATGTGTGTGTGAACCCTCATTCCCTGCCCCTCTCTCTCTCAAAAACTTAAAAAAAATGAGTAATCATTTAAATGTTTGTTTATTTATTTTGAGAGAGAGAGAGAGAGAGAGAGAGAGAGAGAGAGAGAGAGAGAGAATACCAAGCAGGCTCCACGTTCAGTGGAGAGCCCAACACAGGGCTTGATCCCATGATCTTGAGATCACAACCTGAGCCAATATCAGAAGTCACACACTTAACTGACTGAGCCACCCAGGCACCCCTGAGTAATTAATCATTTATAAACTAGGTTAAAATGAATTTTAAGTGGATAAGGTAGGAATCCAGATGAACCAAAGCTATTTATATTGCATTGGCACTATATACATCTTTCCATTATTTATTATGCCAATAAAAAATCACTTTATTAAAAATAGTCCTACAATAAAAGAAGGGATGAAAATACAGAAATAAAAAGTCCAAGATGAATTCAATAGCGTTTGTTGTTTCTGAGATTGGTGTACGTCCTTTTCTTGAAATGTCAATTCAAATTAAACCTTTTAAAATTAAATCTGAGGAGTGCCTAGGTGGCTCAGTCAGTTAAGTATCTGACTTCAACCCAGGTCATGATCTCATGGTTCCTCGGTTTGAGCCTGGCGTTGGGCTCTGTGCTGACAGCTTGGAGCCTGGAGCATGCTTCAGATTCTCTGTCTCCCTCTCTCTCTGCCCCTCCCCTGCTCATACTCTCTCTCTCTCAAAAATAAATGTTAAAATATTTTTTAAATTACATTTGAAAATAATGTTCCCAAATTTTTTGAATGGAATTTTAATTTTATTTATTTATTTTTAAGATTTTATTTTTAGGTGCACTTGCGTGGCTCAGTTGGTTTAGCAGTAGCTCTTTGTTTCAGCTCAGATCATGATCTTGCGGTTCATGAGTTTGAGCCCAGAGTTGGGCTCCGCAGCTGGCAGCACGAAGCCTGCTTGGGATTCTCTCTCTTTCTCTCCCTCTCTCTCTCTGCCCCATCCCCATTCACGCTGTCTCTCTCAAATAAATAAATAAACTTAGAAAAGGGATATGTTAAAAAAATAGATGTCCAACGTGGGGCTCAAACTTATGACCCCAAGATCAAGAGTAAAATACTCTACTGACTGAGCCAGCCAGGTGACCCTGAATGGAATTTTTAAATACAATGTGACAGTATGCAAAAAATGCATACCTGTGCTGGTGAAAATCCTTAGGACACATATCAGAGATGACTCCCCCAGGAGGAACTTGTAGAAGGGTCCCAAGTTCTCAGACATAGTGCAAGATTCTGAGAGATTGTTGGGAAAGATCCTCATTTCTGACCTCTGACTTTAGGTAGGTTTGGTTTAGAGGCCCACTCTCACTGGGGAGGGTAAGAGCCTCATCCTGTGGACACTCTGACCCTTCAGTACTGCATCTTTGGCCAATGTGTACCTCCTGTGAGGATGGGAATATTCAGTCACTGTTAGCCAAAGCAGGCACAGGAGGGCTTGGCCAATGGTTGTAGGTGGATTGCTTGAATCTGCCAACAGCATGAAAACGAGAACATTGGCCCCTTTCTAATCTACTGAACTCAAGTGCTTATTGGGCATGATCTTCACGAGGACTTCACCCTGGGCTCATGAGGTTCCTGTCAGGCACTTACTTGTCTCTGGAGTCCCCAGAATCATCCATTCGTCCAGAGTCTTTGACTTTTGTCTGGAGAGAAAAAGCAGAAGGTCTGTATGAAGGGTCTACCAGGCTTGGGGTACTGTGCTTCTGCTTCCTGAGGCTGTGTGTGCCTAGTGGATAGCAATGACCTTCTGACTACTAGCTACCGTTTGCATGCTGCTCCAGTAGTGAAAGCCCAAACATTGATTAAATTATATCGATGTGTTCTGAATATCCAGGAACACTTTTTTTTTTAAGCTTTACAGATGATCAGGCTTGTTGTCAGTATGATTTGTAGTCTCTGTTATATAGTGTCTGTAATTATCTAGATCCTCTCATGTTTTCTGCCCAAACCTATATCTTTGACCAAGTAGAGAAGGAAGAGAACCTACTGATAAAACAGGTTGGAGCCTGCACATGGATGCATGCATCTCTGACACATTTGCAGGAAATTGTCTCACTTTAATCTTTTTATTCATAATTACATCACAATTGAGGCATTTAGTATACAAGTTGAAGAAACACATAACCAGCTACTGCTCACTACCCTTTGCTCCTCAGTTTGGATTATCCAGGGCAATGGTGCTTTACACTGGGGATCCCAATAAATGAGCTGGAAACTAATTTATTAGGTCATGAGAAGCATTTAAAAAGTGAATTGTAAGAGAAGTTATTCTAGTCAGAGTACATCACATGTTGAATTTCATTTTATAAAACTTTTGTTTCTTTTAATTTGTGAGGGGAGTGTTTCTGGGCTCTCAGTATAAAATATGTTTCTTCCTATGAGTTGCAGTAAAAAAAAATTTTTTTTTTTTTGGAAAATGCTGCATTGGAGGAATTTCTGATCCAGGGAGATGGCTTTCCTTCAGGGGGTATGGGGCACCCATAAGCTACTAGCAGTTTCCTGGTTATCTTTTTTTCCTGTAGCTGTGGAGTTCCCCAGTTTAAACTCAGCTTCTTTTCCCATGAACATGCTGTTATATAGTGTTTGGGAGATTGTGGAGTTAAATGGGTTTTTGTAGGCTCTCTTGGGGCCCTAACCGTCATTTGTAACATCTTTTCCATTGGGAAAAATTCATTTTCAGCTCCAAATAAGCAAGTTCTTGGTGATTTTTTTTATTTTTTTTTACAATTTTTTTTTTTTTAACGTTTATTTATTTTTGGGACAGAGAGAGACAGAGCATGAACGGGCGAGGGGCAGAGAGAGAGGGAGACACAGAATCGGAAACAGGCTCCAGGCTCTGAGCCATCAGCCCAGAGCCCGATGCGGGGCTCGAACTCACGGACCGCGAGATTGTGACCTGGCTGAAGTCGGACGCTTAACCAACTGCGCCACCCAGGCGCCCCTGTGATTTTTTTTAAAAGCGGAACTCTGTCATTAATTGGGAACTACTTTCATACACTTTTCTGTATTATATAATAGTAAAATCTATTTGTACCTTAAGCATTCTGTCACACTCCTTTACCCCTTTTTCATTTCTGATGAAGAGTGATGTGTTTTAGGAGCTCTGGGTGGCCTGGGGTAAGTGGTGTCACTGACAGCACTTCTGAAGAGGGAGGCTGACAAGCCCAAAGGTCAGAACATCTGTGTGTCCGCACCCCTTAATGAGTCTCTGAAGAAAAGCATCTTCTTGCATGTGCAACAGTTGATAATCATCAGGTTCCTTTTACCATTGAAGCCAGTGTGGCCCTATGTTAATATAAGGTGCTGTTTACAAAGGCACACTCATACCAGATCTGCCTGGTGTTCATTCACTAGGCATTGATTGAGTACCTTTTCTGTGCAAGGTACTCCTTAGGTCCTGGGATAAGGCAGTGGGCAGTGTGGACAGGGACCCTGCCCAGGAGCTTCCCCAACAGTGAGCCTGCTCTTGGTTGGTCTCACACTTTGGCCTTTTGTTCATTGGGCTTGTTGGAGACCAGCTGTACAACAGATTTATCCTTCCAAAGTAGTAGCTGGGCCCAAGGACTGCCCTGTCCTCACCTTAAGTGGGGCTAGGTGTCGAGCATGTCAAAGGCTTGTAAGAGAGAAGGGAGTTTGTTCTTGGGAAATGCTACAGATTCTTTGAAGAACAAAAACTTTAATAAGATTTTTGAGAGCTCAACAAAACAATAGGTGGGGCACAAGCTGTAGACAGTAGTCAGAGAAGACAACGTGCATCAAATCAAGATTTATTGCTCTAGTCTCTGAAAAGCCTTCTTAGGGAAGCATCCCACCCCCATCTATAGCCTCCTGATTCCATAATATCTAACCCCTTACGAAATCTATCCACATTATTCTGCTACCCCTTCCCTACCAGCACAACTTCATGGTAGGAAGAACTTATTTCACTGCCTCTTTTTCCTGAGGTTTATAAAAACAAAACGTGTGAAGGGAATGTATGCTGATTCTCTTGGGACTAATTAAACAAACAGATTCAGGGAAAGAAAGCAGAGAAGATGTAGTATAGTTAAGATGTAAAAAATGTAATTTTCAGGATAACAGCCGTCAATTTTTCCACTCGAGTGTTTTTCCAAAGGGCAGGGGGCTAAAAGCGTCTTACGTCCTCTCAAAGCTGAGACACATTTCAACATGGAGATGTTAGAAGCAAATTTGGTGCCCAAGACAGGTGCCAGATTTTAATTACAGTTGGCATTTCTGAGCATGCTTTTGGCAGAGGTGGCCATCTTGTTGGAAAAGCCATAGATTTTGACACTAGCAGTATGGGTGCCCAGTTAAAAATGATTGAAAATAATTTCCCTCCTATTTTCATCATGTTGGTTGTGAGTGAAAACTTCAGTGGTTAATATTTAAACAAGATACTCTCTGTTCAGAGAAAACAGTTGTTCATTGGAATTGTCTTGGTGGTTTGGAGCGTTAGCTCTGGGGGTAATAATTTCTATCTCAGAGCCTTTGAAAAACCCCAGTTAAAACAATAAAATAGGATGTTTCATTATAAGAAATGAAGTTGGCATATACCAGGTTTTCCATTAGGTTCCAGGTCACAGACAAATAAAGTATGTTCGGGAGAAAAATCCTTTTTAAAAATAATTAGGGAGCTGTCTGTTTTGTTCACCAGATGGAAAATCCGTAGTTGTGGGTGGTCTGTGTTGGAGAGGGCATCTCACAATTGGCAGGACCATGCCTTTAACTTTTCAAGTCCTAGGACAAAAATCTAAATGCACTGACTGTTCAGAAGGCTCCCAATATGTATTAGCCCTTGTAGGGCTCTGCTTCCTAAATTTTACCAGTTTTCTAAAAGAGTGTATAGGTAAAATGATTATGGAATGCCAAAATAAATGGCCTGTTGTTCTTTGAATTCTGAAACAGTTTTCCTGTCAGTCCTTGTTTTCTGTGACTTTTCTCGCTGTCAATACATTACGATGATAATGTGATTAGTGGAACCGCCTGCATTACTATTTAGAAGCCCCTTTTTTTTTTAAATTTTTTTTTCAACGTTTTTATTTATTTTTGGGTTAGAGAGAGACAGAGCATGAACGGGGGAGGGGCAGAGAGAGAGGGAGACACAGAATCGGAAACAGGCTCCAAGGCTCCGAGCCATCAGCCCAGAGCCTGACGCGGGGCTCGAACTCACGGACTGCGAGATCGTGACCTGGCTGAAGTCGGACGCTTAACCGACTGCGCCACCCAGGCGCCCCTAGAAGCCCCTTTTTATTACACTAATGTATTCCAGAGCAGATAGGATGGCCAAATGTGCCTGAAGCTTAAGAAATCATCCTAAGTTCATTGTTGTTCATTGTTGTTCATTGAAGAAAAATATTGTACCTTCATCAGTGTTTAAGGTCTTTTGTATTGTTTTGATAATCTGATGAAATTAATTCAGCAAAAAAAATATGTATGCTTTTCTCACTGCTTGCTTGGACTGATAATAGAAAGTTAGCAGCTAGCTTTGCTAGTAGTTTTTTTACATGTACCAAAATACCATTTTTTAGCCTGATTTTACATGTTACATGGCTTTTCATCTGCAAATCAGACTTTGAAATGAATGTTTTATGTTTGAACATAAGGTTGTGTATGTATGTTTATGTTAATATTTCATTCATAAATTTAACCCTTCCCAAATCAAAAACTGTTCATGATTATAGGACAGTTAAACTGATAAAAATAATTTTGGATGCATAAATGCATAAACTCTCAAATTGAGTGAAGAAAAAAAGCCCTGGAATGTAAATCATTTTTTTCGGACAGCAAATGTTTGGCTTTGGATGTACTATGATATTCTGCCTATGTGTAGTAAAAATGGCAATGATTTATTAGTCCCATATCCCCCCAGCACAGATGCCGCACAGTCTGGCCCTTTTCTGGGCACTAAACACTGGGTTTTAAAAAACATAATTTCACTCAAGTTTTCTGCTTGTGTTCTGTGTTGTACTATTAATAGCAACCCTTTGTTGCTGGTGCCAGCTCTCTGCTAGCATAAGACAATGATGCGTAGGAACCAGTTTTAACTAAAATACTGTAATTGGCACCCACTTTTCATATATAGTCCAGGTGCAGTTCTGTGAAGACTACAAAGACCCTTAAAACTTATGTCATGAAGGTAGAGAAGCTAAACAAATGTAGCAGTTCAGTAGACTGCAGTGCACTTACCTTTGCAATGTCATCGTTGCTTTGGCAAATCTTACTCATTTGCTGTTAAAAGGGGATAAAGGGTGGGGAAAATTTGAAACATTGATGAAGAACTTAAATGGTCTGTGATTCTTCAGAAGAAAAACATTTTTTTCTAGAGGGGAATTAATAAAGAACAATGTTGGAAACATCAAGTTTTACCCTCTTTCCCCCTCACTGCTCAGGAATCAGAAACTGTATTGCTAATTCTCAGTATGAGAGGAGGTTGAGTCTTGATTTGGCCAAAGGTAAATGTGTTTACTGAGGAGTAAGGCAAGCAGGGAAGCCTCTGTGTTTGGTGTATTGTTCTGGTCATTGCACCACTCAAGGCAATGCCTCTGAGGCCACATTTCCGTATTTCATGGCTGAAATCTTTGGAGTTATTCTTGATTCCGTCCAACTTCTCAGATTCTGTGTCTCTCTACCATGGCTCCTGGCCATCCCTTCCTCACTGCTATCCCAGCTCATTACTCTCTCCTCTTGCCTGGTCTCTCCTCCCTCCTGTCTTCCAGAAGGAGGTCTCTGAACACAAGTCTCATTGCTCTACTCTTTAAAAAGTTTCAATAGTTCCCAACACTAAAGAATGAAGACCCTCCATGGCCATACAGTGATACAATGTCCTTTATTCCCTGACTCCAAATTACCGTTCCAGAATCATCTTCCCATACCATGTACCTGAGTCACATTAAAATTGTTGCTTTTTAAAAAAAGTTTACTTATTTTGAAAGAGAGAGGAGGGGAGGGGCAGAGAGAGAGAGCATGAGCATCCCAAGCAGGTTCCACACTGGAGTGTGGAGCCTGATGCCAGGCTCAAACTCATTAACTGTGAGATCAGGACCTGAACTGAAATCAAGAGTTGGATGCTTAACCGACTGAGCCACCCAGGCACCCTTAAAATTGTTGCTTTTAATGAGCCCTCTGCTCCCCCAATCCCAGCTCTTGCCCATCTCCTTGCCATTGCTCATTCTGTTCCTACTCCTTATAGTGCCCTTCTTCCCATATTCTACTTGGTGAAATCCTGATCAAATATCACCTTCCTCTTATGGTATCTTATCAATCACCCACACTCACCCTGCTATCATGCACCCTTCCTCTGCATCTCTATAGTTTTGTTCATGTTTACTGTACTTTGTACCCTATTTTGTCTCCCATATTACATTAAATCTCCTGAGGATAGGGGCGCCTGGGTGGCTCAGTCGGTTAAGCGTCCGACTTCGGCTCAGGTCATGATCTCGCGGTCCGTGAGTTCAAGCCCCGCGTCAGGCTCTGTGCTGACTGCTCAGAGCCTGGAGCCTGTTTCGGATTCTGTGTCTCCCTCTCTCTCTGACCCTCCCCCGTTCATGCTCTGTCTCTCTCTGTCTCAAAAATAAATAAAAACGTTAAAAAAAAAAATCTCCTGAGGATAAGGCTAGTCCTTGTACCTGTTTGAAAGCCAGCACCTATCTTGGTGCTGAGTATGTGACAAGAAGAATAAATATATTTTTTTTAATGTTTACTTATTTATTTTGAGAGAGAGAGTGTGGGCAGGGGAGGGATAGAGAAAGAGAGGGAGAGAGAGAATCCCAAGCAGGCTCCTTGCAGTCAGTGTAGAGTCTGACATGGGGCTTGATCTCACAAACCATAAGATCATGACCTGAGCTGAAATCAAGAGCCAGTTGCTTAACTGACTGAGCCACCCAGCCTCCCCAAGAATAAATGTTTTTTAATTTAATGGAATTCTAGGTTATGGCTTTCTATCAGTTAAGATTCTTGGTTAAGCAACCAATACTGAATCAGGCTCTTTTAAGGCAACAACATTTTTTTTTTTTTTAAATAAGCTGTACACCCAGTTTGGGGCTTGAACTCATCATCCCGAGATCAAGAGTCACATGCTTTATGGACTGAGCCAAACAAATGAAGGCAACAAAGAATTTTTTTTTTTTTTAAGAGACAGAGTAGGCACAGGAGAGGGGCAGAGGGAGAGAAAGAATCTTTTTAAATTTTTAAATTTATTTTTAGAGAGAGGGAGAAAAAGTACACACATGGGAGAGGTAGAGAGTGAAGGAGTGAGAGAATCCCAAGCAGGCTCTGCACTGTTAGTGTGGAGCCCAATGTGGGGCTCGAACTCACAAGCCAGGAGGTCATGACCTGAGCTGAAATCAAGAGTCAGACACTTAACTGACTGAGCCAGCCAGGCATCCTGAGAGAGAGAATCTTGAGGCTCCATGCTCAGCAAGGAGCCCAACCGGGGGCTTGATTCCCCGACCCTGGGGTCATGACCTGAGCCAAAATCAAGAGTTGGATGCTCAATTGACTGAACCACCCATGTGCCCCAAAGGCAACAAAAATTCTTTTTTTTTTAATTTATTTTTTTATTTTTTAAAATTTGCATCCAAATTAGTTAGCATATAGTGCAACAATGATTTCAGGAGTAGATTCCTTAGTGCCCCTTACCCATTTAGCCCATCCCGCCTCCCACAACCCCTCCAGTAACCCTCAGTTTGTTCTCCATATTTATGAATCTCTTCTGTTTTGTCCCTGTCCCTGTTTTTATATTATTTTTGTTTCCCTTCCCTTATGTTCATCTGTTTTGTCTCTTAAAGTCCTCATATGAGTGAAGTCATATGATTTTTTCTCTGATTAATTTCACTTTCTGATTAATTTCTCTGATTAATTTCACTTAGCATAATACCCTCCAGTTCCATCCACGTAGTTGCAAATGGCAAGATTTCATTCTTTTTGATGGCTGAGTAATACTCCATTGTGTGTGTGTGTGTGTGTGTGTGTGTGTGTGTGTGTGTACACACACACACACCCCACATCCTCTTTATCCATTCATCCATTGATGGACATTTGGGCTCTGTCCATACTTTGGCTCTTGTTGATAGTGCTGCTATAAACATGGGGGTGCATGTGTCCTTTCGAAACAGCACACCTGTATCCTGTGGATAAATGCCTAGTAGTGCAATTGCTGGGTCGTAGGGTAGTTCTGTTTTTAATTTTTTGAGGAACCTCCATGCTGTTTTCCAGAGTGGCTGCACCAGCTTGCATTCCCACCAGCAGTGCAAAAGAGATCTTTTTTTTCCACATTGTCACCAACATCTGTTGTTGCCTGAGTTGTTAATGTTAGCCATTCTGACAGGTGTAAGGTGGTATCTCATGGTGGTTTTGATTTGTATTTCCCTGATGATGAGTGATGTTGAGCATTTTTTCATGTGTCAGTTGGCCATCTGGATGTAGGGCAACAAAAATTCTTAAGAGATACCAAATCTGGCTTTTTTAGGCAAAAAGGGATTTATTGGAAGGATGTGGGCACATTCACAAAATTGGTGGGAAGGCAGCCCCAGGCATCTTGGCATTAGCACCACCCCTTCGTGTTGTCCCAGCTCAGACAGCCAAATGGATGTACCGCCAGCATATTCAATCTTTAACTCTGTTCAAGATGTTAACTGTTGGGGGCAGGGGCACCTGGGTGGCTCAGTCAGTTAAGCATCTGACTCTTGATTTGGCTCAGGTCTTGATCTCATGGTTCGTGAGATTGAACCCCTTGTCGGGCTCTGCGCTGACAGTGCAGAGCCTGCTTGGGATTCTCTTTCTCCCTTTCTCTCTCCTCCTCCCCTGCTTGTGCACACAAACACTTGCGCTCTTTCTCTCTCAAATGAACGTTTAAAAAAGAAAAAAAAAGATGTTAACTGTGGGGATGATGTGTTTGGTCTAAATTGGTCTACCCTTTGGCTCTGGGAGAACTATGCATCTTGATGATAATTTTGGAAGACCATAAGTTGTGGGTAGGATGAAGGAATTCCTTAAGAGGTGGGTGGACTTGGGGGCAGTCAGTAACCAATACGTGTTCACACAGGACTGAATATTCCGTTTCTAGCACTCAAGCACCCTGACTGGCCTGTCTGATGTGACTTGCTAGGGATTTGAGCAAGACTTTCTACCCAAATAAGAAGGAAGTGCTCTATAAAAGTACAGATATCCCAGGGAAGAGATGATAACACAGCCCCTGCTGTTCACCAAAAGTGTGACCTGTGGCTGCAGGGTTCACAATAGGCACAGAGTAGGCTGAAGTGGGAAAGGTCGGTGTGCGTGCCAGCAGTACTAGTTACCCTGCTCAGTGGTGTCATGGCCCTGTACCACTTGTGGTGGAACCATGCAGAGGCCTCTGTGTGAGAATGGTTGGCTTCTTAGCTAGTCTCTGGGGGTGAGGGTGCCCCTGAAGGTTATTTCTCCTTATAAGTCAAATCAAAACAATGGATACCACTCTCCCAAGTGGAAAGGGCTGTGTCAGCCAAGTGTGGGAGGAGTTGCAGTGATGGGCTGGGAGAGACATGATGAGCAAGTAGCAGTAAAAGGATATTTCCACGATGAGTAGGCTTTGAACATGCATAGTAGAATGGGTGTGACACTGGGGAGGCAAGATGGTGCTCAGTGTGCTGAGAAGACAAGCCCAGTTGAAGGCAAGAGTTTGTGTTGGGGTGGCGGGAAATGAGATTGGAAAGTTGTGTTTGGATCAGATTGTGGAGAGCCTGGACTTCTAGGCTAAGGATTTTGGACCTCGCTTTCTAGGCAAGTAGGAGTGCCTATAGATTTCAGAATGGGAGTATGGTGATAGATGTTTTTAAAAGAGTAGAGTTAAGGGGCGCCTGGGTGGCTCAGTCGGTTAAGCGGCGGACTTCGGCTCAGGTCATGATCTCGCGGTCCGTGGGTTCTAGCCCTGTGTCGGGCTCTGTGCTGACAGCTCAGAGCCTGGAGCCTGCTTCAGGTTCTGTGTCTCCCTCTCTCTGACCCTCCCCCGTTCATGCTCTGTCTTTCCCTGTCTCAAAAATAAATAAACGTTAAAAAAAAAAATTAAAAAAAAGAGTAGAGTTAAGTAATTGGCCACAGAGGAGTCACTGTCATGAGGCTGATAACCTAGGGACAAAGATGGCTATCTGAAAAAAAAAAAAAACCAAAAAACTTTGGGAGAGAGCATCTAGGATTCTAGACTTAAAGTTACTTGGTTGTACCTCCAGGGCAACTATCTGTGTCTCACTTTACGCATCTGGTGGTAATGGCACCATTATTGTTATGACCAAATGAAATAATGATGTTTCATTTTAAAATGTCTCCTTAATCACATACATCTGTTTGGAAATTTAAACTACTACACAAGAAGCTGTTATGATTATTTTCTCCTTGGCTTTCCATTTGTCCTCCAGTTTTTTTTTTTTTCTTTTTTCCTCCTTGCTAGTTTTTTTTTTTTTTTTAATGTTTACTTATTTATTTTGAGAGTCTTAGAGCGTGAGCAGAGGAGGGGCAGAGAGAGTGAGAGGGAGAGAATCCCAAGCAGGCTCCACACTGCCAACACAGAGCCCAATGCTGGGGTCAGTCTCACAAACCATGAGATCATGACCTGAGCTGAAATCAAGAATCAGGTGCTTAACCAACTGAGCCACCCAAGTGTCCCCCTTGCTAGTTTTTCTTAACCTTCCCTTATACTTAGGAATTTCATAGTGGTCCATATGTCCTAGTGGACCAACTATATAATTTTGGTTTATTTGTTCTTCTCAAAATTAGACTGATTCAAGTGCTAATATGCTAGGCACAGTGATCTAGGTACCCATTTCAAACACGTAGGGTAACTGAGATAAATGTTGGGTACAGGTTTGGATGTTGTAACAAAAAGGCCCCCAAATATAGTGCCATTATCAAAGACACTTTATCTCTCACTTTAAGTGTAGGTTGGTGGCCGAGGGTGTATAGGATGGCTCTGGGAGGACCCAGATTCCTTTCATCTTGTGGATTGTCCACCCTCAGCATCTTATCTAGGAAGTCTGCTCTGACCTGGCCTGTGACACAGGGAACCCAGAGGATGTGCTCTTCTTTTATGGACGTTTCATACTTCTGGTCACCCTGACCATACCCTGTCAACCAGAACTTTGTCTCATGAATACACCCAGACACAGGAGATGCTGGGAAATGTCACTGTTAGCTGGGCATCCATGAATTTCACCCTGGGTCTGTTCTGGTGGGAAGACGGTACCACTGTAGCGGTTACACCCCAGACCTGAGGTGGTGGCTAAAGGGTGAGGTGTGCTGGGAAGTGAAACACTGAGCTTGGATGTGCAAGTTGGCATGTCCACACACATACAGGCCCGAACCAGGGCACAAAGAGGAAGGATTGGTTGGTGCTTGAGGCCTGGGGCCTCAGACCTTCACTTGAACCCTGAGGCCCACATATGGAGGGGTGGGCCTGTTCAGCCAAATCTTCAGCTCTCCAGTCTTTTGCAGTATTATCGTGCTTCCATTGTCACCATAGTCTTGCTTTATATCAAGGTCTCCAAAGCAATCACATCAGAACAGTGACTGAAAGTGGATAGAACACAGAGCCTCTGGCCTCAAAGCCAGGAGTGAGCCACATTGAGACAAGTCAGATTGTCTTAATTTTATTTTATTTTATTATTTTTTTTTAATTTTTTTTTTCTTTCAACGTTTATTTATTTTTGGGACAGAGAGAGACAGAGCATGAATGGGGGAGGGGCAGAGAGAGAGGGAGACACAGAATCGGAAACAGGCTCCAGGCTCTGAGCCATCTGCCCAGAGCCTGACGCGGGGCTCGAACTCACCGACCGCGAGATCGTGACCTGGCTGAAGTCGGACACTTAACCGACTGCGCCACCCAGGCGCCCCCGATTGTCTTAATTTTAAAATTAAGTAGTATTTTAACAAAACTTAGATGTCTGCCCAACTCCAGAACCTGTGTTCTTGAGTATTAAGCTGTGCGTTTTGCGTGCACGAGGGAAATGTGAACCGTGCTGTACACTCCTTACAGTGGAGTTCCCATGGTGATGCACACCGCCATCATCTCTTGGTGATCCCCCTCCTTTCTTTCTGTCATTCAATGAGTATACATTGAGCTCCCCTTCAAGGCTGGTGCAAGACTTTGTGACTACATCATTTCATTTAACTCTGGTTGGGACAGGTGTTGTGATCCTGTTTCATATTGGATGAGCACATGGGCCAGAGAGTTAAGAATCTTGCTAGGATCACATGGTGATGCTTGGCAGAACCAGGATTCAGGCCCAGACCCACTCTGAAGCCCATTCTTTCCATGCACCTACTCAACTGTCTTAAGCACTCCTCTCCCTGCCAGACTGAAGTATATAGATCTTAAATGTTCTCACTACACACACACACACACACACACACACACACACACACACACACACACACGGTAATTACGTGAACTGATGGATATGTTACCTAATGTTATTGTGGTAACTATTTTGCAATGTTATGTATATCAAATCATTACGTTGTATATCTTAAATTTTCACAATAATGTATGTCAATTATATCTCAGTAAAGCAGGGTTGGGGAAAGAATTCAGAGGAGTATGGCGGGTGGTGCAGTGCTGCATCTTGTTGCTGTCACTGTAGCTGTGCTCTTTCAGGTGTCTGCACACCAAGTGCAACTCAGAATGAAGCCGGGACAGTGGCTTCTAGTGGGTGGGACAGGCACGTGGGTCAGTCAGCTCTGGGCATCTGTCCTCCCTTATGGGCCACCACACTCACGTGAGTACTTCAGGATGCCGCCTCAGATGGCTGGAGAGGTGCTTCAAGGTATGCTTGAAATATTAACCACTGTGCTTGTTTTACTAGGATTAATATCAGCATAATTATCTCTCATTATTATTCATAATTCACGGTTCCTAAATCCATTTTGCCTCTTGGGCCCTGGCATAATGTGGAGAGGGGAACGTCCTCTCATCCCAGTAATGACACACTGTGGGTCCCTGCTCCATGGAACTTACAATCAAAGTCAGTATTTGAAGAATGGAAACTGTCGGCCTCGCTTCTACCGTCTGTTGTCAGTTTGTTAGAGGCCCTCTCTGGATGTCGGGCAACAGGGATGGTCTCATGGGATGAAAATGAATACCACCTCTGTTCCATTGGACATGACTTTTTACAGAGCATATTCGCACAGATGATCTCATTGCATTTTCAGCAACCTATTCTGAGGTGGACAAGCAAATAACATAGCCCTATCTTACAGTCAGACAAACTGATGCTCTGACATGACATCCTTCCCCAAGGTTACATAGCTAGGGAACACTTACTACATGGCAGCCCTTGTCCTCCATATCCAAGGACTGACCCTGTTAGCCCCAAACACCTTCTTTAACTGTTAAATGCTTTAAGTGTCCATGTTTTCATACAGAGGAGAAAGATGCTTTTGTGGAGGCAACCCAGGCTGGAGCCAGACTCCCACACTTGATCCCAGCACTGCCACTGTTGTGAGCTGGCTTTACCTCTGTAGCCTGGTTGCCCTATCTTTGAAATGTGGATGATAGTATCTACCCAAAGACTTTTTGTGAGGATTCGGTGAGATAAAATTGAAAGAGCTTAGAACAGGTGTGAGCTTAGAACAGTGTGATGTAACCATTTACTTTTGTTATTAAAGTGAAAAGGGAGGGGAGAAGGAGTGAGACAGGTAACAGGAAAATCAGTCTCCGTTACCACTGCGTAAGACACTAATGTGCCAGGGCTGGCTTTGACTAAGCTCTCTGAGTCGCCATGTACCCTGGCACAGGACTCTGCAGCACTGTCTGTGGAGCCATGTAGGTACCCCCCCCCTCCACATCCCCGCTCACTCTCAGAGCTGTTCACCCTCCTCTCAGTGACCCCTTCTCGGAGCAGGGGAAAATGATGAAATGAGTCCTCTTGTCTCCCCAGGTCACTGGGAACAAGCCTTCACCTTTCTGAGTCACTTCAGTTGGAAAGTGAGAGTTGGAGTAGGTACTTTTCAGGTGTAACAGACTACCTACCTCTTGTTTTCTACCTCTCAGTACCTACGGAGGAATATTGATGCCCAGTCATAGAGCTAATTATCTGCCCCCTAAAGCTTAACATCCTGACACGGGTGTAGATAGTAGGGCTCCCTATGTGTTTAGTCTGGTCCTTCAGGTGTGGTCATAACAACTTCTTATGTAGAAACTGCTTCTGCACATGGCTTGGAGGCAGCCCTCATTGAGAACACCTGTGATACACTTTGCTTCTGGGAGACCCACCCCAACCTTTGGGATCATCCCTCTTATCGTTTTGTTTTCGGAGGCATTTTGTATTTTTGGTTTATTTGGTAATTAGGACAGAAAAGCTACAATTCTTGGATGGGAGCATTGGGAGTACTGAATGAGCCAAAATGGGGTGGAGATATGCAGTAAGGAGCCACAGACCATAGCATAGGATGGAGTTTCCAGGTGTAGCTAGACCAGCGTGCAGTTCTAGGCAGACCACTAGATGGCACTCAGACATTAGCATTAGGACCAGTTCCTGACACTTTCCACTTTGGGTTTTTGTAGAATCTCTCTAGGGAGTAGCCAAAGCTTTGTATCTGTCATCTCCATCCATCCATTCATCCCTCTAACCTCTTTGGCTCTTCTACAGATAGGTAGATATGCCTGCCTCTCTCTCTACCCCCCCCCCCCCCACTCTCTGTCTGTCTCTATCTCTCTCATCCCCTCAATTTAGTGACCTTAAAAACCTGCCAAAAATACCTTCAGAGGCTCCCACTTTTTCAGTGCTTTATTTTTACTGTTTTTCTAAGCAGATGTTTTCATGGCAGTAAATTCATTTTCAGAGTAGGGAGCAGGGAAACTTATTTCTCTCTTCAGTCATTCTGAGGGTATCTTCAATAAAAGGAATAGAAATCAAAGGGAAAGATTATTTAAAAAAAAATTGATAAATTAAAAAAAAATATTTCCAGGGGCGCCTGGGTGGCGCAGTCGGTTAAGCGTCCGACTTCAGCCAGGTCACGATCTCGCAGTCCGTGAGTTCGAGCCCCGCGTCAGGCTCTGGGCTGATGGCTCGGAGCCTGGAGCCTGTTTCCGATTCTGTGTCTCCCTCTCTCTCTGCCCCTCCCCCGTTCATGCTCTGTCTCTCTCTGTCCCAAAAATAAATAAACGTTGAAAAAAAAATTAAAAAAAAAAATATTTCCAGGGGCACCTGCATGGCTCAGTTGGTTGAGTGTCTGACTCCTTTTTTTTTTTTTTATTTAATGTTTTATTTATTTTTGAGAGAGAGAGAGCAAGAGCACAAGTGTGGGCGGGGCAGAGAGAAAAGGAGACAGGATCTAAAGCAGTCTCTGTGCTGACAGCAGCGAGTCTGATGTGGGGCTTGAACTCAGGAACTGTGAGATCATGAACTGAGCTGAAGTCAGATGCTCAACCAGCTGAGCCACCTAGGTATCCCTGGGTGTCTGACTCTTGATTTTGGCTCAGGTCATGGTCTCACAGTTTGTGGGATTGAGCCCCACATCAGGCTCTGTGATGACAGCTTAGAGCCTGCTTAGGATTCTCTCCCTCCCCCCACTTCTCTGCCCCTCCCCCATTCTCTTTCTCAAAATAAACAAACTTTTTTTTTTTTCAACGTTTTTTTGTTTATTTTTGGGACAGAGAGAGACAGAGCATGAACGGGGGAGGGGCAGAGAGAGGGAGACACAGAATCGGAAACAGGCTCCAGGCTCCGAGCCATCAGCCCAGAGCCTGATGCGGGGCTCGAACCCACGGACCGCGAGATCGTGACCTGGCTGAAGTCGGACGCTTAACCGACTGTGCCACCCAGGCGCCCCAACAAACTTTTTTTTAATTAAAAAAATATTTCCATTCAAAATTATGGATTACTAACTTGTAATGAAATAAAAAATGACTTAAGATTAATGAGGTGTTTGTTTTTTTTATCAAATTATTTCCTATTAGAGGATTTTCCATAAAACAGAGTCAAATGCAGGATGTCTTATTACATACTACTGGGTATAGGAGGGAGAAGGGATAGGCAGGAAATCACAGTTGATATTATTATCTTTATCAGGATGCATGTTGTATAAAAGCAAAACCCCATCTTAAATTTATAATCTGATATTTCAGAGGAATTTAAAAATTAATTTTTCAGTATCAACTGAAATGGGTTCTGCTCCTGCCTGGTGCCGTTCTCTCTCAGCTGGGCGGGCATGTCAGGGAGCTGTTCAGAGCATACATGCAGACGTGCTTCATCTGCGCACTTCTTAGCGGAGATAACAGTGTGCCGAGCCCCACTGCTAAGGTTAACCTGTATGCTGCAGAAGGACAACAGATGGAAATTCTGGTTTGCAGCCACTGCAGAAAAATAAAAACATGTTCCAAAGGGAAAAGGATCTTGTATTTCTGCGTTTGAACCTTTGATCTGCATTCACATCTGAAGGGAAGCCTAGACCTTTTGGTGGAGACACATGGCTTTGCATCTGTGAAAACACAGCTGTATATAGCAAAACAAAACTAGTGGAAAATACAATGGTTTTGCTGTATCAGGCTAGCTGCTAATGCTCAAATTCTATATAAATATTGTCTTTTGATAGTTCTTGCAAAAACCCTTCTTGACTTTCTATCTAATTGTTTAGGAAAGTTTTATTCTTTTAAATTCAGATTTTGAGCTCTTTAGGAATAAGGTACATGCATCTCTTTTGTCTTTTCTTTTAAAAAGGTAGCAAAATAAATGGCTTATAGTTAAATTGTAATAACATTACTTAAATTCCTACCTAATTGGGGGGTGATGGGAAAAAATTAAACCCTTAAAAAAAAGGAAAGATGAAGGTAAAGTTCTGAGTTGATTTTTGATCCTGAAAATATTTTATTTTTCCAAGATAATACTGTGTGTGTTTTGTGCTGCAGGTTATATTCTGAAAGCCCTCTTAGGCATTCTTGAAATTTAGCTGCTTGGTTTTGAGCAATTAAGATTTGTTTTTGAGTGATTTAGTAGCTCTCCTCTCCTTCTTCTTTAAATAGTCCTCTTCAGCTAGTTTCTTTATCAGTGTTTCCCAGTAATGTAAGCCAAGTTTGTTTCATTGGGAGGCATTTGCCTTGAACCTCCATGTTTCCTCTCGGTCCCAGACACAGAGCCCAAGTCTGTGTGCCTGCCTTATCCTGCCCCATTCGGTGGCTTCCTACTATTGAATTGGCGACCTTTTTCCGTCCCTCCCCTTCCTGATGGAGCTCTGGCCCCTATTCGCACTCCCCACTCCCAGCAGCAGGAGTCGGGTGCAGAGAGGACGAGAGTTTGGTGTGTTAGCAGAAGGCCGCCTGTGTGTCCCCACTCTGCAGAGGTGTGCCTTCCATTTTTCTGAAAGGAGCTGAGCTAAGGCAAGGCCATTGTGCTATCCTCCCCCCCACCACCCCTCCAGAACACCAACATCTTCATCAGCAAGTGACTCAGGAGCTGTAAAGTGGTTTTCTTTAAGAGAGATGATTTTGTTTTTATCATTTAATAACAACCTTGGGTGCTAATCACGCTGATGGGAAGTGCAGAGCTAGCTAACAAGTCCTTCCAAGAAGTTTCCCCTTTGAAGTGTTGGTTCCCGCCTCACCCTTCCAGGAGTGAAGAGGGGGAAAGAAAACAAGTGCGAAGATCTGAGGCCACTGAGGAATGCTGAATTGATGTCTCTCCTCAGCATCCCTGCCCCTCTCACAGCTCTCCCCTCCTTTCAACTCCCTGCCCTTTGAAACTGCAGGGTTGGGGTGGCCAGGCCCTCCAGCCAGGCCCGGTATAGCTACAGGCCTTCTCTGACAGGCGACAGGCGGTGGGGCAGTGGCAGTGGAGAGAGCAAGAAGAGAAAAGAAGCTGGAGGAAGTCCTCATGTAGATCCTCCAGTCGGGGCTGAAGGCTTTATCCATTGTGATGAAGGAAAAACAAACAACCCCCAAACAAACAAGCCCTCACCCAACCCCAATCCCTTCTTCACGGCTGCATTTTGTTCCTGAGACTGTGGGTGTCACTAGAACCTCTTTTTTTTGCGATTCTAGAAAATATTGTAAAGGACTTGTCAAGCCTATTAATTTTTCAGGCAGAACGGATCAAGCCTGCCTTTGATGCGGCTGCTTCCTAATTTAGTATTCAAAGGTAAAGAGTCCCACCTTCTCTTCGCTCTTTACATAAAGATTTTTTTCCAGTAGCAAAAAACTAGTCATGTGTAGTATTTTTTGAAGTTAAAGGTCCAACTTTTTAAATAACATCTGCTCTTATCTCTTTCCTTAAATATAGCCAATATTTACTTTTTGCTGGTACTTAGTTGCGTATCGTTTGCCCTGTATTTTCATTTTCGACAAATGGGGTTATAAACAGCGTGTTCCCCTCTACCTCATTCCCCTAATTTTAAATATATATATATATATATATGAATATATTGCTGTTCTAACAAAGTGATAGTGCACCTAAAGATAAAACTCTAGAATTGTCGATTGCCCTAATTTGTCCATTACTCTCAGATTTTATTTTATACTCCAGCATTCTAAATTCACTCAAGTGGACTTTCACATGTTTCCATCTGCTGTGTTTCATAGCAAATTGTGACCCTCAAAATCACTTTAGGGCCTTTTGTGTTCTTATCTGTGCATTTCAATACCTTCTGGGAGTGCCTTTGGTTTCACTACATATGCAAAAACCTCAGCTTGAATTTTTTTGACACCCGCTCTCCATTTGTTGGTGGAGTCCTGTTTTCCATTGTCTGGTTGTTGATGTTGGCAAAAGTCATTTGTTTAATGGTGCCAGGGTTACTGTGCCTTCTTTATTGGAATGAAATCCAAAAATATTGCTAAGTATTTAAAAAATTAATGTATGCTGTTGAAACTATTATATACTCGCATGGTTTTGTTTTCCTATCGTAAGGTGGATACTATTTTAAAGATACTAGTAATAATAGTCACTAGAAGCCAATTAAAACCACTAGGATTCTATCAAAAATCTGTTTGACAGTGTAAATAATTGATATCTGGAAATAAAGCGGCTGCTCTGTGCACGGGGCCCTTCTGTACACGACTGGGCAGCGTTAGCAATCTCTGTACGTCATGAACCAGGGGACGATTCCTGGGCATTGTCGCCTAGGTTTTAAAAATTTGATGATAAGGCCACATGCAAACACATTTTTAAAAAACATCTTCTTTGCCTATAGAGAGGAATAGTGACATTATTTTCAGGTGTTTGAGCTTCTTAACGTAAGGGAACAAATACCCCAACTCCTCATGAGCCAGGTATGAACCAAATAAATTGGAGGCACTGTCCTGACCCATCCAGCTTTTTCAAAAAAAAGGATGTGATTAAAAAGGACATCTGAGAACAAATTTATGAAGTTGTTATGGCAACTGAAACACTCGGGCTGAAATGTGTGTATCTGAAACATGAAAGATTGTAGGAAGCCAGAGAGATAAACTCGGCATCGTATTTGGGAAAGGCAATTGAACAGTGGTAGCCAAATGTTATTTCTTCGTTGGTCATCATTCAGAGTTCCTGCCTTGATTTCCACTTGTAAAAATGTGTGGTGATTGATGCTTTCCCAGAGTGTGTCACCCAAAGTCTTCATGCCTTGAACCCGCGTTTGCTCATTGGTCATTTGACCTGTTGAGAACTCACTCTTGTGTTGTGTTCAACGCGGAGATTGCATTTTGAGTTGTCTCAGCGTTTGCCCATGAGTTTACACTTCCGTGTTCTCACATTAATGTCCTGGTTCGTGAGTAGCCTCCACAGTGTTTTCATTCACCATCTCCCCTAACCCTAGGCCACCACCGGTCACCGATAAACAGCTGCACTCAAAGGAGTCAAAAGATTTAAATATCTCCTAGAATTCCCTGCTGTCTTCTGTAAGCTGTATATCCCTTCTACATAATTTGATTCCACCTTAATTTCTCATGCTTTTAATTTTTCACTCCAGTGCTAGCAAGAGCATTAAGTAACTTGTTTTAAATCACAGGCAAGGATGTTTAAAATTAACACCTACAAATTTGCATTATAGTGTGTTAGAAAATCAGTACTTTAAGCCATATCCCAAATGCTTCAAGTTTTTCCATTCGTTTCCGATATAGTGTCCAGAAAATTGTTTTTAAGCTGTTATTAAAAATTCTTTGTAATACATATTTTTGGTTTTACATGAAAATATAGTTAGGTGTCAATTATAGTAATTTTAGTAGATTATCCCATAAGAAATATGCTATTTTAATTGAAAAGAGTTTGACATCAAAAATACATTTACACCAAAAATTCAAATTAAAATTTCTTCTTTATAAACATTGTTGAATGTCAGGTATTGGTTATTTGGTCACCTTGATTTTAAGCATAGTACTTTTTACTTTGAATAATCTTAATTCTTAAAATTAAGCTAAGTAAAGCGAAGGAGAAAAAAAGCAAAATAAAATTTAGAAAATTTTCTTTTTCTTAAGTCATGAATTGGAACTTTTTACTCTTGCTAAAATTACTTAGTAGTGTTTTAGTTGGATGTGAGGGTATAATACAAAAACTTTCCTTATATAATGGAGTGTTTTCTTCTTTCTTTACAGACTGAGCTCAAAATGTTATTCTATTGCAAAATTAAGTGCTGTTAATCTGCCAGACTAATTATTCATTTTAAATATTTAAACCTGTGCATTTGTTTTTAATCCCTTTTTGCATATGTACATGGAAGTAAAACGATTTTGATATGATTTCCTTATTTTGAAAATTCACAGATCAAAGATGATGTCAAAATAAAAAAGAATGTTTCAAGAGTATTAAACGTAAGAATTTGGGGGTATTTGCACATGATTTACAGTAATAGATTTCCTTTTTCCTTTCTTTAGTCTTTCAGTTTTAAGGATTAAAAAAAGTATGATTTTGATGTTTCCAAAGTGGATACTATTTTATTTCAGGTGGATCGTTTAATAGTTTGTTGATGTTTTCAAGGTCTCTAAACAAAGTCTGATGTGTTAACAGTCTTATTAACGATGTTAAAATAGAATTAACAGCTTGTGGATGCCTCCAGAGCACAATAGCCTGTCAACCTTGCCTGCCCCCTTATAAATTGTACCCCTGCTGTCTTCCCTTTGTTTCATGCCCAATCAGCAAACTAAACTTTTGTGGAGAGAGAAGGCAGTTCAAGTGTTTCTGCTGCAGCTGAAGGGAGGAGCTAATGTGGAATTTACTGGGAGACCAATCAGTGCCGGAGGGAAGAATGACCCCAGATTGGGAAGAAGGACTTTGTTGACCTGCTTGGCTCCCTGACCTTTCCTTGCTATTTTGTCGCTTTAAAGAGGTTTACTCTGGTTGTCGAGTACTTTATGATGCTTTTGCTAAAGCCACAGAAGTTTTAGAAGTGTGAGATTATTTAAGATACATCTCAGCACACATTTAATTGTGCTGTGTGATCTTTAGTAATTTGACTATATGTTACACTCAAAATCATTTAAAAAGCTGACACAGAGATAATCACTTTTTTTTGGTTTTGTTTTTAAAGGGAGGAATAGAATTTTATCAATTATCTTGAGCCAAAGTAGATTTTCAGTCTTTTCTAGTGTCTCTTCCCCATAGCTGCTTTTGTGGAGAGAGAATTGCATTAGCTACTGACAGGAGACCATTGGTTCTATTTTGTTGAATTTATGCTTTGAAAAAATAGGTTTATATCTTCTTTTTGTTGTTGTTTGTTCTTTTTTTTTTTTTTTTTTTTTGTAATCTCTGCACCCATCTTGGGGCTCGAACACACGATCCCAAGATCAAGAGCCACATGCTTTTCTGACTGAGCCACCCAGGTGCCCCTATATCTTCTAAGTCCTTAAAAGATTTTTTCAGGTAATAGTTATGAGTTGAAAACTAAGATTTTTAGGAGAAGGTTTATTTTTTCATTAGTTTTGCTAACTTGACAAATTGTCACATATAAAGGTACAGATTTATGGTTAACCTGACAAATGGGTGATACTGTCTTATACTTTGCCATCGTCCAGTTTAATAACTTATAAAGTTCAGAATATTTATAAATATATTTATAAAATATTTCCCAATTCTCACTGAGTTTTACACCAGTTTTGGTAAGGGATAATGAGACATTGAAATTTTGGGGGGGAAGGAGTTTCTTATTTACCTTTAAATGGGCCACTGTCCTGTGGCTCAAAATACAGTGCTGAGATCTGAGATGGTCACTGTTGGTACAAAGATAAAACATCTCATGCTAGATGCAGGATTGACAACATTTTCTTTAAATCAAGGTTTAATAAAATTACTCAAATGCATAAAGTCACAGGGAATGAGATATAGTTAAATGAACTATGGTTTCAAAGTATTATTTTGGCAAGGAATATACTGGAATGAAAATGGGGCAGTACAAGCTCATCACTTCTCCTTAGCTCACATTGTGCTACTTAGGTGAAGCCCGTGGGGAAAATTTCTTCCTAACTTTATAAACCCTAGAGATAGGTATCCATTGATGGAATCATGTATGAAACTGGAGCAAACAGGGCCTCGTTTGATACTAGCCACATGCATGAGTATAAATAATAACATTTTCTGGTTGACAACTTTCTGCTTCAGTAGGGTCATTTTACCTGGCCAAGGGAAAATGCCTCCGTGGTAGTTCTCCCACAACTGTAACTACTTGTCATTTTTACCCAAGCACTCTTTGTTGCCCACCCATATCTCATGGTCTAGCGTGTGTCTTCACATTCCAGTGCTGGGCAGGAGAACCATCTTGCAGCCAAGTGCAACTGACCTCTTTTTTGGTGTGCATGCTGAACCAGTATTCAGGCTCTAGAGCTGGGGATATGCCTAAAGATGTGGGCATCACGCTGTTGTGGAGACCAAACATCAGTACTGTAGCCACCTGATGCAAGTGTCCCGTGCATGTCTGCACGAATTGGGGAGGATAAAAAGCCAAAGGGATTAACAACAAACAAAGAAACCTTGTTACCTTTGTGCAGAAGCCAGCTGGCATCTCACAGGGACAACTTGAGCTGCTCCATTGTCACTAAAGCTGGGTTCGGATGGATCTCATTTGCTACCGATATTCCAGGAGCATGCCACAGGCTTGGTCACCACAGGGAAAGGGGAAAGAATAAACTGGGAGCCTGAAGCTGGGACCTATTCCTTTTGTTTCAGGTGATGCTGAGAGGGATAAGACTGCAAATTTAATGAAATTTTAGTAGTGCAGTTTCTCTCCTTAAAGACTTTGTAAATAGTATTTATCCTTCAGAACTTCTCCCCCCCCCCTTTTTTTTTTGCTCATTTATTTTATACTCTTGAAGAAAAAAGAGAAGTTAGTGGTCCCAGTGTTTGCCTCAGTCGATGACCTAAATGGATTGTAACTCTTGACCACTGACATTTCCTGAGACGATCAGGGTCATAAACATAGAGGTATATCTTTATCCGCTCTGGGTAGACAGAAGTTTTCATGTGCTCTGAGAGCTCTGAATTGGCCACAGCAACTTTTAGGAAAGAAAAGGATCCAAGTAAAGTCTCTGGCAATTTGACTATTGGCTTCTGCATTTTAAAATTTGTCCAATGTAGAAATAATTTTTCTCTGAAATTTTGTAATTCCCTGAAGTGGATACTTTAAAACCAATTGTGAAATGCTGTTTAAGAAAGGATTCATATAAGTAAATGTGCATCTTTATTTAATCATAAGGGAGATTGGGAGAAAGGATATTTTATTTTTGGTAGTTTTTGTTCCATAAAGAATATGAAATTATTGTTATTAGGGTTAGTAATACCTTATATTTGCACAGTGCTTTAAAATTTTTAATGTACTTTTGCAAACATTATTAAATATAATCCTTGAAAGAATTTTACAGGAAGATATTATTATCCTGGTTTTATGGATGTGGAAATAATAAATACACATGCTCATAACATGCTGCATAGGGCCAGCTTTGTATTTCCAGAGAATTCAGTTTTAGGAAATATATTTAGTATGTAAAATGGCTAGAAAACGCAAATGTAGTACTGAAGAAGTTATTTTGGTTTCACATTAAGAGCTATAAAAGGCAACCAAAAAATGGAATAAACTCACGTGATAATGTGCAATCCCGCTTTTAATGCACAGTTACCTGAATGTTGGTTTTATGATTGCTTCGTTTTTATGTGTTTCATGTGTAAAATACTGTAATATGCCTCATAATAACTAAATAGGATTATCTTCCACATTTTTAAAGATAGAAATTATAATCACAATATCATAGAATATTTTCTAATTAAAAGATCATCTCATTTGTAGTTTATGATTTTTTAAAAATGAAATCTCAAAATATTTACTCTTAGAAATCATGTATTTTTTTCTCTTGCTTGTTAAAGACTAGGTAGCCAGGGTATTTGTTTTGGGGCAATTTAATGCTACTGTTCAGAAACAGAACTATATTACTGGGGACAGGAAAATCTGATTAGTGTTTCTAAGAATTATTATAGCACAGCAAGACAGGGAAGCAGTCCAAAGTACTAAAGGTTAAAAGCAATTTATAATAACTAGGAGAAGACTTGTTAAAAAAAATGTTTCTTAAGAACCGTTAAAATTGTCTAAGTGAGATCTCTGACTGCTTTCCATTATAGTACTTTTATATTGTTTTCATAAAAAATACTTTGCTGAGAGGACCAGAAGAGGAAGAATTAAAATGAGAAAGAAAACCAAAACAGTTTCCTGTTTTACAAGATCCAAAATCTTATCAATGTAGTTTTCAGTGAAAAAAATTAATATAAACTTTCATATGATAACCCTAAGAAAAGTCTCCACATATGGTCCCAAAGGTTTAAAAAAAAATAAAACTGGGGAAATAATTATTTTATGAAAAGTCAATTTAGAATTCATCTAGGGGTGCTCTTAGCATCAAATCAAACTTCATTTCTATCTTTAATTCTTATAATCAAGCATATATTTTGTTTTCTAGAAGTTTAAAGAAGGAAAAACTATTGGTATTATATGTCCAGGGTTTTCTTTAAACAGCTCTAACATCAAAATGGCCAAACTGTTGGACTGATTCATGTTAGATAAAACAGATGGGATTCCCAGATCGTGCACCGTTCAGCCGTTTGATGGAATTCGCGCCACCCTGACCAGCGAGCCCAGATGGCGCTTAAATCTGTCACTCTTTAACGACCCTACTGTTTTTTAAAAATATTTTTATATTTGAGCCCATTCGGTTAATCTGAGAGATTAATCATTTCCAAGATATCAGTCTGGGGAGGGATTTACTGTGGGTTTCATTTGGAGAAGCTGAGGATAAGGAGAATGAAGAAGACTCCCAGACACAGCTCTACCTGCTAAAAGGAACATGGAGAGGGAGGCCTGGTGGACTTGGGCTTTGGAACACTTTCTGGGCAGCAAGGCTGAAAAGGCCACACAGAGAGCAGTGGCACTGGGGGTTCAGGGAAGAGGAGAAGGACATTTGGGAAGGTCTGGGGGTGGATGAGTGGGGATGCTGAAGAAACTATTGCATTGCTGAGCTTAGACCCCAGCAAAGGGATCAAGTGCTAACTGATCAAGTGCGGTCTGACCCTCATCGCACTGGGATGACTCTGGTGGGTGTGCCACCTAAGCCAACCCCAGCGATCAAATCCAACATGATAAGCCTCTCTCAGATGGTTCTAGAAAGAACTTGTTCTGCAACAGAACATTGACAAAGTTCACTGGATTTTTCCCTGAAGGTTCCCCTCTCCCCCTCACCCTCCACCCTGCTCTTCCTTACTATTTTAAGTCAGTCAGTCAGTCGTCTGAAGTGCTTCAGTGATTTGGGGCATGAGATGCTGGCTGGCTTCTCCCTCCAAAATCTCTAACCTTGGATACATTTGCAGAGTGGCTTGGAATTGCTTTCTGTTCCTGCTGGGATGGGAAAGGGAAAAATGAATGATTTTTCATTATGCAAACCCAATTTTTTATTTGCATTTGAATCAGATGTAGCAGATGTCAAAATATGGTGCTGAATTTACACCATTAGTGTGAAAATTTGCACTGCCCCAAAAAGCCACCACAAATGGGCAAACCCACCTACGTTAACAAAATTTAAAATGCTCTGCTCTCTCGTGGCGCCTGGGTGGCTCAGTCGGTTAAGCATCTGACTGGCTCTGGTCATGATCTCACAGTTCGTGAGTTTGAGCCCCATGTTGGACTCTGCACGAACAGTGCAGAGCCTGCTTTGGATCCTCTGTCTCCCTCTCTCTCTGCCCCTCCTCTGCTTGTGTGCTCTCTCTCTCTCCCAAAAGTAAATAAACATTAAAAAAATTTTTTTTAAATGCCCCGCTCTCCTGAACGATGTTCTTGGTGGTATTCAGGTTTTCCTGTTTGTCACCTGATGCTGCCTATATAGGTAGATATCCCCTGCTTTTATGAAAGACCTATATTACTACTTGTTTTCACTAACTCAGAGAAATCCTTAGAGGACTTTTGCTTTAACGAAAAAAGGCAAAAAGCAAAAATAGCATTCAGCATAGGTTTTATACCAAACCGTTATAGAGGCATTTTAAACCCACAGCAGCAAGAGTGGCCCCTCCAAACTCCTTCCCCGAGAACTACACTCAGCATCTCAGCATCAAGCCACCAGAGCTTTGAACTGTGTCTGTGAACATTTGTGCTTTATCTCCATTTATTTTGTGCATCTGTTAGCAAGATGTAAGGTATCAGAAAAGCCTAAGAGAGGGTATTTTTTGGATCTGGGAAGGCTAAAAAAATTTCCATATAAATTAATGATAATTACTTCTTCACTTTATGCCATTTCAGCTTACAGAAGGTTTCATAGGGATGCTTTACTTTCAGATAATGTGGAAAACCTGTACTTAGGGGTCTCATGGAAGGTATGCTGATGTGTCTTACTCTTGTGTGTGGCAGAGCACATGGGAAGGGAGGCCCGGTGTCCTGTGGCCCACCTGAGTATCTGCACACTGCTTGAGAGGGTTTCCAACAAAAGTTTAATGATCTTTATGTACACCCAAAAGTCAGCAGAGAAGCAAGTTGTGTGGGGAAGTTCTTTTTGGAAGCTCTAGAGCTCTGGGGGGGTCTTAGACTCAGGGTCTGTTAGAAATCACTGCTGTACAGAATATGGTGGGAGCTGTCACTTGTAACTAACTACCCTTGTGTAAACATCCCATGGGGATGAAGCTAGGTGAGTTGTTTTTTTTTTTTTTTAATGTTTATTTATTTATTTTGAAAGCAAGAGGGAATATGCATAAGTGGGAGAGGGGCAGAGAACGAGGGAGAGAATCCCAAGCAGGCTCCATGCTTACTGCAGAGCCTGACTCAGGGCTCAATCCCATGATCGGGAGATCATGACCTGAGCCAATATCAAGAGTCAGACCCTGTACCTACTGAGCCACCCAGGCGCCCTGAAGCTAAGTCAGTTTTGAACAGGGTAGAAGAACTTCAAGCACAGAATATGTTTTTATATTAAATCTATAAGCATGCAACTTTCATGGTTCTTGTTTCCTCTCGTGTATGTGGGTGCTCGCTCTCGCTCTCTCTCTCTCTCTCTCTCTCTCTCTCTCACACACACACACACACACACACACACACACACACACACACACACACAGCCAGATTATGGAAAGGATTGCCATATAGTCTTAAAGGATATTGCTTTTTACAGACAGTAAATAAACTGTCACTGGAAGAGTTGAGAGGCCGCCTTGCATCTAATTCTTTAACATACTTATGATTCAGTGATAATTAGTAAGACTCAATTTTGTGTGTATGTGTGTTGTGTGTTGCCTCAATTTCTTAGGTAGTCTTTGGGTATTTCTGGAATAAAATTGAACATTTTAATAGAAGCAACTAATACATTAAAAATTGTTTTTATGAAGTCATATAATGTATTTGGTATTATTTAAACAACCAATTTCTTATCTTTTTAACTACAGTATATATTCCTAATAGTGCTAAGAAACATTTTCTCTTAAATTTTACTGGCCAACTCATTCCATATTCACCTGATTTCCTCTAAAGACCCTTAGAGATTTCTTCTAAAAATCTTTCAGGGCACCTGGCTAGCTCAGTCGGTAGAGCGTGTAACTCTTGATCTCAGAGCTGTAGTGTGAAGCCTACATTGGGTGTAGAGATTAAAAATGAGGAACAAAAATAATACTTCACTATTAACCTGCTGGCCATTTGGACTAGATGACTGTTTTGCTAGATTAGAAGAAAGGAAAACTGCACTATCCATTACCTGTGTCTACACTCCTTGGCATGAGACTGGCACAGCAATCCCAGCCTGGCTTCTGAGGGTTGAACTGAGCATGGCCTGGCCGGATCCAAGGTGATGGAACCCAGCCAGGAAATAGGATTAATGGATAAAACCAAACCCAAAAGCCATGGTATGGTCAAATCAAGGTATTAATGTAGATGAAGAGTTACAGAAACAAGAGCCAGTTTCAAAGCAATCAGAGAGCGGGGCCAGCTGGTTCAGAGCAGAATGCAGGGTATGGAGCCCCCAGAGGTGTCCTCAGCTGTCAGAACCGCTGCTGCTCTTCTAGGGTCTTGGCTTTGAACAGGTAGTGAGGCATTAAGTACGTAAAGAACGTGTACATTGTCCATACTTTTCAAGAGCCCTCTCCCATTGGCAAAAATTCCATAGGCTTTTTTCAAAGTATCTTTTAAGAATCAAAGGAAAAAATTCATAAGCCTTAAAAAAAGTTGGGTACGCCTAGGAACCCAAATTTTCCAAGTAGGAAATGTAAAGTTGGCTGATGGTTTCAAATTATTGTTTCATTCTCTTCATCTTTGAAAGATTTCCTAGTTCACTGAGAGCCTGCCTTCCACTGCATGGATATTATAAAGTTTCTTTTTCATTCCCCATAAAGATCCCTATTTTTAGCTTTTAAGAGCTGTTACAACTGAGATATAAATGGTGTTCTGCACCCCACACAGTACACATCTCAGGATTACAGACAGAGTTCCTGAAACTACAAAACAAGTTTAGTCTTAGTCAATCAGTTAGGTTTCCTTATAGACATATTTTCTCATATTACTTAATTTTAGTGAAAGGCCTGTTGGAAATTTCCATGAATATAAGCAATGCTTATAAAGTTCTCCCTATCCAAATTATGTGGAATTTCTCATGGCAGTTTATAATTTCCTGAAACATAACTTGTTTGTAATTTCTAGACACATGCTCTCAAAACAGCATCCATCAGACCCACCCTTAGCAAAGGATGGGATACTTAATGAAGGACTTTGGACTTAGTATGCCAAGAAATTGGAACTGAGCTGCGAGGAGCTTCTGAAAGTTTTCACACTGGGGAGGGACATGATTGTATTTTAGGCAGAGTAAATCCATAGCAGTGGGCAAGATAAATTCAAGGGCTCAGTGGGGACCAGGGAAAGACTGGAAGCCAAAAAACTAAAGTTAGGAAATGATTGCAAAAGTTCTATTAGGAGATGATAAGGACCCAAACTCATACATTGAAGACATGTGTGAGAGATTCCTCCCTTTAAAAAAAAAAAAAAATAATGTTTATTTACTATTGAGAGACAGACACAGAGCGTGAACAGGGGAGGGGTAGAGAGAGGGGGAGACACAGAATCAGAAGCAGGCTCCAGGCTCTGAGCTGTCAGCACAGAGCCTGACGTGGGGCTTGAAATCACCAACCATGAGATCATGACCTGAGCCGAAGTCGGTTGCTTAACCAACTGAGCCACCCAGGCACCCGGAGAGATTCCCCTTGTATCTGGACTCCGGTAACAGACTTGTGTACCCCACTGCCAGCAGGCACTCCTGATCTCACCTCTCAATTCACCTGCAGTTCTCATCTCAGGCCCTCAGGCTCCCCAGTGCCCTTTGGGAGGCTCCCATATAGACCTGCAGCTTTGAGGCCAAGGACTGTGTCTTACTCTATTCTTGCTTTCAGTATCTAATAGAATAGATGTAGTAGGTGCTCAGTGAATTCTTCTGAATAAATGAATCAAATCTGAAAGGAACTCACTATGCAAACCTTTAATAAGTTGTGTTGTGACTTTGGAGCAGTTAATGCACATTCCTTTGCTTCCTGGTTTTAATTTGGTGGTAGGAGACAGTTACGGTTAAGAATGTAGGCCCTGAAAGTTAGAATACTGTCACCATATTTGTTGTGCTGACCCCAGGCAAGTTGGTTTTTCTGTCTCTGTTCTCTCCTTTGAAAACTGAGGATACTGTTAAAATGATGAAATCAGATCAAGTATCCAAACTTCTAAGATCATGGCCTGGCACAATGTTAGAACTCATCTAGTTATTAATTAAAATGTATTATAATTAGTATTGATAGCGATCATAATGGAAGCCATTTAATACATTTTGATTTGGGATTGAAAGTTTACTGCTAGTAAGAGATGTTTTGAGATGATAAGCATGATTGTTTTATTCAGTCCTTCACAGTCTGTGGGGCTACTTATCTTTTTAAATGATACTTGTGTATAAATGAAACTCTGGACAACCATTAAAATTTACCGGAAAGTGTGTTATAAAGAATCACTTTGAATATATTAAGAGTTGTTTAGTGAGCTAGTACAGAACTCAAAAATATTTGTGTGTGTTTACACAGCATAAACTACAGTGGTTCCCAGGAAGCCTAATCAAATTCTGGTTCTCCTCTTGACTTAGTATTGGGACATGACATGGACTTTATGTAACAAAAGAAGAAAAAAAGATGGAAAAAAGAAAGATGCTAGACTCTAGTAATGCTGAAGCCCAGAGGTATAACTGTAATCGATCATTGATGTTTTTATTTTTAATTTTAACTCCAAGCACCACCTATGCTGGCTATAGTTGTGAATACGGGGATGGTGAGATTGCTTCCTGTTGGAAGCTGTCACCTCTGAAGCTGGCATTATGGGCCTCCTGGGTGATGCTTGAGCACTGGATCTGTCTCATGTCTTTTAGAAGACAATATCGCTCTTCAATATAGACCTATATTATTAGCTGTTAACTATTATTATTAATAACTATATTATTATTAGTGATTGTTAGCTATTTAGACTCTTCTCAGAGTGCCTGGGTGGCTCAGTCAGTTGAGTGTCCGACTCTTGATTTTGGCTCAGGTCATGATCCCAGGATCATGGGATTGAGCCCTGAGTCGGGCTCCACACTGAGTATGGAGCCTGCTTGAGATTCTCTCTCTCTCCCTCTGCACCTCTCCCCTCCTCGCTCAGTCTCTCTCTCTCTCTCTCTCTCAATTTTTTTTTTAAAGGTCTTAAGTTATTCTCAATAAAAAGCAAATATATTGTAGGTGACTACTTTAGATATTTTTCTTTGGGAATTTCTTTAGTCTTAATCAGAAAGTGCCATAAGAATACGTTTTTTAATATACAAAATTTTGACTTAGGATATGGTAATGCTTCCACAGTCTCATTGGAAAATGTGGTGCAACATTTCTAAAATTGCAAATTGTGGATAAGAGCAGTGTGTTCTCGTTTCTAAACTCAGCAATGCATTTTGCATACAAGACGACCAGTGTTATATAAAGATAGACAGGTCACTTTAACTCATCTTCTTTTGTAACACAAGATATTTTCAGACCTCTCCCTGTTTAAAGACCATCTCCACATGTCATTGCAGGGAGAAGCACCACCATAGAACTCTAAGCATCTCGAAGTTCACTTGAGTTAGATGGACATCTCTGCAATCTGCTCTTTCCTCTCTACTTCAAATGTTGGTACTGAGCTCTTGGGAAATCTAAAACACGTTGTCCTCCTTTACCTGTGAATTTTCATTTGCTAGGAGAGTGTAAATTTCTCAACATCCATGGTTTTATTCTAAGACTCATGGAGTTGAATCTCCTGTGTCACCTAGAGTATTTCAAGGCCATAATAAATATTGAATAGCAGCAATAACCCTTTACATCAATTTTCAACACTGTTCATTTTTTTTAATGTTTGTTTATTTTGAGAGAGAGAGGGTGAGCGGGGAAGGGGCAGAGAGAGAGAGAGAGAGAGAGAGAGAGAGAGAAGAGAGACTCCCAAGCAGGCTCCACACTGTCAGGACAGAGCCGGATGTGGGACTCAATCCCACAAACCATGAGATCACGACTTGAGCCAAAATACAGAGTTGGACACCCAAGTGACTGAGCCACCCAGATGCCCTTACACTGTTCATTTTGTGTAAAAATCTGTGTAGCAAAATTTTATACCCTTAGCTTGTAAAGTCACCATTACACAAATGTTGGCAGATGATGGGTCCAGTGGGATTTCAGTAGTCATTCATTTATCCAACCAATATATGTTGAGGAACTACCTTGTTCTAGGCACTTAAGATCCATCCGTGAACAAGAGCAAATACCTGCCCTTCTGGAGCTTAACATTTTAGCAGCCTGACAACAAACACCAGAGATAATAAGTAGAGGATGCAGGGGTGCCTGGGTGGCTCAGTTAAGTGTCTGACTCTTGATTTTGGCTTGGGTCATGGTCTCACGGTTCGTGACTTCAAGCCCTGCATCAGGCTCTTTGCTTTCAGCATGGGCCTGCTTAGAATCCTCTGTACTCCCCACTCTGCCCCTTCCCTGCTCTCTCTCTCTCTCAAAAATAAACATTAAAAATAATTTAAAAAAGTAAGTAGAGGATGCAGAATTTTAGAAGATGGTGAAAGAAGAGGTGCAGCAGGGCCAAGGAAATAGGTGGGGTGAGGAGAGGGAGGCAGATTCCTTCCCTCCCTCTCCCTCTGCCCCTCCGGTACTTGCATGCTTACACACTCTTTAAAAAATGTAATTTATATATCATACAGTTTACCCATTAAAGTGTGCAATTCAGTGGTTTTTAGTCAATTTACAGGGCTGTGTAACCATCACCACAATTTTAAAACATTTTTATCACCCCAAAAAGAAATGTCATACTTATTAGCAGTCATTGCCCCTGAAACTCTCCAGCCCTAGGCATACACTAATCTATTTTCTTTTTCAATATATTTGCCTGTTCTGGATCTTTCATAAAAATGGAATCATAAAATGTGGTCTTTTGTGCCTGACTTCTTTCCCTTAGCAAATATTTTCAAGGTTCATCCATATTCTACCATACATCAATACTTTATTTCTTCTTATGGTTGAATAATATTTCATTTTATGGATACAACACATTTATCTGTTGAGCAGTTGATGGACATTTGGGTTTCTGCTTTTTAGATATTGTGAGTAATACTGTTATGAGCATTTGTATACAAGTTTTTTTGTGGGCATATATTTTCTGGGATATATACTTAGGAGTGGAATTAGATTTCTACTTTCTTATTAATATTACCAAATAGCCTATATCAATATTACCACAACTTCAGGCCTAGAGGTAAAAAATGAGACAAAGTTGAAAAGTGGGACCTAGAACACATGTTGTCCTTTTTTCTTTCCCAGGTCCCTATGTTTCTAGAGCTATTTTAGCCATAGTTACTGTTGAGTTACCACAGTACTAAGTGAATGGATATTTTTCTTTGTTCTGTTTTGGAGCATAATGCTGTATCATAAGCCGCATCAAAAAGGGCTTTGAGTGAGAGAATCCACCTGCATTGGCTTACTGAAAATACAAGGTTATTTCAAAACCTAGGTCATTGTTTACTTTTAGCTACATAAAAAATCTTTAAGTAGATTTTCTTACAGCATCTCCAAAATAAAGAAGCCAGGAAAGACAGCCAAAAACATTGACTTTGAGGAAAAAAAACCGACAACTTGTAATTGCCTATCAGTCTTTGGACTTACTTCTGGGGAGCACCAATTAAAAATCTTAAATGTAGCTTTTTCAGCATAATTTTATTAATATGAAAGAGTTTTATCAAATATCATGTGCGCATGCGTGTGTGTGTGTGTGTGATTTTAAACATTTTCATAATGAGTTCCCAAGTGCTTTTTTGGCCGTGGTTATTAAAGCTTGTGTGTTTGCAATTTATTTGGCAAAATGCCTTTAGTGAAGAAAGGATATAGTGTTCTCTTGGTTCATTGCCCAAAGTAATTTTGGAGAAGTCTGTGACTGTGTTTAGTTCATGTCATTCATTGGAGACAAGTCATTGTAATTACATCTGATCACAATCAGTTTACAGTTGTTTTATCATGTTTTCATGCTGAATATCTACTCAGACATCATAGCAAAACTTAATGGCTACTGTTTTATTTGTACATAAAATGTTTTATAGCCTTTTTTTTTTTTTTTTTTTTTAGTACACATCAGGTTTCAATCATCACTACTGCATAGTGTGAGGAAAGAGATGGATAAAGAACTATCAAAAATCCTTAACTATATAAAATTTTATTTCAGGTCACCTTGACATAAAAGATACTGAATATATTCTGTGGCTTTCCCCCCCAACATGTTAACAGTTGTAGAAGAGTTACAATATTTGGAGCAAACCAGATGAAATGTGGAACTGAATTCACCCACAATGGATTACATTTGCCTTCCCTTTCCATTGGAAGTGGGTGTACCAGTATTTGGAATGACTCTTAGGTAATGGTTAAAAGGCAGCATATTGTTTTTCTTGAGATTTAAAAGCAGGTTATCTTAACTGTAACGCTAAACAGTTTGTCATTGTTGTTTCAGAAAGCCTGCTCTAACATTCGCCCTATGTGGCAGAGTTATGGTACTGGGTGTTATTGACAGCTACCAAATGCTGGAGGCTCTCAAAGATGGGACAGTCCCCAATTTGCTAATTGTGGTAGCTTTGCTTCACCAGTGAATTTGGGTGAATTCACTAGTTATCTCTCAGGTGTCAATTCTCACCATTTCTTATTTTCCCCAAAAGGTTGGTCCGTAGCCCTTCTGAAAACTGCTTTTGTCTATATGTTTAATTCTCTGTGGTTGAAGAATCTCCTGTTAGAAAAGTGTAATTAATGGGAAACTTTGACGTCCAGCTGAGAAAATTAGTTTGCATCAAAAAAGGCAGGATAGAGGATTAAAGAAATTTTAGTCCTAATCTAATTAACACCAATTAAAAGATGCAGATGAATTTGCACCAAAAAATTGTTAATTATGCACCCATTTGCCTTTTCTGCGACAAAACCAAAATTAGGAAAGTATTGTTATCTTTTTTGTTTTAGGAGACTACCAGAGCGGGTTTGTTACAATCATCTTTTGTATAATTAGAGAAAAGGTAGGCGGTAGGAGTTAGTGTGAACTGTTTTACTCTCCTGATATTTTTATGTAGATTAACTCTTTAACAATGGAAAGTACAGGATAATTTCTTAGCATGTCTCTCTCAGACATCTGATGAGGACCTAGTACTTACAGGAATCCCTGTTCCATGCAGTGAAAGCCTGAGTATGTATACAGAGATTGCATTTTCTCATTCCGAATATTCTGGCTGTTTATATTGCTGATGTCTGTTCCTTAGAGAAAGCCTTGTGACCTAAATGGTACAGTTAATTGAACTCTGCCCTAGGTACATGTTAGAAAAGGAGAATTGAACTTTTTTTAGGCCTTAAGAAATGGTCTTACCGGGCACCTGGATGGCTCAGTCGGTTAAGTCCCTGACTTTTTATTTTGGCTCAGATCATGATCTCACAGTTTGTGGGATCTGGCCCATGTCATAGTCTGCACTGACAGTGTGGAGCCTGCTTGGGCTTCTCTCTCTGCCCCTCCTCTGCTCATGATCTCTCTCTCTCTAAGTAAATAAATATTTTTTAAAAAAGAAAGAAAGAGGGGCGCCTGGGTGGCGCAGTCGGTTGAGCGTCCGACTTCAGCCAGGTCACGATCTCGCGCTCTGTGAGTTCGAGCCCCGCGTCGGGCTCTGGGCTGATGGCTCAGAGCCTGGAGCCTGTTTCCGATTCTGTGTCTCCCTCTCTCTCTGCCCCTCCCCCGTTCATGCTCTGTCTCTCTCTGTCCCAAAAATAAATAAACGTTGAAAAAAATAATAATAAAAAATAAAAATAAAAAAGAAAGAAAGAAATTGTCTTTTTGTCTCCATACTCCTGTTTAACACTGTGGTCTTGTAGGGAGTTCTGTGCATGCCTTCCTCACTTGGCAGATCTGCGCTTCTGTTTACGAGTGTCTACTGTGCTGGGACTTCGATTTTACCTTTTGAATCACTCTTATAGGTCCTCAGATGGTGATCTGAGTAATTATGTAGGGGGCAGTGAAGCACAGACCTATTATATCTGCAAATGACACATCTGTCCAAGTGTCATGTAATGAATAACTGCAACTCACTTTATAATAAACTGTATTTTTTCTTTTTCCAAAACGGAGGGGGAGAGAAGGGGAAATATCTGCTAGAAATGGGAAGAAAGTTATAACTATGGATTCCTCTGGCCATTATCCAGCAGCTACCCTTAGATTTCCAGGTGTTCATTGTTAAACTTCACTCAGAAAATGTTTGACCAACCAGGTCCTGGTATAAGAAACAGCATTTTGGGGCACCTGGGTGGCTCAGTCGGTTAAGCGGCCGACTTCGGCTCAGGTCATGATCTCGCAGTCTGTGGGTTGGTGCCCTGCGTCGGGCTCTGTGCTGATGGCTCAGAGCCTGGAGCCTGTTTCAGATTCTGTGTCTCCCTCTTTCTCTGACCCTCCCCTGTTCATGGTCTCTCTCTCTCTCTCTGTCTCAAAAATAAATAAATGTTAAAAAAAAAAAAAGAGCATTTTAAAGAGCAGTGTTATTGGGACGCCTGATTGGTTGAGCATTTGACTTCGGCTCAGGTCATGATCTCACAGTTTGTAGGTTCGAGCCCTGCATCAGGCTCTGTGCTGACAGCTTGGAGCCTGGAGCCTGCTTTGGATTCTGTGCTTCCCTCTTTCTCTCTCCCCTCTTCAACTCCTGCTCTGTCTCTCTCTCTCAAAATTAAATAAACATTAAAAAAAAAATTTAAAGAGCGGTGTTACTACTAACCAGTACGTGTGCTTAGAATTTAAATAACAATATCTAAATGGCCATGTTTTATTGATGGGGTGATAGTTAATATAAAAATTTAGGATGCCCGGTTTATATTTTCAGGATTTGTGCTGGAAACTTTTGCATTCATGACTGGCTGAAAGCAGACTGCTATAAAGTAGTTTTTATTGGCTGGTGTTTTCATGGGTAATGGTGGTTTGATGTTGGCCTACTAATGGGAGAATTTCACTATGGCATTGCCTATGACGGCAAACGGAGGGGCATTCTGTAAAAACAGTGTCTTCCTCCACACTTTCACAAGAGAATATCTGATACCATTTTTGACTTCTAGAGCATCCATTGTACTTGTCTGCAAGTCTCTAAGGATGCAGTGCACCCTTCCATAAAAACATATTCCCATATCATAGATTCCATATGAAATATTTGGTGAATCAATTTAGAAGGTAAATGACATAGCCTGATGAAATGGCATTAGTGGGATTAGGATAGCAGTTGTTTGATATTCCTGTTGCACTAAAAATAAAAGAATGGTACCTAAGTTGACCAGGTCTTATAAAAGGCCATTTTGTATGAGGCCTCCAAAAATAATTGTCAAGGGCTAGTCAGCTAGCAGACCAAATCTCTCACCCTAATCCAACTTAGAGTTTGTTGTTATTAGTAGAAAAGCTTATTTGGTTTATATCTAAGTAAGATCTTGAATTATCCATTTTGTTTCCATCATTGGATGATGATGATTCCACCAGAGTAGAATAGGAGGTTGGAGTGTGTTTTCCGTTACTACTTACCATGCCTACAGAATGCCTTTGCCCCGTGCCTACCTAGTCTGTCCTCTGACCAACAGCACAGATGTGATATGACCACTGAGATCAAGGGTCTGATCTGTGGCCTCATAACAGACTCCTTGTGTTTCTGTCCCTAGCCTGAAACCTTAGTTATACTAGCACCAGGCTTGAACCAAATAAACAGCACAGTTCTGAACATGCATCATGCTTTTCATGATGTTTTACTGTGCCCATTCTACATGCTCTTATCCCATTAAAGAAGGGAAAAAAAATTACTTTTTTTAAACTAAATTTCAGTTTTTCCCTTGTGATTATTTTCGACCAGAGCCAGAACATCAGAAGATTACGAGAGGAGTCATTTGTGAACAATCTCTGTAAGAAATATGTAGTATTGGGTGTCCGACTGGCTCAGGTCATGATCTCATGGCGGCTTGCGAGTTCGAGCCCCACATTGGGCTCTGTGAGAACAGCTCAGAGCCTAGAGCCTGCTTTGGATTCTGTGTCTCCCTCTCTCTCTGTTCCTACCCTGCTCGCACTCTCTCTTTCTCTTTCTCAAAGATAAATAAAGATTTTTTTTTAATTAAAAAAAATATACAGAGGCATGAAAACTAAATGCAATTAGTGATTTAGGATTGGGTCATGGGCCAGAAAAAAAAATGGACATAAATCACATTTATTGGCACAATTGATGAAATTTGAATAAGGTCTATAGAGTAGACAACAGCATTGTATCAGTTCTATTTCCTGATTTTGATCATTGTAGTGCAGTTGTGTAGGAGAGTATCCTTGGTTTGGGGAAGTATTTAGGAGTAAAGGAGCACAATATAATTTACAAATGGTTCAAAAGAAAGAATATATACATAACTTATGAACATCAATCAGTCAATCAATAGAGGGCAGTAATGGTAAAGCAAATGTGACAAAATGTTAACAATTGGCAAATCTGGGTAAGGGGTATTCAGGAATTTTTTGTGCTATCCTCACAACTTTTCTGTTAGTTGGAAATTATTTAAAATTAAAAAAAATTAAAGTTGAAATTCTGGGTTCTTCCCACCCCACCCCAAATTAATAAACCTTTCTGTGCATGGTTCTAGAAAGAAATCAGAGGTTCTACTCTGACAGGGATTCTCAGACAAAGCCTGCCACTGGATCACCCACAGAGGGTCAGTAGTATTGACTCAGCTAGCCAAAATGGATTCTTGGGAAGAATGTTCACCAGGGTGGATTGGTTATGTTCAACAGTTTAATGTATTTCTTCAAAATCTACCAGCCTGATAGAACAGAGAACTAAATGATCCCCTCTGAGTCTACAAATAACAAGATAAAATGTTCTCAAGTCCATTTATTTCTCACGTACACCTCCACTGTAAGATGGAGCCATAGCCTTCAGTGAACATTAGAACTGAAGTTCACTGTATTGTATGTTCCCTTTCAGACAGGACTTCACAAAGACCCTCTTTTATGAAGAAAACAACCAGCCAATAAAACAGTATTAGAGTACATTATATATGTGACCAATCATTTTATAAAATCTGATGTAAGCCTTCAGGCATAATTGGAGTTCTTAGCAAAATACTTTGGTTTTTAATATTTCTATGACCCTCTAAGGGGGACTTAGCAATTACTCTTAAATTTTCAAAGTGGTGCATGGAGTTTTAGCTGTGTGACTTCCATTAAAGACCATAGGAGTCTTGTTGCTAAAACATCACACAACTCATGAAAATGTGCTCCTTCTTGTGAAATTGTTAGAAGTAATGGGTATGGAAGTGTAGCCTGGTATTTCTGGTACATTTACAGGCTTTCTGCGCTTGTTTCAAATTTAATACTTTTATAAAAACTCAACAGTTCTATAGGAATTGGGGGAAAAAAAGCGTATTATGTGTATTTCAAAAGTGAAGGTGTAGAAAACTATAGAACCACTAAAAACTAAGTTCTAAAATGATTCCTTAAGAGAATCCAAATGTTTAAAAATATTTATCATCTTTATTTCAAAAATAATATATCAGCTCCCAGATTTTTAAAGTATGCCTTAAAGTAATACCATTAAAAAAAAAAAGACTTACAAACTTTCAGTATAATCATATATAAGGATTTGGGTTTGCAACGACCCCTTCTGTTGAAACTTGTGTAACTTAAGCATCTTCTGAGCAAAACTTCCCTCCTTCAGATAGAAGGATCTTCCAGGGGATAAGCCTTAAGGTTTGCTGAGGTCCCCTCTCTGCTGTGAACTTTACACATATGCTCAGCTCACGAGCTGGCATGGCCTTGCTGGTGATCCAGCTAAGGACTCTCAGGGTATATACCCCAGTTCCCTCTTAGGGCAGAAACATCTCTGGAGTTCTGTTTCCTTGGTCCTTTGAGAGACCCGGGAGACCCGGAACTGGCCTCAGACATAGATACATTTGTTTCAACACGTTCAGAGGGGAGGGGGGTGAGAAGTAGAAGTAGAAGACTCAGTGACTACTTCTTGAGTTAATTATTGTTGGCTCCTCAGTTTCAGTGGTACTGTTTTGCTATAGATCTTTTACTAAGCAGCATTGAATTATCATTTTTACTCATTATCTTGGGAAGATACTGTAGGCATTGTTTTTTCCTGCAATCTCTGCTATCTGAGTAGTAGGTTTTAGGATAGATTTTAAAAATGGAGAACTTGACATAGAATCAATTTTTCAACATAGTATTGAACAAATAGCATCAGTTAGGTGTGAGCTATGCCATTGATTTGAAGTGTCCCAGCTGGGGTCAGAATTAGGGACTGTCTAAATCAGGGAATTTTCAGAAAGGCAGGGGAGAATATCAAGGTACAAATGGGAGGAAATAAGCCATTGTTCCTTTAAAAAGCATAGTAACCTCGATAATGAGAGGCTATGAAATCGTTCTTTTTATGACAGTAGCTTCTTAACTTCACAGCCCTAAGAACTCCTAGGGTCACTTGCAGAGAGCCCCAGGGCTACACCTGCCTTGCATAGATTAGGGCCTGCTGCAGCTGTCTTCATTTGCAAGACTAAGGTGTAGCTCGATGAGGCTGTGGGTCTCAGCAGGGAGCACTCCTTCCTGATCTCAATAGGCTGGCATTTCAGATTAAGATGGCCATTGCAAGTTAGGCTCAGAAATTGCAAGATGAAGCAGGTAACTATTTCCTGAGTTTTATGTATCAGACCTTATGAGGTATGAAGCAGGAACTCTTATATACGGCTGCCTTGAATTAGCCATGCCTTTTCCAATCAGCCCTACTGAAGGCAGCTGCCTAAATAAACCATCTAGCGTATTTAGGGGCCAAGCCTGCCTTTGGCTCACAAACATGTTTGTAAAGAGCGTGTGAATGTATAGGATGATCTATTGATGAGGACAAAAGGGAACGCTCTTTGGAACCTATACCCGTCAGCATCGGTCTGTGGGTTGGATACGCTTTCTCTGTAATGTGCATTCATTTCACAGAAAATACAATTAGGATAATTCTTGTGTGTTCTCTACAGGAAGGAAGTAGTATACTGCTTGTGAATGGTAGGCTAAATGAGGGAATCATTAAAGGGTTTTTAATAGACTTTTGAACGAAAAGACATAAGGGATTACAGTTATGTTGCCTTAATTGAGAAATATTTTGCAGTGTAAGGAGACTTAATCAAATTTTCATTTCATACCTGGTCAGGGACTAGGCTGAATGTTTCTTTAAGCAATCTGATAAAATGCACATGGAAGACGTGGGTTATGTGAGAACGTGTATGAAGTGCTTAGCATCTCTCCTGTGGATGCCTGAGTATCAGATACTTGGTTTACTGTGTTGGGTTGAATGCTTCTGTTCTAATTTCTAATGAACTTTACCACCAGACTACTTGATCATGACTCAACCCAGGAACAATGCAAATGGAATTGCCCCCTGATGGGGAGGAATGGGCCCAGATGGCCCTTAAAAGGTGATAATTAGGAAATATAGCATATCTGAGTAGCTAGAAAGAGAGAAACTTGTTAAAGACAGTCAATCTGTTTGAAGCAATGGTCTTTCCCTTAATTATATGCATTTTCATTTAGAGTTGCTTTAAAGTACAATTTTCTCAGGAATTTTTTTTTATTAGTAGTTGAAATCTAGAAACCATACACATTTTTTTTTTTTTTTTTTGCTACTCTGTTTCGGATTATTTAAAGAATGCTTTCCTTCATACATTTTTTGTTTTCTAGATCTGTGTAACAGACTTGCTGTGTGTGTTTTAAGGGGCCGTTTTAGGTTATTTTAGCTCTTATGCTGAAACAGTGGGGGAGTGATTAAAAGTGAGAAAAATATTGGTATATATTTGTAAACTGAGCTTTTAAAATTAAAATAGTTACAGGATATGGCAGTCTGTGAATTTATATACTTTGTAGGATTGCCTTAAATGTATTGCCGTCTTGGCAGCATAATCTCCAGATTCTTCTTGAATATGTCATTAATATAATTTTACATATGATATGACAAATTGGACTTTTTAAGCATTATTTGTTTCTCTGAATTAGCATATTTGCATTCACTAATGATATCATCCCTTTGGCTTTTCTTTAGTCATTTTTTTTTTTTTTTAGTGTACCAGTTTGGCATTGCTAGAAAAATAACACGTGAGTGGAAGAAGATGAGAAGGTGGTGACTTAAAGAAGTGTGCTCAGTGTATCTCTTCCAGTTTCTACATGGCCATGAGTGTGGGGGAAATAGGAATTACAGCATAAAATAAAAGCTCTAATGGCCAGTAGGCAGCTGTTTCTTTATTTGTAAAATCAGAAAGTACACTTACATGAAATGCTAAATTAAATTATTCCAAATATCTTGGCGGTCCTATTTTGGTATATGAGTTGCTTTCCTGAAATTATCCAGCACCATTGTTCATCCTGACAAAAGCCAAGGGTATAGATGCACCTTTGGGACTGTGGCCAAGGGAAGACCTGCATTTTCCTGGTCTGCCCATTCAGGTTTTGAAGAACTTTCCATAAAATAAGCCTCAAACCCCAGGTATTGCCCCTCCCATCCTTAGCAGTTACACTGTGGCTGAAATGTTGGGTTCCCAGGATCTAATCCTTGGGGCTTAATACACTTTGTAAAGTATCTTCTTCCACTCAAAAACCTCTTAGAGAGTCTTTGATATTTTAAGCGTAGTTGTTGAAAATGGATATAGCTCATAATCAGTTTAGGATTCCAGAAGCACGTATGCCAAGACAGAATGGAGAAGCATCTTGCTTCAGCAAGCTTCAGGGGGACATAGGATGAGAATGAGCCTTGGGTCCGCTATTTGCAGGATCTTTTGAATTGTACCCTTGTAATCATTGACAGGTTGTCCCAGAGGAAATAATCTGGTTCAAACTTTTCTTGTTATCAGTGAAAAACAAAAATTATTTAGTGCAGGTAGGCTTAAGGGAAGAAAAAGTCAAGAGGAAAATTGGAGATAAAAATCACTACTATCTTTAATTCCATGACTCACAGCAAGGAAGGAGTATGTTTTACATCCCATGTGCCCAACTTTATCTGTAAATGAGAGTATGGTTTTTGAAGATTGTATTCAATTATTTCAACCTTAGTAATGGCAAAAAAGATCTAGCATTGTTTACTGAATAGTCGCATTTATTTATTCTTACTTTCTAGGTGTGACCTGACTTGAAATCTTTATAGTTGTTGACATTTTTTATCCATCACAGAACAAGCTCTGAGGAGAAAAGCAGATTCAACTTTTCAAGTGTTTTTAAAAGAGTCTTCAATTTGATCAAAACCTAACTTCCCTTTTCTTGAGATTACTAAATCATAATTGCTATAACAATATTTGGAATTTTGTTTAGCACAACGTATAAAGAACAGAGTTGAAATAGACCAGTGGATGGATGGCAATTAACTCTGCGTTCTTTTTTAGACTGTTTTATTAATTAGCTCTCTAGACTCAAATAGGTTACATCCTCTAAACAGTAAATTGCATTTGTAAGCTCTGTGGATGAAATTTGCATGTGGCCTAAATGCTATTCACATTGTTGTGTTAAGTAGCATTTTATCTCTCTAGACCCTCCCCCTACACCCAGTGCAAAGTTTTATCCACTTTTCTTGCTGGAAGGGAAAGTCTCATGTAGTTTGGTCATTTGGCGCCATCTTCTTTTTTATTGTTAAATCCACTAAAGCCGGTCATGCCTGGCAGTACCAAGCAAGCTCTTTCCGGTGTTCTGGTCTGCTAAGCATTTGGAGTTCTTTGCTGTTTATTTACATGGAATGTTTTCAGCTTCTGTCTTTGCTTTAAGAGCCGATTAAAAGGAATCTTAAAAAAAAAGAAAGAAAGAAAGAAAAAATGTATATTTTGGTGTAGGTTTTTCTTTCTGGAATCTTCCCTTACACCCCACCCCCCGCCCCCCACCATCATCACCACCTTACCCTTATCCCCAACAGCATGTACTTTTTTTTTTTTTTTTTTTTTTTTAAATTTTAACACTATTTTAGGAAGCACATTAACACTGCACACAGCTTGGGGAAGACTCCCCATCACCAGTTGGTCACATCATCAATGTTGCAATTCTATTCATCATTATGATTTAAGAATGTTACTGAACAGCTGCCTCTCAAGAGGATGTTGATACTTAGACCCTTCTGTCGTTTATCTGACTCAAAAGCACAACTCCCTTGAAAGAATTAATATCAAACCTACATATGAAAATTTAATATTTAGTAGGGTGGGTTCCTTTTCAATACATACTTTTCAATTCAACAGGGAGGATCCATCTATTTTAAAAATCATTAATCACATGCTTCTGACATTTCCCTTTGACTTTCCTCAGGGGGAAAGTTATTTGAATAACAAACAAATAAACAAAAAACCCTGTCAGCCTCCCACTTCAACAAAAGCTTTCTGTCATACTGAGACCTACAGTGTCCTGTTTGGTTAGAGGCAGCAGGGTGGTGTAGACACTATGCAGAAAATCTTGGGTTAATAAGTACTCTCTGGAGTTAGTGTTTTTCCTGACTAACTCTTGGATTACTGCTTTGAGTTTCTAACCCATTATCGCTGTCCCATGCAGAATTTCCAACATGGTAGCCACTTCTCTGAGCTGCCTCTCCTTGATGTCCTGATGGTCGATAGCATGAAAATTTGTGAGCAGTTTGGTTTTTGAATGAACTGAAAGTAAAACCTTGAGGCATTACTTGATTCTTTGGCCAAAGGACCATTTTCTTAATATCTGAGTTGATCTGGAGCTGAGAATAAGCCATACAAATTTCTATTTATGTATGTATGTACGTATGTATGTACATACATACGTACATATATAATCTCTACGCGCAACGTGGGGCTCCAACTCATGACCCCAAGATCTAGAACTACCTCCTCTTCCATCCAAGACAGCAAGGCGGCAGCCCAGCCCAGTACAAACTAATTTTTACACACATGTCTTTGGGTCTTCAGTTCAAACCAACTCTTATATAGAAACTCTGACGTATTTTTTTGGGAGGACTTTGTTGCCTATCAGAAACCCTCCCCCTTGCCTCCCAAGTTGGTGGTCCCTGAAGATGTGGTCAGAGCCCCAAGTTTAAAATGCACCTTGTAGGGGCGCCTGGGTGGCACAGTCGGTTAAGCGTCCGACTTCAGCCAGGTCACGATCTCGAGGTCCGGGAGTTCGAGCCCCACGTCAGGCTCTGGGCTGATGGCTCAGAGCCTGGAGCCTGTTTGCGATTCTGTGTCTCCCTCTCTCTCTGCCCCTCCCCCGTTCATGCTCTGTCTCTCTCTGTCCCAAAAATAAATAAATGTTGAAAAAAAATTTTTTTTAAATGCACCTTGTGGGTCTCTTGACTGGCTCAGTCAGTGCAGCACGTGACTCTTGATATCAGGGTTGCGAGTTCAAGCCCCACGTTGGGTATAGAAATTACTTAAAAATATAAAATATTTAGGGGCGCCTGGGCAGCTCAGTTGGTTGAGTGTCCGACTTCGGCTCAGGTTATGATCTCACAGTTCATGAGTTCAAGTCCCGCATTGGGCTCTGTGCTGACAGCTCGGTGCCTGCTTCCGATTCTGTGTCTCCCTCTCTCTGTGCCCCTCTGCTGCTCATGCTCTGTCTCTCTCTCTCTCTCAAAAATAAATAAACGTTAAAAAAAATTAAAAAATATAAAATATTTAAAAAATAAATGCATCTTGTATAATGAAGTAGGATCAAAATGATATTTTTTCTTGTGACTGTGTATTAGATTGAACCATTGGAAATTGCTACTGCTTGACCAGTTTTGACCTATAAAAGTGGCACTAGAGTACCAAAATTTTTTTAGTGTAATAACACCTTCTGATAAGAAAATTGAAGAAATAGGAAAGGTTAAAGAGGGTGCCTGTCTGGCTTAGTCGGTAGAGCATGTGACTCTTGATCTTGGGGTTGTGAGCTCAAGCACATTGGGTGTACAGAAAAGTAAAGGAAGAAAGAAAGCAAGCAAGCAAGCTTGAAGAATTAGGCTATAAGCTCGTTATAAGCAAATAGTGACAAACTTCCTCCTTCCCTCTCTCCCTCCCCAGCTCCCTCTCTTCCTCCCTCCCTCCTTTCCTTCCACAGCCACCTGTTAAGTCCTTTCTGGGTGCTGCTGGTTCTTAGGGATATGGAGATAAAAGGTTTAGTCACTGCTCCCAAATTGTTTGAAGGATAAATAAATACAGGCACTTTAGGTGATGGTGAGAGAGGGCTCTGGGGGTTGGCGGCAACACAACAGGTGTTTCTAAAATCTTCAAAACCTGAAACCCACACGGCAAAGAGCTTTAAGCCCCTAAGTTTTCAGAATACTGTTTGTATGGACTGTATCAAAGTAGTCAGAAAGTGGGAACTTGGTGTCTTTCCTTCACGGCCAGGAGGTATTAAAGTGAGCAATGAATCCCATGATTTGTTTTCTTCATTCATTCTCTCATTTTAAGAAAGTGCTTAGAGGGGCTCCAGGGTGGCTCAGTCAGTTAAACGTCCAGATCTTGATTTTAGCTCAGGTCATAATCTTGTGGTTCAGGGGATCGAGCCCCACGTCGGGCTCTGCACTAACAGCGCAGAGCCTGCTTGGCATTCTCTCTCTTTGTCCCTCCCCGCCAAAATAAATAAAGAAACGTTTTTTTATTTTTTTTATTTTTTAAAAAATTTTTTTTTAACGTTTATTTATTTTTGAGACAGAGACAGAGCATGAACGGGGGAGGGTCAGAGAGAGAGGGAGACACAGAATTGGAAGCAGGCTCCAGGCTCTGAGCCATCAGCCCAGAGCCCGACGCGGGGCTCGAACTCACGGACCGTGAGATCGTGACCTGAGCCGAAGTCGGATGCTCAACCGACTGAGCCACCCAGGCGCCCCAAGAAACGTTTTTTTAAAAAGTGCTTAGAATCCTCAGCATGTAATACAAGTAGGGGTACCATAGATGACAGCCCTGTTCCTGAGTCACAGTTGCTCCCAACCCTATGCTCCCATGGCAGTTTTAAATAGTTTTATTGAGAGATCATTACATTCAAATACTTTAACCTTCACCTTCTTAAAGTGTACGATTCACAGTCTTTGGTCTATTCATAAAGTTGTGCAATGATCACTACTGTCTAATTCCAGAACATTTTCCTTACACCAGAAAAAAAAAAAAAAACCTACACTCATTAGCAGTTGCTACTCACGTTTCCCTCCTCCCTTCCCTTGACAACCCCAGTCTACTCTCTGAACCTACAGATTTGTCTGCTCTGGACATTTCATATAAATGCAGTTGTATAATTGTGCCCTTTTGTGTCTGGCTTCTTTCACTTAGCATGTTTTCAGGGTTTATCCCTGTTGTTGCATGGATCAGTGTTTCATTCCTATTTGTGACCAAATAATGACCTATTGCAGGAGTATACCACATTTTATTTATCCATTCATCCATCATGGACATTTGGGTTGTTTCTGGTTTTTGGGTATTGTGAATAATGCTATGAACATTAGCATACATTGTGGATATGCGTTTTCATTTCTTTTGAGCATACCTGCGAGTGGAATTGCTGGGTCATAGGATAGCTGTGTGTTTCACATTACAAAGAACTGGGATAACACAGCGTTTCGTGCCTATGAAACTAATTATGAAGCCACTTATAGTCTGTTATCATTAGGCCTACTAGGTATTAAGTTTCTTGAGACCAACGGTTGTCCTTTTTCATCTTTGAATCCCTTCCCCTCTCCAGCCCAGCACCCACCACAGCACATAGTATATTCTCAAAAAGTTGTTGAGAATGGAGCTGACCAATGCAATGTCCTATTGCTTATGAAATCCCCAACACGCCTAAGCCATACTTGCTCTGTCTCTCTCCCTCTTTTCCCATAACAAGTGACAGCTTGTTAGGAATAGAAGCAGCTCCGTATTGTCCATCAAGCTTTCCAGCTGGTTGCTGACCTTCCTTATCTGCAACAGGGCCTTTACCCAGATCTTGGGACTTCTCCAAGCTGCCTCATCACCACAGCAGCAGTTAGGACCCATTCTGGTTTATGCAGATACTTTAAGAGAGATTATTTTAAGCACCACTAAAACCCAGGCAGAGGCAGGGCTGGTGGAAACCCCAGCATTTGGGGGCACACCCCCTGTTTGACATGGTTCACATACCTACTTTCAGGGGATTTGGACAAGGAGGCCCTAAAATGCCTATCTAGGCTTTGACTTAGGAGCATTGTGCAGGAGGTTTAAGAAAGCTTATTTTAAGACTTTCTCAGAAGGCTGGAGCAGTATCTTTATGATTTATTCTGCTACCTTTCACTCAGAGCCTGTGATTTCTAATAACATCTATTTCAGATTGGATTTAAGAGACAGATCGGCCTCTGCTGAATTGGCCACCTTTGATGTTACAGTACCGAGGAGGGGAGGGACAGATGGAACAAAAGTCGTAATTGCCCAAATTTACAATAGCTTCCCAGCAGCAGCCAGCACAAAAGAAATGTTAATGCAATAAACTGTAAATGGAAGGAAGTTAAGCAGGATTTATGGTTGGCGCAAACCTGCACCAAATCGCTGGAACCTCCTTCCTTCATCCGTGAGCATTTCCATACTCACAGTAGAATTGAACTCATTTGAAAGTCAGTGACTACTCTGCATTCTCTGTCCATTATAGGTCTTGAACCCCCTAAACAAACAGATTCCTGTAAGAACCTGGGATGTCCGGTAGAGCAGTCAGGGAGAAAAGATCAGTCATTGAGGGCTCAAACCTGAAATGCTGGCAGCATCAAGAACACACATCAGCTGGAAGCGTGTGCATTATAGCTGCAACCAAAGCAGGCATTTTTCTTCCCGCTCTGAGTTGGGATCTCTGCAGATACAACAGATGGCCAGAGTGTTTCCATGTTTCAGCCACGAAGTGAGAGGGCAGCGTGTCATTCGCCAGCCAGGCACTTACCCATCCGTCAGGGCCACTGCTATAAATGGCTACTTTTCACATTTGGGTTCCTGCAGCTTTCATTTCCATTTAGGCTCACACATACCTTTACCTGTGTTGTAACGTGTGGGGTGTTCATTGTCTCCTTGTCCAGATTGCTAGCCTGTTTGGTTTTTTAATTAGCTGAGGAGCACAGTCTAAATGGAAAATTGCTTTCTGAGATCCCTGTGCTCTGGCTCCATGCTGTGAGGGGCTCCCTGTAATTAAACACGTTTTAAGAGTTGTTCTCTTGCGTATGTGCTGTAGCCGTCAGTGCCCTTCCCACTAACTGGAGAGTTATGTTTCAGGCCTTGAGACTTCAATATCAATACTAGGTATAACTAAAAGGAAATTTATATATCAGTTAAGTATGGGGGATTTTTCCCCCCTTTGGTAGTTGGGGAAAAGAACTCGGTGGGAAAGTAAATTTTACACTTTTTAGGTTCAGGAGGATGGCAGAGCATTATGGAGGCACTGAGAGGAACCTGGACAGGAAGTCAGGAGATGAGGGGCACAGATGTCAGCAAAATCCCGAAGTCATCAGTCTCAGGTCCTGGTCCCCATAGTGAGTATTCCCCAAGTCCCCTCAGAGATCTAGAATTCATTCTAGAATTCTAACTTTCACAATAAAGTATCCATGTTTAAAAGTTGCTGCTGCAGTTTTAGATGCTACACAGGCAGCTCATTAGAGCTTGGACATGAAGGGTATGTCATTGGGGTCCCTGCCTTTGAGGGATCAGTTCACCAATAATTAACAAAGGAGAAAGGAAGCCTTTATGGAGTTTTTGCCTAGAGGCTAAAAATAAAAATTTAGAGGGGCGCCTGGGTGGCGCAGTCGGTTGGGCGTCCGACTTCAGCCAGGTCACGATCTCACGGTCCGTGAGTTCGAGCCCCGCGTCGGGCTCTGGGCTGATGGCTCGGAGCCTGGAGCCTGTTTCCGATTCTGTGTCTCCCTCTCTCTCTGCCCCTCCCCCGTTCATGCTCTGTCTCTCTCTGTCCCAAAAATAAATAAACGTTGAAAAAAAAATTAAAAAAAAAAAATTTAGAGTAATGGTCCCTAATGGTCCCTTTAGAGAAGGTCTGACATACTATGTAGAATGGTGTGCTCTTCTCTGTGTCTTTTCTGAAAAAGATTTGCAGTTCTTTTCTAATCAACATCTGGACAAAATCTGGGGGCATGTAGACGTCTGAGACCAAGACCATGTAATAGACATCATTCATTAGGAAAAACTAGTGGAATTAAAATCTACTGTTCAGGTCCTGTTATTACAAGACACACAGGCATGTGGTAAAGCTTGATTTAATCACTTCCTGCTAGGCTAGATCTGGCAGAGAAGGAAAAAGACTAGGATGAAAAGAAAGACAAGAAGAAAATCCCTATAGACAAAGAGCCACGCATACTCAGTCTCTATTTTTTGCACAAATGTTCATTCCTGTGTCCCATAACCTAGGTCTTTTTCTGACCCTGTCTTCTCTATGTTCTATAGGAGAGCTCATATTTTTTTTATGGATTTCTGCTGCCAGGACTCTCCCCAGACCTTGGGCCATCGCACTCTTAACGCCTTGCCCTGTTTGGCCAAGCTCTTGGAGCCACCCTCTTCTTTTAAGTCCTAATTTCTGTTTAGGGTGTGTGAGAATAGAAAGCACATGGGATCTGGGCATAGCTTGGAAGAACTCCAGAGTTGCAGATGCGGTACTCTGGCTTCCTTCTCTGGACAGCGGGTACAACCAGAGTCTTGGAAGTCTGGCTGTAACGAGGTATGCGGACAGTGGGGCTGTTTGCAACAACCTTCACATGTTGTTTCCTCATAAGTTTGTAACTCACTGTCACCTGCATCCTGGTCTGTGCTGAGGTTACCTTTCCTTTACCCCACAGGCTTTTAAACCTTGAGGTCAGCAGAGCAGTGGGTCAGCAAGTGTATTTGGTAACATGCATTTGACTTCATGTGTAGTAGGAAATAGATTAATTAAAGATGTTGACGCCATCTAACACTAAATCTCATGAAGCCTCACAGGGCACCGAAGTACCAGTCCATACGGCATATAGACAGCCACGTGCTTCTGAGCATTTTGAAGGCAATTTGCTTGGCTATGTATTTTTAAATTGTTGTTATCAGAGCACCCAGGATTGTCATGCCTTCATGGAGTTTCTGCCAGAGGGATTAGTGTCATTTCTGGGCCCCCACCAGAATTCCATTGAAGCTATAAGTAGTCCTGCAAAGTCGTAGGTTAAATGATTTGGGAATAAAATGTCATTTGATGTGACAGAAATGAACCCTCGGAGGCCCACACCTCCTTTGGGACTCGCTCTCACAGTTCTTGTGTTAAGTAATTTTATTAACGGAGGCAAGGGGGGCATGAGGTGACAAGAGAAATATTTTTTTGCTAACATTTTAATCCTAATCACAAAATTTATTGTGTGTGGCTTTATACACATTTGTAGCTATGAAGCCATGCAAGAGGATGAAAGTAAAAATGAGAATGCCTTGTTTTTCTTCCCAGGTGTTATTTAAAGCATTGTATGAATTGTCAAAAAGATTAATTGTTGTTGCTTGCAGCTAAACAGATGATAAATTTTAAAATTATATTATTACTGTGTGTCAGCTTAAAAGCTCTGTGTCCCAAGTGTGTCACCTTTTTCTGTTGCTGTTGACAAGGTTCACATTTTATAGCACACCGCCAGAAGGTGTTGACATATATTCAGATCACTGATTAAATGTTTTTAAAACGTGCCACTCAGAAACTAACCCTGATGTTCTATGAAAGAGTCATTTTGGGGAGTAAGATTTTTTTTTTCCCCTCTTCTTCATTGATATGGAAGAGATTTTAAACATTGCCATTTAAAAAAAAAAGCCTAATGTGGTTACATTTTCCTATTTTAAAGTGAAAAGAAAGAGAGAAAATGTTTTTCAACATTCTCGTTTCTTCTCCTTCACAGGAGGGAAAGCAACAACAATGGTGTAAAACTACCTCGAGGAAGGTGCTAAATGGCTACTTGTAAACACTCCCTGTTGGGTTCAGGGGACCCCTGATGTAGGAGAGTCAGGGTGGGTCTGAGATGGTGGGTGTGGTAAAGCCCAGTGTTGTGACTCCTTCGTGGTTCGATGCTGTGACAGTTCTAATGCTGCAAAGTCTACCTGCAGACGACTACTTACACAGCTGCTGAGCAGTGCCGAAGCCTGTCTGTTCCTTTCCATGCTGCAGTGCTGGAAGACACTGCTGGTCACTGCATTTTGCGTTTTGTGGATGGAATGGGCTGCCCTTTGGACCAAAGGCTTCAGTGAATCCAAATGTATATTTGTTACAGTGATAAACATAAGTCCTCATGAATCAACATTTTAATGCTTTTTCTCTTCAGTGTTTGTGGGACACTGTCAGTAGGTGCTCTGGTTTCTGAGCACAGCACGAAAAACTTTAAAACAAATGATTTATTATTCATTATGGAAAAGTTGGATTTTTTACCCCTCCCTGATTGTCAAGGTTCCTTTGTCTAGGTCAGTTTTGGAGTGTGACTTTTTCCCGCTCAGTACAGAGGAGGCTGACATTGCTTCAATGATGTTGCAGAGGATGATGTAAGATGTAAAGCCCATGTCGATTGTCACTTCACCCCAGCATGGTGCAAGCTTAGAGATGTTTCTGTGACAGTTTTGGGTGCCCTCACGGGGACCAAATGATCCCTGTAACCAAAAGTGTTTAGGAGGTTGCAAATAGGGAACAGCTCATGGCTGTAAAGTTACACAGCTGCCAGTTACACAGCATCTAATGCATATCAGGGACCCTGACCACATCACACATATGGTGTCATTAAATTCCAACAACATAACAGCAGCTATGCGACGATGTGTGTTTATCCCCATTTTAACAAAGGAGTAAAGCAAGACTCCATCATATTCCTGTAAGTGGCAGCCAGTGTCTGAACCCAGGTATGTCAGATCTTAGAGCCTATTTCACATTCATCCAATAGCTGTTTATTGGTAATCTATTTAGTAGATACTGTTTTCATCACATCTGTCTTTTTAATCTTATTTATCTTAATTTACTTATTTTGGGCTTTAAAAAAAATTGGTTCATCATTAAAAAACAAAGCCTCATGCAGAATTCCCTGCAAGTTCAGGATAAAACAGTATTCTGAGAGGCACCTGGGTGGCTCAGTCGGTTGGTGTCCAACTTCAACTCAGGTCATAATCTCATGGTTCGTGGGTTCAAACCCCATGTCGGGCTTTGTGCTGACAGCACAGAGTCTGCTTCAGGTTCCCTGTCTCCCTCTCTCTCTGCCCTTCCCCCACTTTCATGCTCTCTCTCCCTCTCTCAAAAATAAACATTAAAAAATAAATTAATTAATTAAAAAACCCCACAGAAACAAAACAGAATTCTGAAAGCCTTAAGGCTTCCTACCTTAAAGAAGGGGTGAGGGGAAAAGATTGTAAGATGCTCCTGGAAAATAGCCCCTTGTGGCTCCATCTTGTTTACTTTGGGCACGTGGAGATGCCTCTAGAGCGTTTGAGTTTATGTGTAAAGACTTTGCTAGGTTACCCAAGTTGCTGATATTGTGGGTTGTCTTCTTAGAGGTGAAGTGAGGCCAGAGATAGAGGGTGGCTGAGAGGAATACTTTTCACCATTGAACTCTCTGGTACCTTTCTGGAACCTTGTGAATATACTATCTTTTCAAAAGAAAAGGACACTTTCTGTTAAGAAGCTATCTCAGGTAATTTAGTTGAAAATTTCACTGGACCTGCACTATCATAAAAATGTCACGAGTTCTAAATTTATTGTCTTATTTTTGTGGGTTGCTGTAGCACCCGGTTTCTGTTTGTACCCTCATCCTTTACTTCTCAGGGCACCGTCTCCATGGGGCGTTCTCTTTAATTGACCATGGCCTCTTGGTATACAGTCAGGTGCTCTTTCATTTCTTCCCCTCACCTCTTGTTTTGTATTTACTGTGTGGATCTTTTTGGATGGCATTTGTTTCATGGGTTCTTTTCTCCATAAAGGAGATACGTTCACAAAGATATCTCTCTTGAGTATGTGTGTGTGTGTGTGTGTGTGTGTGTGTGTGTGTGTGTATACACATGTATATACATACATATATATGCGTATATATATGCACATATATACATGCGTATATACGTATATGTGTGTGTGTGTGTGTACACACACGCACACACATATATACACACACATACCCTCTTATGTGAAGCATTTGTTTCTTCCTCAATAACTCATCTTCTGGGTTTAGAGTAGAATGGAGAATTTGGCATCCCACTGGTTGGGAACTTTCCTGCTTTTCCGTCAACAGGCATAAAACACTTGTGCATTTATGATAATGTGTAGCATGCATAAAGCTATGTGAAATAAAACCAAAGGTTATGTATGTAGAAATACTCCTGTGTTCATAATTATCAGTAACTTCCAGTGAAAGCAGTGACTGTAAAGGATAAAAGCGCCTGTGGACATTACTTATGTCAATACTCAAGCCATCACTAAGTAAGTAAGACATCTTTATGCTGTTGATGACATTCAGATCTTTTCTCTCCTTCTCTGGAAAATTCACAATGTGTCCCTGACAAATTATACCCAGAAAAGCAAAAATGTAAAAACCATTTCGGAACTTTGTGTAAATTCAGTGTACCATCCTCCAGGTCTGTTGCCTGGTCTGCATCTTGAGAGGCCCCTCATTGAATGGCTGCAGTGATTATGAGGTTGTGGGGGTTGAGTTATGACAGAATTTTTGGATTCTGTAATTTTGGATTATCTGTGCCATGTTTTTCTGAGACAAAAACTTACCTATCAATGGAATTTCATTGTGTGGAGGGTGATGTGGAGGAACTGATTTTTCTTGGGCATTCAGCATAAAGACAGTTGACGAAGGGACAGTCTCATATAGTCAAGTTCAAATCTCTTATGATGTTATGTTAGACCAACACATCACTAAATTGATCACAGACTTATTTTCCCCTCCAGCACTGGAGAAGATAGATCTCCATTCCTTCATCTAAGTGTGAGAAAGAGAAGGTGGCTACATTTAGAGTCAGAGACTCCAGGAAAATGCATATTTTGAAATCTGGTTTTAAATACAGGCTTTGCACTAACTCCCCACACAGGATGAGAGGCTCAGAAGACCTGAGAGACTTTTATAGACTGATTTACATCTTTCTTCTTAGGGAGTTAAGTGGCAGGCGGAGCCAAGCATACTGTTTAAAGTGTTTCTGTTCCTCTTTAGATTTTTTTCTTCCAAGTGCACATAGTTGAATTCGAATTTGAGTACTTTAAAGTGCAAGCATGACATGATTTTTAAAGAGAGGTGTTGCCTTGATTTTTGGAGTAATGATTTTGGATACTCATTTACAGTGTTATATTTTATTTATTTATTATTTTTTTAATTTATTTTGAGAGAGCATGAGCAGGGGAGGGGCAGAGAGAGGAAAGAGTGAGAATCCCACTACCAATGAGGAGCCCGATGCAGGGCTCAAACCCACAAACTGTGAGATCATGACCTGAGCCAAAGTCGGATGCTTAACTGACAGCCACCCAGGTACCCCTACAGTGATATGTTTTATAATAAGACCTTTAAATATTTAAACACTGGTTATTAAAAAATATTCTGTCTGTACTGGCAGTTTATCATGTTGCTGTTGAAGTAACAGTTGACCTTATATTAGGGAGTTGATAAAGCCTGATAATATGCATAGTTGCCCAAATTGTGTTTTTCCCAGGCTAGCTACTAAAATCTCATCTTTTCACTTACATTTGAAAATCATTTCGGAATTGTTTCGTTAGAATTGGACACACACAAATCATTAATGCATGTGTTTTCCGTTGCCAAACACATTCATTTGGACTCTGAAGCCTGCATTCTCTGTACAGGTTAAATTCACCCTAGATTTAAGGAAGCTCCTAGAAACCTGGGTGCTTTGGACAATAGCTCTACTTTACTATGGAGAAGTTCTCAACTACCACCAAGTTTGTTTATTCCGCATTCATGTACATTCATTCATTCATTCATTCACTTGGCATTAATTTATTGCTATCTGAATACGTGGGTAGAACCCTGTCTTTTTTTTTTTTTTTTTTTTTAATGCTCTACACCCAACGTGGGGTTTGAACTCAGGACCCTGAAGTCAAGAGTCACATACTCTACACACTGAATCTTCCTGGTTCCCCTAGAACGCTGTCTTTATATATAAGGAGTAAAGGATAGTAGTCAGCATGTTGGTTTACCCTGCCTCAGTTTCAGATTTCTGGCCTCCAGAACTCCAGAACAACATTTTGTTGTTTCGGCCACTAAGTTTATGGTACCTTGTTAGAGCAGCCCTGGCAGATGAATACAGATGACAATATCATCCTTAGCCTTCTGTGTTTCTCATTGGCTTGAGAACCGACCTCTATTTCCTGGCCAATGGGAAATACATGTGCTCCTTTTCAGTTTGTGTTTCTTTTCCTTCTTTCCTTCTTTCTTCCTGAAATAGCATGGAAAAAAAAAAATTCCTAGCAAGAACAGGTATGCGGGAAAGTTTCCTGCCCTTTCATTCCTGTTTCTCTTCCTAAAAAGCTATAGTTGAAAAGTTTGTTTTCTGTCTTACCACGTTTCTTCTCACCTTCTTAGCTTGATTTTTCTTTCTTTATAAGATCATAACCCCTTGTAAATTGTTAACTCCTAGAGATTGCCTACCCCTCTCCTAAAGTCCTGACAAGAGGTGGGAGTTTATTTGGTAGGCTTATGTGTGACTTCTTTTGATTAAAAGGAAATGCAGCAGAGGCACGTGGAGGGGAAGTGCTGGGAGAGATGATGGAGTGCGTGGTGAGCATGCTCAGAGTGTGATGAGGCACGTGAAGGGGACAGAGCGTGATGGGGCACATGAGGGGCACACATAGGGTGTGATTGGGCACGTGGCAGGGGCATGCAGAACATAGGTGAACATGAGGGGGTGTGATGGGACACATGGGGAAGGTGCTCCAGTGGGCTGTGCAGGCGGTAAAGACTGGCATTGGGGCAGGTGATGGGATGCACCCAATGTGATGGGGCACATGGAAGGGTCGGGCCATGTGAGAGGCAGCAAGGGGTGGGGATGTGTGGAACGTGACGGGGCACATGGCCAGGAGGCCAGAGCGTGGTGGAGCACGTGACAATGACATGTGGAGCCTGCTGGGACACCTAGACCACGTGGGTACATGATGAGGGTGTGTAGTAAGGCAGGTGGGGAAAGTGAAGGGAATGGGACAGGCAGGAATTGAGGATTGGCAGTGGGGCTCAGGATTAGGGGAAGGGCAGAAGCACCAGAGCACGTGTCTGGAGCAAACTGTTGAGGTCAAGTCCCCAGAAGCTGCTTGTTGCTGGAAGGGTCATGCCTGGCAGCAATGGGTTATTTCCACCGTCTTCTCCTTTTCCTTCCTGGGGAATTCACTATTATTTTTTTTAAGTAAGCTGTGTGCCCAAGGCAGGGCTTGAACTCAAGGCCCTGACATCAAGAGTTCATGTGCCCAACCGACTGAGCCAGCCAGGCACCCCTGCTCCTGAGAAATTTAGCCACAGAAAGACTTTGGGGTCAAACTGCCCAGTGTCTGAGAAAACAAGGTTGTGTCCTTCACTTTCCCGTCACCGAATCCAACATCTGCTGCCACGTTGTGCAGAGGCGAACGGCCTGGGATTCCACCCCCTTCTGCCGGTTCCCTGGGTCCTTACACTCTTTGCCCCCTCAAGGGCCTGACTCCTTTGAGAATATCCCGTCTCTTTGCATCGGTCTTGCTGTGACTACCGAATCCTTTCTTCAGCTTCTCTGTGTCCTAAAATTTCCCACCTAAAAACAAATATGCCTCCCTTTGTCCCACATCTTACTCCTGCTACAGGTGGTTCCATTACTACTCTCCACAGAAAAGCTTTTCAAAAGTTTTACAAACTGTAAACTCTTCAACTGTTCTGTTTCCAGCCCCTCACCCTCCATTTTCTCTTGAGCCCACTTCAATACCACTTTCTCCTTGCTCCATGCCACCAAGATTGCACTTGCTGCCAAACCCAGCAGACACCTTTGTCCTCAGATGACTGGATTCTTGTCAGCATTTGACAAATTTGGCTTCGGTGACCTTTAAACGCTTTCTTCTCTTGGCTTCTGTATCAGTTTCCTATCATTGTGGTAATAGGTTCCCACAAAACTGGCTGTTTAGAGTTAACACCTATTTATTATCTCTCAGTTCTGTAGGTCAGAAGTCTGACCCCGGGCTCACTAGACTAAAATCGAGGCATCAGCCTTACTGGAGTCTCTGGGGAAGGATCCACTTCTAAGCTCATTAAGGTTGCTGGTAGTCCAAATCCTCACAGCTCTAGGCCCGAGGTCCCTATCCCCTTGCCACCTTAACCTTTAGAGACCTCTCTCCAGTCCTGGCACACAGGATCCCCACCTCTCAGAGTTAGCAACCTCGTGCTGAATCTGTCTCAGGCTGGGAATCTTCTTGTGTCCTTTGCTGCTGCTGTTTCTGTCTCTAGCCAGGGAAAGTTCTCTGCTATTAAGGGGCCATGTGATTAGGTTGGACCCATGGAGATAACTCAAATCCATGACCATAATTACACCTTCAAAGTCACTTTTGCCATGCAAAGTAACATTCACAGATTCTAGGAATTAGAGCATGGGAATCTCTGGGGAACCATTCTGCCTACCACACCTTCCTGGGCACCAATCTGATTTCCCTCTTACCTCACTGGCTGTCTCTCCTCAATCATCCTCCTCTTCCTGACTTCTACACAGGGCCCTGCCCTTCTCGGTTTTTAATCCCTAAAAGATCCCAACATTCCCACAGGTTTAAATATGTGGTGTACTTACACAGGTGGTATATTCCTGGCCAGCATAGATCCTCTCCAGGCTTCTGTGCCCAGTTGCCTTTAACAGCCCTTATCAAAGTGTAGTCCCTAGATACTAGAATCAGTATTGCCTGGGAATTTGTTAAAAATGGGAATTCTTGGGGCGCCTGGGTGGCGCAGTCAGTTAAGCGTCCGACTTCACCCAGGTCACGATCTCGCGGTCCGTGAGTTCGAGCCCCGCGTCGGGCTCTGGGCTGATGGCTCAGAGCCTGGAGCCTGTTTCCAATTCTGTGTCTCCCTCTCTCTCTGCCCCTCCCCCGTTCATGCTCTGTCTCTCTGTGTCCCAAAAATAAATAAACGTTGAAAAAAAAAATTAAAAAAAAAAAAGGGAATTCTTAGGGCATCTGGGTGGCTCATTTGGTTAAACGTCCTACTCTTGGTTTTGGCTCAGGTTATCTCATGATTTGCGAGTTCGAGCCCTGCATCTGTCTGCACTGACAGTGCAGAGCCTGCCTGGGATTCTCTCTCTCTGCCCCTCCCCGGTGCGCTCGTGCGCTCTCTCGCTCTCTCTCTCTCTCTCTCTCTCTGGTTTGCCCTCTCTTTCAAAATAAACTTTTTCTTTTTAGTTTTTTTTTTTTTTTTTCTTAATGTGAATTCTTGACCCCATCCCTGTACTCCTGAATCGGAAATTCTGGAAGCAGGGCCCAAAAGTCTGTGTTTTAACAAGCTCCCCAGGTGAATCTGTTGTTTGCTGAAGGCTCCAGATCACTGGCTACTCAGTCACTCCACCTGGATGTCAAGTACCTGACTTTGGATTCTCTCTCTCTCCTACCTTCTTTACCTTCTCTGTATCAGTCTTCACCATCCATCCACCCAGGTGCTGAAGCCACAGTGATCTGTTATCTGCACACTGGCCAGAGTGATCTTTTAAAAATTTAAGTCAGATGACTCCCTTGCCTTAAAGCCCTCTAATAGTGCCCACTGCCCTTGAAATTAAATCCAAACCTTTGCCCTGCTCTCCAGGGACCTCCCTGCCAACCCCTCTGGTCGCCTCTTCTGGTGTTCCCTCTCACTACCATCCAGGTATCCAGGTCTCCTCTATAGTGTATCTCATAAATACCGAGCTCTTTCCAGCCTTAGGGCCTTTGCACTTGGCTGTCCATTGCCATGTCTGCCCTCCCGCAGTCTTTCAGGTGCCTAGCTTTTTTGCATCCTTCAGGTTTCAATTCATCCATCCCTTCTCAAAGACATTGCCCTGCCCCTTTCCAATGTACCTTTCACACAGCCCACTGTTCCCATCCCTATTTCTCCCACCATTCACTTTCTGCTTAGCATTTAATACTGTAATATTATCTTGTTTATTTATGGCCTTACTCTGCTCCTACCACCACTACACTATAAAGTGCAAAAGGACAGAAACTTGTCTGCCTTGTTCTCTAATGACTCCCTAATACCCAGCTGAGTGTTTGACACATCACAAGTGCTAGGTAAATATTTGTTGAATTAACAAATAAAATTAGCTTTCTACCTACCTTTGCCAGAACTTGGTCTTGTTTTCATAGGGTAGAGATGACCCCACTGGCAGACGTGGATGCCTAGGCCTGTTGGGGGTCATGGCCTGCTGGTCTAGAGCTCCTTGTTTCTTAAAAAAAAATTTTTTTTTTTTAAATGTTTGTTTCTGAGAGAGTCAGAGAGAGACAGCGTGAGCAGGAGAGGGGCAGAGAGAGACACACAAAATCTGAAGCAGGCTCCAAGCTCTGAGCTGTCAGCACAGAGCCTGACACAGGGCTCGAACCCACAAACTATGAGATCATGACCTGAGCTGAAGTCGGATGCTTAACTGACTCAGCCACCCAGGCACACCAGCTTCTTGCTTCTTCTTCTTTTTTTTTTTTTTTTAATTTTTTTTAACGTTTATTCATTTTTTGAGACAGAGAGAGACAGAGCACGAATGGGGGAAGGTCAGAGAGAGAGGGAAACACAGAATCCAAAACAGGCTCCAGGCTCTGAGCTGTCAGCACAGAGCCCCACATGGGGCTTGAACTCCCAGACCGTGAGATCATGACCTGAGCCGAAGTCAGACACCCAACCGACTGAGCCACCCAGGCACCCCGCTTCTTGCTTCTTAATACTCCTAGAGATCCTCTTCCACCTCTGTCTTTTCCAATCAGTAATTTTCACCACACTCCTGTGATGTGCATTGTATGTGACAACCATAATATTTATTAGCTGTATAACAAAATGTCATTGACCTTTGAAACATTTAAAAGACTTTATATTAAAAAGTTCATAATTTGGAGGCCCCTGCATGGCTCAGTCAGTTAAGCCTCTGACTCTTGGTTTTCTCTCAAGTCATGATCTCACAATTCATGAGATTGAGCCCTGAATAAGGCTCCAAGCTGACAGCATTGAGCCTGCTTGGGATTTTCTCTGCCTCTCTTTCTGCCCCTTTCCTGCTCATGCGCACGCATGCTCTCTCTCTCTCTCTCTCTCTCTTTCTCTCTCAAATAAATAAATAAAACTTAAAAAAAAAAGAGTATTTAAAAAAAAAGTTCAGGGGTGCCTGGGGGGCTCAGTCAGTTGAGTGTCAGACTTCAGCCTAGGTCATGATCTCACTATTCATGGGTTCAAGCCCTGCCCTCAGAGCCTGGAGCCTGCTTCAGATTCTGTGTCTCCCTTTCTTTCTGCCCCTCCCCTGCTCATTCTCTCTTTCTCTCTCTCTCTCAAAAATAAGTAAACCTTAAAAAAAAAAAAAGTTCATAATTCAATAATACTGAGTAAAGGAAGTCAGACACAGAAGAGTACATACTATGTAAATCTGTTTATTTGAAGTAAAAACTACACTTTATCAGATAATCTGTGATGGCATGAGTCAAGCTAGTGGCTGTTCCTGTTAGGGTGCTTTGGGGAGTACATGAGGGTGTCTTCTGGGTGCTGGAAATGTCCTGTATCTTTTTTTAAAGTTTATTTATTTAGAGAGAGAGAGAGCGAGAGCAAGCAGGGGAGGGGCAGAGAGGGAGGGAGAGAGAGAATCCCAAGCAGGCTCTGCACTGTCAGCACAGAGTCCAGCATGGGGCTCAAACTCACAAACTGTGAGATCATGACCTGAGCTGAAATCAGGAGTCGGATGCTCAACCAGCTGCACCACCCAGGTGCCCCAAATGTTTTGTATCTTGATCTTGAGAGTATACATGTATAATGTGTACATCAAGTGTATGGTTAAGATTTGTGTTACCCTATGGATGTTTTACCTCAAAAAAATCTAAATAAGTAAATAAAAATACCTTCAAAAAAGGGCAGGGGGAGGAAGTGTAGATTGGCAGCTGTCTGAAGGAAGTGATGTGAAAGATCTGGGAGAGAGTCCTCTTACTGCACTGCAGTAGCTGACTTCACTCTGATCTACCTTTAAATTGCGAGCTTGGGTTTTTCTTTGTTTGTTTTTTAAAGAATCTGGAGATTGGACAGTGTTTCTCCTTCCCCTCCAGAGGCCCAGAGCAATGTGGCCGGGTGCATTCTGGACTGGGCAGCACTAACATTTGTTCTTCCTAGGGACCGTCTGCTACTTTTCTCTGCCCCAGTGGAGCTGGGGGAATAATAAAGCTGTTATTATTTATACTGCACAGCATTTTTGTCAGCGGTCTTTGTCATTGAGAGTTGTGAAGTTGGCGTAGGACATGAGGGAATTTGTGAGTTTTTAATCTGGGTAGAAGAGAGGTGTAAAGGGGGCGTATTTTTCAGGATGTTGCTTTTCCAAACACTTGCAGTTTTTCCCACCCCTTCTCTCGGCCCCTTCCTGAACTGTGTCCTTTCACATGCATTTTAGTAACCTCTGAATTCCCTGCCTCCAGCCCGTGTCTCCTGGCCACTGCTGCCACCCTTTTGATCTGCCTTTTCTTGTCAGTACTGTCACCGTGGCTCCCAACCAGTGTCCCTGCCACCGGGGAATATATGAAATCCTCCTATTTACTTGTCAGCTTTCTCTATGGTTAGTCTCTAATATCCCTCTGACTTAAACATCCTGTTGTTTGAGGAAAAAAGAGTAGTTGTTGGTCTCCAGAAGTACAGGCCTTGACTCAGATATCACACCTGGCTCCATCTCTGACTGCTGCACTTGGAAAGGAACCTTCTTCCTGCCTCCCTAACTTCCTCAAATGAGGAGTTCTTCCTCTCCAGTGTCGCTGCCTCCGCCTTCCTTCCTTCTCCTTGGGGACTCTTAGGACACCAGTTTAGCCCTTCTCTCTCCTGTTTTTTTTTTTACTTCCTGCCCCAATGCCTACAAAGAGATTCTATACACATTTCTGTCAAAAATGAAGTGAAACATGGACTTTGCTTCATGTCCACTTCTTTAAGCCATTGGCATGTCTCTCAATTTCTCTTCATTCCTAATGTCTCTGAGGAGTTGTCTGTACTCACCTTCTCTATATCCCCACTAAGTGGCATTGAATTCTCAGTCCATTAGAACATCTGTATCTCATCTAACGCTGCACCTGTCCCCTGGGGTTTTAAATGCTTTCAGAATTGCCGAATCCAAGGCCCCATTTTTATTAATTTTTTTTTATTTTTATAATTTAAAAAAATACTTATTTTTGAGAGAGAGAGAGCATGAGCAGGGGAAGGGAGGAGAGAGAGAGAGAGAGGGACAGAGGATCCAGGTGAGTTCCAGGCTGATAGCAGAGAGACCAATGTGGGGCTTGAACTCAAGAACCATGAGATTATGACCTGAGCTGAAGTTGGATGCTCAACTGACTGAGCCACCCAGGCACTCCAGCCAAGACCCCATTTTTAATCCTAATACTCATTTTTTTTTTAAATTTAAGTTTATTTATTTGATAGACAAACAGAGTCCATGAGCTGGGGAGGGGCAGAGAGAGAGAGGGAGAAAGAGAGGATCCCAAGCAGGCTCTGTGCTATCAGCAAACTAAGATCATAACCTGAACCAAAGTCAAGAGCCAGATGCTTAATTGACTGAGCCACCCAGGCACCCCAATCCTCAGTTGACTTGGATTCTTGGTGTTGTAGATCATGCCCACTTCTCTAAACTCTCTCCACCCTCTCCCCCATATTGAGGATGCTAATCTCTGTAGGTTTTTTTGGTTTTCCAACATTCCTTCCTGGTTTTCTAAAAGGATTTGTTGTTCTTCATTGGACCCTAAAATCCTGATACTGCCCTTGATGATGACATTCTCTTCCTTTATGATGGTCTCAGAATCTTCTTTCAACCTGGATGTTTGTACAGCTCTTCAAATTTTGTATATACCAACCTGATTTCAGTATGTTTCTCAAAAAATCTCTTCCTAAATTTGGGTCTATAAAATGGTGCAGTTTTAGTGCTTACCATGTTGTGTTGTGATTTCTCTCTTTGCATGTCTGTCAATCCAACTAAAATTTGAATGCCACAAAGGTGAGACTTACGTCTTTTTTTTACAAAATCTGTGCTTGATTGTTGCTAGTGTATGGGAATGCTGCTTGATTTTTTTTAATGTAAATTTGCATTTTCATGAAGTAATACAAGACTCAGAGTTTCTCTATTGAGTGCTCTGCCGGCTTGTTTTTGGTCTTTATCTTTCATGTTAGTGACTTCTCATCAAATGTCTAGTGATCTGTGGGTATTAGTCCATATTTAAGAATGAGGAACTTAAAAATTTATGGGGAGTTCTTTGTGGGTGCTAACGGATGGACTTCATGTAGAGTTATCAGATGGGGACCTGCCACTTTCACCAGGGGATTGCCTGTCATCAGTGTCCGTGAGGCCTCTGTTTCTCACAGAGGAATCTTCCAACCTCTGACTTACAGGAGTAACCTGGCTGCCAGCATTGTGGGAGCCAAGGAGGAAGGGCCCTGAGGAATCCTCACCATTCCGTATGCTGACTTGCACTTGGTCCCAGTTTTTACCTCCATGACTGACTAACTCCTCATTGCTGGGTTTTACAGCCACAAGTTGGAAGCTGTTTTGGTTCAGTTTCTCCAGAGAGAGTTCCTTCCTCTCCTTTATTAGGATGGGAAAGTTAGTAGGGGCAGGGTCTTAGTGCTCTTATACAGATTTACAATCTGTTCAAGCTCACAACCCTGCCTCCAGAGGTTCCAGAAACCTCAGTTCCTAAGCATTTCCAGGGCTGTTATAGAAAGACACTTGATTTTTTTGGCCTGCCACCCACCCCTCTTTGGCCCCAGTACTTCGGGCAGTTGGTAGTTAGCTTTTCATCTGCTGACTCACTTTCCGTTTTCCACATTTGTTGACATCTTTTTTTTTTTTTTTTTTTAACATTTATTTATTTTTGAGAGATAGAGACAGAGTGCGAGCAGGGGAGGAGCAGAGAGAGGGAGACACAGAATCCGAAGCAGGCTCCAGGCTCTGAGCTGTCAGCATTGAGCCTGACATGGGGCTCGAACCCATGAACTGTGAGATCATGACCTGACCTGAAGTTGGACGCTTAACCTACTGAGCTACCCACGTGCCCCTTGTTGACATCTTTTAAAAGTGGTTTCTTCCATTACATCTGGTCCTGTGGATTCATACTCCTCCCCTTCAGTGTGGGTTCTTGAAAGGAAGTAGAGATCTGGCATGTTTTTGCTTTTGATTTTAGTATTTTGATTTAGTAACCAGCCAACTTTATGAACATTTATTAGTTTTCAAAAAATTATGTTGTTTTTTATTGTTGGATTTTAGGAGTTCTATATATATTCTGGATATTAATCCCTTATTAGATATATGATTTGCAAATATTTTCTCCCATTCTGTGGGTTGCCTTTTAACTGTTTATAGTATCTTTTCATGCACAAAACTCTTTACATTATTGAATTTGATAAATGATTTTCCTACATCTTTTGAGATGTTCAGAGTATTTTTCTTTTCTAAATGAAGTGAGCTATACTAATATACTTGCTAATGTTAAGTCATTGTTGCATTACTGGTATGAAACAATTTTTTAATTTTCTTGATTTGGTTTGCTAAAATTCAGGAATTTTGCATTTATGATTTGAGACTGGTCTGTAATTCACCTTCTTTGGTTTTTATACTCTCTTCAAATATGTTGGGAGGAATTATTGATGAGCTTTCCCTTATTCTATTCTGTGAAATAGTTTGTATAAGATAAGAGTTTTCTGGGGATGCCTGGGTGGCTTAGTCGGTTGAGCACCCAACTCTTAGCTTTAGCTCAGGTCATGATCTCACAGTTTGTGAGTTCAAGCCTTATGTCAGTCTCTGTGCTGACAGTGCAGAGCCTGCTTGTCCCTCCCCTGCTTGCTCTCTCTCTCTCTCTCTAAAAATAAATAACTTGGGGCGCCTGGGTGGCGCAGTTGGTTAAGTGTCCGACTTCAGCCAGGTCACGATCTCGCGGTCCGTGAGTTCGAGCCCCGCGTCAGGCTCTGGGCTGATGGCTCAGAGCCTGGAGCCTGTTTCCGATTCTGTGTCTCCCTCTCTCTCTGCCCCTCCCCCGTTCATGCTCTGTCTCTCTCTGTCCCAAAAAGAAATAAAAAACGTTGAAAAAAAATTAAAAAATAAATAAATAAATAAATAAAATAAAAATAAATAACTTAAAACCTTAAAAATAAGATATGAATTTTCTGTTTCTTAAAGGCTTCTTAAAACTTGCTAGAAATTATCTGTACAACTTTTATATGTATCTTGACTATTAATTCAATATGTTTAATATGAATTTTTATTTAATTTTATTTATTTTTATTTATTAATTTTATTTAATTTATTTAATTTTATTTAATATGATTTTTTCAGGCTTTCCTAGTTCTTATTGAGTCCCTTTTGGTGCTTATATTTATCTAGGAAATTACTCATATTGTCTGTTTTCGAGTTTACTGCCACAGAGTTGTTTCTAGCATTCTCTTATTCTTTTCTGCACCTGTAGGTTTAGGCTTTGGTTTTTTTTATTTCTAATATTATTTATGCCATCTTTTAAATAAATTTTTTTCTTTTTTTTTAACGTTTATTTATTTTGAGAAAGACAGAGAGTGAGCATGAGCAGGGGAGGGACAGAGAGAGGAAGAGAGAGAATTCCAAGCAGGCTCCACACTGTTAGTGCAGAATCCGATGCGGGGCTCGATCCTACAAACCGTTGAGATCAGGACCTGAGGCAAAACCAAGAGTCAGATGCTTAACCAACTGAGCTCCCCTAGGCACCCTTGTGCCGTCTTTATTTTGATCTGACAGAGTTGTGTTTATTTTATCTTTTCAAAGTATCAGTATTTTATTTTGGTGATCTTTGATTAATTTTCACTCTTATTTTTATTATCCTGTCTACTTTCTTTGAATTAAGTCTTTTGCTCTTTAAAAAAAAAAAAAATTCCTGAGTAGTAAAGCTAACTCATTAATATTTTACTCTTTCTTTTTTATTTATTTTGACTATTTACAAAAGTTTATTTAACAAAGAAATTCAGTATGAAAATGCACATGATCTGATTTTTATATTGTAGTAAAACAGGTGCTATGCAGAGGGGACACGTGGAAACAGTTGATTTCTTCTGGTGAACACAGCTATTGTTTATACTCCATTCCAAGGCCAAGGTTTCTAGCATGATGATAGTATTTCTTCGAATTATCACCATTCTGGTATTGTTCTGTTGCCCACTAGTTGCCATCTCCACACATTCATCTATCACAAGATTCATAAAGGGATTGAACTCCCACAGTATTTCCTGGACATGTTTGCCACCATTTAATTTCAACGATAATTTCTTGTCTATAAATTTTTTCAACTTGGGCGGGTGACTTTTTCTCTACTCCACAAACTCAGAGGCACCTCCAAATGGAATTTGTGGCATCCTTCACACTGCTACAGTGGGCCCCTATTCTCTCTCTTTTTTTTAAGTTTATTCTGAGAGAAGGAGAGAGAGCATGAGCGCACACACATGATTGGTGGAGGGGCAGAGAGAGAGAAAGACAAAAATCCCAAGCAGGCTCTGTGCTGTCAGTGCAGAGCCCTCTGTGAGGCTCGATTCACGAACTGTGAGATCATGACCTGAGCTGAGATCAAGAGTTGGATGCTTAAATGACTGAGCCACCCAGGCATCCCCTTCCTTCCTTCCTTCCTTCCTTCCTTCCTTCCTTCCTTCCTTCCTTCCTTCCTTCCTTCCTTTCTCTTTCTTTCTTTCTTTCTTTCTTTCTTTCTTTCTTTCTTTCTTTCTTTCTTTCTTTCTTTCTTTCTTTCTTTCTTTCTTAATGTTTATTTATTCTTGAGACAGAGAGCATGAACAGGGGAGGGGCAGAGAGAGAGGGAGACACAGCATCTGAAACAGGCTCCAGGCTCTGAGTGGTCAGCAAAGAGCCCGACGTGGGTCTCGAACCCACGAACTGTGAGATCATGACCTGAGCTGAAGTGGACGCTTAACCGATTGAGCCACCCAGGCGCCCCTACTCTTTCTTTTTTAATACATTCATTTAAGCTTGTAAATTTCCCCCTAAGAACTACCTTAGGTGTGTTTTACAGGCTTAGGTATGTAATGTTTCATTTTTACTAAATTTTAAATATTTCCCTTTAATTATAATTTTTCTGATTCATGGATTATTTAAAAGTATGTGTTTGAGTTTTCGGAATTACTGACTTCAGACTTCGTTGTACTGTGGTGAGAGAATTCAGTTTGTACAAGATTGGCTAGTATTTCCTGATACTTCTTTTCTGGGCTTGTAAGTCATCACATTTTGTAAATGTTCCATGTGTACTTTAAAAGAATGTGTATTCTCTAATTATTGAGTGAAGAAATATTTGTATATTCATTAGTGCTTATTAATTTCCTCTTCAAACACTCTCTGTTCTTACTAAATTTTTGTCTTTTTTTTTTTCAAATATTTTATTTATTTATTTATTTTTATTAGAAGTAGGCTCCAAACCCACCATGGGACTTTGAACTCATGACCCTGAAATCAAGAGTCGCATGCTCCACTGACTGATCCCGCCAGGCGCCCTCTTTTACTATTTTTATGTACCTTCTGTTGGGTCTGTTTTCCTTCATTTCCTGCTTTTAATTGGATTTACTAAGCTTTATTCCTTCAATTTTTGTTTTTTTGTTTCTTTATATTGATTTTCAAGTTGTATATTCTGGTTTTTTCTTTTGGTGATTACTTTTATAATTTTAATGTGTACGTATATATTTTAAAATATATATATATTTTTTTTTTTGGGGGGGGGGGTGCCTGGTTGGCTCAGTCGGTTAAGCATCTCACTTAGGCTCGGGTCATGATCTCATGGTTTGTGAGTTCGGCCCCACATTGGGCTCTGTGCTGACAGCTCAGAGCCTGGAGCCTTCTTCGGATTCTGTGTTTCCGTCTCTCTCTGCCCCTCCCCTGCTCACACTCTGTCTCTCTCTGTCTCTCTCTGTCTCTCAATAGTGAATAAACATTAAAAAAAATTTTTTTGGGGGGCGCCTGGGTGGCGCAGTCGGTTAAGCGTCCGACTTCAGCCAGGTCACGATCTCGCGGTCCGTGAGTTCGAGCCCCGCATCAGGCTCTGGGCTGATGGCTCAGAGCCTGGAGCCTGTTTCTGATTCTGTGTCTCCCTCTCTCTCTGCCCCTCCCCCGTTCATGCTCTGTCTCTCTCTGTCCCAAAAAAATAAATAAACGTTTAAAAAAAATTAAAAAAAAATTTTTTTTTTAATGTAAAAAATATATATGTATGTATATACTTTTTTTTTTTTTTTTTACATTTATTCACCTGAGAGAGAGAAACAGAGCATGAGCAGGGGAGGGAAAGAGAGAGAGACACACACATACACACACACAGAATCCGAAGCAGGCTCCAGGCTCCCGGCTCCCAGCAGTCAGCACAGAGCCGGATGCAGGGCTCGAACCCACAAACCACGAGATCACGACCGCAGCCAAAGTCGGACGTTTAAACAGCTGAGCCACTCAGGCACCCCTAATGTGTATATTTGATTTAACAAAGTCTAAAGTTAACTGATAAATCTCTAATATCCTTCTGAACAAAGTGCTCTGATGTATTTTAGCCCTGATATAGTCTCCTAGTCTTTCATGTCCTCTGTCTAGTCAGAGCCTGCTAATTGTCTTGTTTTTTAAGTCCTTTGTTTAAAATGAGAGGACATTATTATTGCTGCTGCTGTTCTTTTTATAGTAAAGGCCCTTTAAAAAAAATTTTTTTAATGGTTTTTATTTTTGAGAGAGACAAAGCACAAGTGAGCACAAGCATAAGCAGGGAGCGGGGAGACACAGAATCTGAAGAAGGCTCCAAGCTGTCAGCACAGAGCCCAACATAGGGCTTGAACTCACAAACAGTGAGATCATGACCTGAGCCAAGGTCAGATGCTTAACTGATAGAGCCACCCAGGTGCCCCTATAGTGAGGGCTCTTTTAGATATAGTTAACTGTTTGCAACCTCTCGGCTCATCGTTGTTTCTTGGATCCCACTACCTTCTTCAGGATTCAGTCTCTTGTATTATGAAATATACCTTTGGTCACTTCAGTAAAAGTACGAGAGTAGTAACTTCTTTCAGCCTTTGTCTAGAAAATGTATTTATTTTGCCCCAATTTTGAATGATAACTTAATAAATTCAAGACTAAATGTTATTTCCTTCAATACTTGGAAAACATTGTTCCATTATTTGGGGGTTTATTTTGCTACTGGGGAACAGCAAAATTTTTCTTTCTTCATGAGTAATTATTTTTTCTGGGTTTTTGTTTTTGGTTTGTTGTTGTGTTTCTTAATGAGGTGTTTTGTAGGCTCACTGCCATATGTGTAAGTGTTGATCTGTGTTTATTTATCCAGCTCATGAATGTGCTTCTTCAATCTGAGAACTTAAATATTGCTTTCACTTCTGAAAATGTATAGTCATGAATCTTCATTCTTTCTGTTCTTAGACATTTATTGTAATGTCTCATTTTGCCGTTTTTGTTTCCTATCTTCATGACTTCTGTCACCTACTGTCTGTGCCGTGTTCTGTATGGTTTCCTTTCGTCCATCCTATAGTTTAGTAATTCTTTTGTCAGCTAATCTACTGTTTTACTTAGTTCCATAATTATATTTTTTTCTTTTTAAAAATGCTATTTGGGGGTGCCTGGGTGGCTCAGTTAAGCGTCCAACTCTTGATTTCAGCTCAGGTCATGCATGATCTTACTGTTTGTGAGATTAAGCCCCATTTTGGGCCTTGCACTGACAACACAGAGCCTGCTTGGGATTTTCTCTCTCCCCCTCTCTCTGTCCCTCCCCCGCTTGCACTTTCTCTCTTGTTCTCTCTCAATAAATAAACATTTTTTAAAATGCTATTTGATTCTCTTTCAAATTAATTTTAATTTTTAATACTGTCCTTTTTTTTAAATGCTTACTATTCCTTCTTGGGTCATGTTAATAACTTCAAATGTATACTTCAGACTCCTTCTTAGGTTTTCATTTATTTCTAGTTCCCAGGTACCTGTTCACCCTTACATTGTACTTGCTCACTGTCCCACCTGCTGGTTTATTTCTTCACATGATTGGGACTCTTTATTGTAAGCTCCTCCTCAGCAGGGATTATTTTTGACTTTGGGAGTCCAAGTGCCCTGAATTGTGGATACATTTCTGCAGCACTACTTTGCATTTTTCTTCTACAAACCAAGACTCCATTGTTTCAGGGTCTTGAACTCAAGTTAATTGTAATTTCTCTGTTTGTAACTTCCAACCCATCCAGGTGGTATTAACTTAATGCCTGCACTTGCTCTTAGCCTAGGTTCACGGTTTAGAGGACTCCTACAAAAAGCTTTGTTTATTTTCACAGTGCCCACACAGGCTACTTTGCCATTTCTTTGGTGGGCAGAGTTCTTCTAGTTCCTTGTTCACGGATTAGATAGCTGTTTAAGGGTCCGCCACCTTGCACAAGCCCAAGTTGGTGTCTTCTGTCCCAGCTGGGTGTTGATACTCCAGCCCCTAGCCCTTGTTCCAGGACCCTATCCCTCTGTGGATTCAGCATCAGCTCGAGGAGGTCCAACTCTGGAATTCCTGCTGTTTTAGCACTTAGAGATTTCCCTTTCCTTTTTCTTTCAATCTCACTTAACCTTCAAAAACTTTTTTTTTTTTTTTTTTGCTTTATATTATCCAGTGCTTCTGTATATTTTAAGGAGTGGGGTCTGCATCAACTTAGGCTGCCATAAACCTATTCATCTTTGTCCTCCTCAGCCCAGAAGAGTAACTAGTCCATACCAGATGCTGGATGACTGACTGACTGACTGACTGAACAAATGACTCAGTGAATGAATGAATGAATTTTTCACCTCCAGAAGCAGCTGGAAGCAATGTGCCAGTGAATAACACCTCCTGTCTCTCCAGGGGCACTGGAACAAGCAGAATTTGCTTTTCTATGAGGATATAAGTAAAGAGAGTTCCCAGTAAAAATGAAAAGAGAACGGGACTTCTTATGTGCTTTCACCATAGTCCTGGAATAATGGAACATTTAACTGACTTCCAGTACTTGATATCCAAAGGCGGACAGAAGTGGACTGAGGAGTGAGTGCTGGTACCGTTTGCCGATGGCTCCATACAGCATGATTACCAAGAGAAGAGATTGAAGAATTGCAGAGAACAGGACACTGGGCCTGTTTAGTTCTCCTTCTCTCCACTGTTTTTAAGAAAAGCGTGCCTTTGATGAGATATAGCTGTGGGGTCTTGTTTTCCATCTTATGTCAGCCACCTTTGTTAGAAGCTGGTTATTGATGCCATGCCCTGTTTTAATTCACACTTCTCTGCTAATCAATTACAGCGTTTATCCATTAATCAGGGATTCTGACAGAGTCAATAACTGCTTTTTTGGGTTTTGTCAGGGGCTGCATGTTATCAAGCAAGGAATAACATTCAGGAGCTCACTTTAAAACAGTGTGACTTTCCCAGGCCAGTGGACTTCCGGAGCAATAAACATCTAGTGGGGATTTTGCATGGTTTTTTAATATATTTGGTTGATGGGATTTTCTCACTGAACACTTCATTAGCAGGGCTCAACATTAGTGAAGTGTGGACAGGTGTACCTCTGTTTAAGAAAAACAGAAACATCAAAAGGTAATTATTCCCATCACATATAAATGACTGCATTCGCTTAAGAGTAGCCTTAAATCATGAACTTCCTTCATTCGTATTAAGTGTTTACAAACAATATCTTCTTGGCAGTGCGGTTTGAGAGCAAAGAAACTTAAAGCCACAATGTTTCCAGCTGCTACTAGTTGAAAGCCAATCAAAATTTAGAGCAGATATCTCTATAATTATAATGTGAGTCAAGAGGAAAATATTTTGTAAACAAAAGCTGAGTTGATACACACATTTCCTTAAGCCCATCTTTTACATTAGAGTGTTTTAAACCTTCATATCCATGTCCCCATACATGTGTTCACGCATTTAAGCACCCCTCAGGCTTTATAACTTGTTACAGCGTATTCACCTATTATAAAGTGTCACAGAAATGAAAACTTTTCCTTTCAGAGACAGAGGTGGCAATGTTTAATTGGAGAGTTACAGTTTGGGTAGTTAAGTTTGCCGCACGTAATGATGGTAACAGGTTTCAGTGATCTTTTTTTTTTATGACAGATGTACCAACATTTAATTGTTTCTCATCAAGGGTGGAGAGAAAAGACACTTCTGTAGATTTTTCAATTCTCCTACGTGTCACTTAGCTGTCCTCACCATTGTCTAAGCTCCTTTCTCTCATCCTTTTTGCTGCAATGCCTTGTGTCATTCCCTCATGATCAGCACTTTTGTTGTCTTTGTTTTTTGCTGTACCTCAGAAGTCCATCTTTTCTTTCATCTCCTTCCCATTCATGCATGAGGGAACAGTTGTGCCCTGTTGTGGGGATGTTCCGCTGGGTTTCAAACAGTAGGGTTTCTTTTTATTCTCTTCTAAGTAGTACAATGGGGCTGAATGTCTGTTGCAGAATGCACACACTAATATGCCAGGTTATTTGGTTTCTGGAAAGTCAATAAAAATACTACATTTAGGCTCAGTCCTTGGCTTGCTTTTTGCCTGTTTGCCTTTAATGTCTTCGGTTATAAATCTGTTTGTTTCTGATAGTAAAATATAATCTTCCATATTAGATTGAAGCGTGGAATCAACAAACAGAAAAATGTTCCTGGCGGTGGAGTATTTTCACACTAGCAGATTTGGCAGTCTGCACCCTCCCTCGATGAGAGCCTTGAAACAGCCGCCAGAGCTAATTAATGGCAGCTACAACTCAGAGAGGAGGGAGAAAGAGAGTGGATCCTAACTTGGTCTTGGCAAAACTTTCCAGTGTGAGAAAGTAGCACGTCTCTGCATTTAGAGGTGTGCGGCTTTGACTATTTTCGCCCAGATCACCTTGCTTGATTGTTGTTTTGGGTGGGGAGGTAAGTGTGAGCATGAGTGTACCTAGTTATAGACACAGACCAAGAGGCCATCCCAGCAGTAAAAGGCTAAAGACATAAAAAGCCAGAGATGTCTTAAGACACTTTGTTCTCATATTCAGGAACAATCTTCAAAATCCTCCTTAATGAGGTCATAAAAGAAAAAAATGGAACAAGTGTTCCTTGTGTATCTCACTAGGGCATGCAGTCAGGGTCACTTGCCACCAGTATCCTATTTAAAAAGGGATTGGGGTAGTTCAATCAAGCATTGCATTAAGAGAGAGACTTTGATTAATTCCTTCTCCTTTCTTTTGTGCCACAGATAATTTCAGTAAATTTGTGATACTTTCTGCTTAGCTATCACTGGGGCTTAAAGTTCTGGATGCGTCATGCTGAGTATTAGCATTTATCGGGCCTACTTGGTGATGGTGAAGAGGAGTGTATGCTACAGACAGCTGTCTAATCTTTGACAAGCAGGGCTGGTCTTTAAACATGACCATTATCTGAGATCTTAGCGTAGGGAAGTTTCTGCTCTCAGGTTGGTGGAAAGAAATCTTGGTGCGAAAGAAGGAAAGACTCAGCAGTAAGGAAGATGGTGATTTATCATGGCTAACTTTTTTAAAGGTACTGGATCTGCCTCTCAGCTTGGGTAAGTTTCAGGGATGGCTCTCAAAGGAAACAAAAGCAAGAAAGGGACAAGTGAGTGCTGGCAATGTGTGCTTTCACTGAGGCTGCAGCGGGGGAGTTGCAGATTGGCCCCCGGACGGTCAGGATCAGGTAGGAAATTGGATTCTATTGTCATTTGTTTTCTTTTATTTACCAGCTTTGTTTGTCGAGAGGCCCTCAGAGATATGAAGGGTCATTTTAGCACCATGCTGTAGAAACCTAGTGTCAAATGTCAAGTCTTCTGGTTGTTTAGACCTAGAAGCAAGTTAGGGTATATTTCAAGCACTTAGTTTTTAAAAACTCATTCACATCCCTGTTGTATTTTATAAGCTGATTTTGAAAGGGTATATAATGTTTACTTTGTCAGCAATGCAAGGTCTGTTAGGTATCTGTACTTTTAGGTGTCACTGAAAAGTTGGATTTGGGTTCTGATGGACCAGAACAGCTCCCAGGGGGCATTGTGATGGTGTGTAAATCCCTTTCTGTTTGCGGTTTACTCACTGGATGCACTAAATCAGTTCTTCGGGCTGCTCCTTTCTGTTCAGTTAATTCAGCCACTGCACATGCGCATGAAGGCAACAGGTTAATACTCCTCACTTAAGATAGTTTTAGGTATGGATAGATAGAATCCCTTCTTTAACAGTTGAAGCATTTGTTTTTCTGTTGAAAGTGAGGTAGTTACGTTGGTTTTCGTGAATTTATGCATCAGATATATTTATGTTAAGGCAACAAGTTAAATCAGGATTTTAGAGTGAATTTTAAAGTATGTCTCATGATAATTATTACTGTCCTGCTAAAGATTTAGTAGCCAATCGTAAGGGTTTTTTAAATTATTAGGGTAAAATGAATAAGATGTTAGATTTCTCATAGATTCTGTTTTGGTGTATTTCCAGATTAAAGACCCAAAGATGAATTCATTCATTCAAATGATTTATTAAATTCCTACCTTATGCCAGGCTCATAGAATTATAGCACTATTGTTGTCATTGTCGATGTAATTGGTTTTTAACTTGTATTTATAATGATTATTATAAATAGGGGAAACCTCTAAGTATGCTAGTTTTTGATAATCAGCTTTAACTGTGAGAGTGAACATGTTCTTTGTGAAGCATGTCTGTGAATAGATTACTTGAGCCTGACCATAGTTTTTGGAATGCTAACTGAAGTTGCATGATTGATCGATTTTTTTTTTTTTTTCATATTTGAAACTGGAGAGAGCTATGGAGGCAGAGTAGTGTCATGAGAAGGATAAAGGCTTTCACTGACTTTTCCTCACCTGAAAGGGAAGAGCCCTCAACTCAGGGCTTGGTATGAGAATCAAGTTCTATGATTGTGGTGAAGGGAGCCAACACAGTGAGTCCTCCGTGAATGACCCTCCCCCCACTCCCTTGTTCTAAGAAATCGGTATCTACAGGGCATCAAGTATTTACATTCTGATTCCCATCCTGCATGCTGAAGGCCAGGGAAGTTACCTGGTCATACTTTTCTCTGTGCCACCAAAAAGGGTGTGAAGATGTGTATTCAGAACCTCACTACTGTGAAAAATACCTCAAAGACTTTTTAGGTCCAGGGATTGCCTGCTTCATTTGCTTATAGGAAACATAATCTCAGACATTAAAAAAAAATTTTTTTAATGTTTATTTGTTTTTGAGAGAGAGAGCACAAGCAGGGGAGGGGTAGAGAGAGAGGGAGACACAGGATCTGAAGCAGACTCCAGGCTCTGAGCTGTCAGCACAGAGCCTGACACGGGACTCAAACCCATGAACCATGAGATCATGACCTGAGCCAAAGTCGGACGCTCAACCAGCTGAGTCACCCAGGCGCCCCCATAATTGCAGACATTTTTAGTAGTTCCTACAGTGGAAATACTCCAAATGTTGCTTTTTTACACAAAATCAGCATGATGATTGCTGAGAAGAACGAGGTCATGGCCTTTCTCAACAAAAATCCAGGGTTGCTGGTTCTTTTTTCAGATAAAGGTCTCAGAGAGCAGACAAGGTCTTCTCATAAAATCAGAGGACTGTGATCCTCTGGACACCTCACCTTCTGAAACCAAGTGGAAAAAAGGAATGAACATAAGCACATTTCAGCCTCCTCAAACCTCCTTATGGTCAGATATGGCATCCAGTAAGGCGCAAAAGTAGGCCACCAAGCAAACAAGTGATTTCCTTTGAAACATAGGTTAAGTAAGAGATCCATCCGGCTTTAAACATATACCTAGTTCTCTCTCCCATAGCCAATGTGTAATAATTGCTAGCTGAAGAAAATTGTCCTGTTTACCTTAGAATAGATATCATAGGAAATGACACCTTTGCCTTTATTTACAGAGGATATATTAGTATTAATTAATTACAGAGGTTATATTAGTAATACAGATCCCATTATGCTACTTTTAATGTGTTTTATAATGAGAATTCCTCAAAATCCATTCAGTATAAATTGGGTCCTTCTCAATACTTAAACATAGTACTCTCTCTGTGTGTCTCAAAAATAAATAAATAGACTTAAAAAAAAAAAAAAGGAGGGGGGCTCCTGTGGCTCAGTCGGTTAAGTGTCTGACTTTGGCTCAGGTCATGATTTCACAGTTCGTGAGTTTGAGCCCTGCATCAGGTTCCGTGCTGACAGTGCGGAGCCTGCTTGGGATTCTCTCTCTCTTCTTCTCTCTCTTCCCCTACCCTGTGCTCGTGCTCTGTCTCTCTTTCTAAAAAACAAACAAAAAAATAAATAAAAATAGCAGGTTTTTTTGAGATATCTAACACAGGTGTTGCTCCTGCTTTGGAATGCTGAAAATTTTCTGCATAATTCTGTTCTGGGAGTTCTGTGGGGACTTGCTGTTAGAGCTAGGGAAAAGCATAATGGCAAGGACTGTTTACTTGTCTTCTTGCAGATCAGGATGAAAGGCTCTATTAAATGTTCTTGCTCATACTAAGTTGGAGGACAAGTAGCACTGGAAATAATGGTTTGTGCTGGGAGAAGGTGTCTTGTGTGCCGCACACATTGTGGGCAACCAGCAAATGCGCTCAGCCATTTCTGTGAGGATAATGTCTATGTGACCTTAGCCACAGGTCCTCCACGTAGGTCAGTTACTAAACCTATCTTTAAATGGCCTTTTAAATTAAAAAAATTTTTTTTTATTTTTTTTTGTTTATTTATTTATTTTTTTTTTTTTGAGAGCAAGAGAGACAGAGTGCAAGTGGGGGAGGGCAGAGAGAGAGGGAGACACAGAATCTGAAGCAGGCTCCAGGCCCCTAGCTGTCAGCACAGAGCCTGATGAGGGGCTCGAACTCAAGGACCAAAGACTGTAAGATCATGACCTGAGCCGAAGTCGGATGCTTAACTGACTGAGCCACCCAGGTGCCAGGTGGCCTCTTAGATCGGACTCCTTTTTCAGCCATCTACTTGAATACAAATTCTACTTAAGGAAAAGACTTAAGGGAGTGGTGTTTGGTGGTAATTGTTGTGTTTCTCTGAGGCACAGTTTCAAGTCAGTGAGATGTGTGCTTTGGATACATGGCTCTGTTTGGCACTGAATATCCTCAGAGTTTGATGAGTTCTGGCAATGTACATAAATGGGAGGATGGAAAAGAGAAATCAGAAAGTACATCACCACCCCACCCCACCCCTCCTCTCCAGAGGGAACCGAAGAAAGTGCAGGTGGACATTGGCCCACTGGTGAGACACTCCAGAGTCATTGACGATTCTTTCTCTTTCTCTGTCAGATAGCAAAGTGTGATTTTCTTCTGTTAATAAAGTTTAGGAAAAAGGAGAAAGAGGAGCACTGCATCCTTAACCACTTGTACTGGAGCATCTGGCATTTATGACTGTCCTGACTCCTAATTCCACTGCACCCCACCTCCCACCCCAATCAGTGCTTTGTTACTATTGTTAGTGTTGTTGCAAGACCAGCCTCTGTCTGGAGGGTGGGCAGGAGCTGGAGTGCTGTTGGGCCCCATCTTTCCAGGGGCTTGTCACCATAGCTGTGGACCTCAAGTAACACCGCACTGAGGTGCTCAGGACACTGACCTCTTAGTCGGCAGTGAAGGTATCACATTCCTGCTTTATTGTATTGCATTCTGTATCTGTTGAAATTTGACTAGCAGATGTGGTAGAACTGGTCCATACCAGGCCTGCAAGTGCAAGGACAGTGTGGCAGGCCTGGTGGCAGGCAGGAGGCACAGCAAATGGGCCCTATGGGGGCAGCCCCAGTGCCAGCAAAGCCTGGGCAGAAAGCACTTGGCTGCATCGGTCTCTTTGTCAGTGAGGATTGAGGATTGCCACTTGAAGCTCTTGCCCTTCTGTCTTTCCTCAGGACAAGTGCTGTTAGGTCCAAGAGGAGAGGCAAGTGGTTCTCTACTCACTTGGAGATAGGGTGACACTGGGGACAGGGCAGCCTCTGAGCAGTGGCTTGCAGGGCGGGCTGGCCACACATGGCCTCAGAGCTGAGGGAGCAGCAAAGCAAGCCAAGATGATTCTGTAGGGAAGCCAAGGTGCAGAGGCCACAGCCTGCAGTCCCCATGTGAAAGACCACAACCTTCCCTGCACTGCACCAGCCTGAGAGGTGAGCCCCCAGGAGCCCCAGAGCAAGCTTCTCTGGGAGGTGTTCAGGGAGGAGGGACGTGGCTGTGCTGTGCTTTGTTAATATAGGCCAGATATTGGCAGGTTGCACTACATTAAAAAATTAACACGGATGAAAAAGTTGTATGGATTAGTATAGTCAAAATAGGGCTGGCAAAGCCTGCTTTAAAAGTTGAGGATGACTTTAATTAAATAAAAGCCTAGCAGCAGAATAAATGTCTAGCTTGCTTTAAAAAAACAATAGGAGAGGGGTGCCTGGGTGGCTCAGTAGGTGGAGCATCTGACTTCGGCTCAGGTCATGATCTCACGGTTCATGAGTTTGAGGCCCCTTTTTGGGCTCTCTGCTGTCAGCACAGAGCCTTCTTCGGATCCTCTGTACTCCTCTTCCTCTGCTCCTCCCTGCTTGCACTCTCTGTGTCTCTCAAAATAAATAAATAAACTTAAAAAATGTTTTTAAATAAGAGAATACCTCAAAGCATTGAAATAATACTTACTGATGATTCCACCAGAAGAACAGGAACATTTGCTATTGATGAGGTTGTGATGGATGATGGAGAAGCCATACACTGGTTTCAGAAGTGTGAGAAGACAGAGGTTGTGGGCTGGGGGAGTGCTAGCAGGAGAGTGCTAGTGCACATGCTTTTTGTGTAGAGTGTGAGGCAAATGGACCGTGACAGCACCGGGTGATGGAGAGGGCACAGGGAGAAGGGAGCCTAGAAATCTCCTGACACAGAAAAGGTCTGTGCTGGCATGTCTCACTTCTTTGTTTTCTAGCTAAGAAGTAAACTGAATAACAAACTCCCCACCAACATGGTTTCACATTGCTTTAGCTTTTCAGGAACCAGTACTTCAGTTTTTTAGTGCGAACTGTCACTTACTTGCTTCTCCATTGGAGGCTATTGGGATGACATATATTCTTAAACATAAGAACTGTGGGTATACTTGCATGAATGGTACCAGAGGCTATGGATTTTTGCAGTATATTCTGCTGGGGCTTCATTTTTCTTGAGGATATTTCATTGTTTTCTTTCTTTCTGTCTCTCTTCCTCTTTTTTATCTCTCTCTCCCCCTCCTACTGCCTGCCTTCCTTCCTCCCTCCATCCCTCCCTCCATCCCTCCCTCCTTTTCTCTGTATGCAATAATGTTATGTAAGGACTCTTGCATCGTTCAGACCACATTGTTTTAAGGATTTCAGCATTATATAGCAGCATTTTAAAGGTGTTTTCTTCTTTTTTTCTCTTTTCAGAGAGAAATCAGTTCCCGTGTCTTTTAAGCTATATCCACAGGAGGATTATGATAATGAGTCACTGTTTTTTCATTTTGCTATTTTAAGTGAGTTTTAAATAAAACCTGTAGCTGGTTCATGATCACTGGGAACATCTCCATAAACTTTAGCTGCTATAAATATCCTGAGAGCTTAAAATAGAGTTAAAATATGAAAATGTAGTGCTATAATAAAAAGCTTTCATTACTTTCACCCTACCTATCAACAGGACAACTATATATTTCACCCACAGATATTTAAAAATACAACGACTTCCTTAGAAATTTCCTGACTATGGGGCCCCTGGCTGGCTCAGTCATTGGAGTATGCCACTCTTGATCTTGGGGTTTTCAGTTCAAGCCCCGCATTGGGTGTAGAGATTACTTAAAAATGAAATCTTTGGGGTGCCTGGGTGGCTCAGTTGGTTGGGCGTCCGACTTCAGCTTAGGTCATGATCTCACAGTTTGTGGGTTTGGGCCCCGCATCGAGCTCTGTGCTGACAGCTCAGAGCCTGGAGCCTGCTTCAGATTCTGTATCTCTCTCTCTCTCTCTCTCTCCCCCCCTCTCTGCCCCTACCCCACTCATGCTCGGTCTCTCACTCTCTCAGAAATAAATAAATATTTTTTAAAAACTTAAAAAAATAAAAATGAAATTTTTAAAGAAAAAGAAATTTCCTGACTCTCTGTATCTCTGTCTCTGTCTCTGTCTCTCTACATATATCACTGTTTTCTATTTGAATGATTAACGTATGCACATTAGTTAGTAGGTAAATAATGTAATTCTACTTGCTCTTCTAATTTGTCAAATCTTTACAGATAATTATTATCACTATCACGTGATTAAGGAGGGGACATTTATATAAAGCTAATTTAAGGTACTTGGTTTTTGCATGCATTAATTTCCTTATTTATATATTTAATTAGCATCTATTATATGCTAGGTACAGTGCCAGGGTCAGCAAAAAGAATGCTTCCTAAAATCACAACCCCCTAAAATCATGGCTCTTAAAATCAGCTCTTTGACTCTATTTTCCCCACTCAAATATTACCTTCTGTTCTGCCTTATCATTGTGATCAGAGCTTTGGATTAGTTTTTAAGATTTTGTAATCCCAGTGATGTGTAATACGCAGTAGGAATGCTCAGAGAAGAGAAATCTTTAAGAAATTTTAATTACTGGGGAGCCGACTCTACCAGAGAAATCATCAGAGTTGTCCATGTAAGGATGGGGGACTGCGCAGACTGAACTGAACCCCTGTTATGATTGAAACTCTTTTCACTTTATTGTCCAAATTACTGCCTTAACTTCCTCCCATTCCTCATTTGCCTATTCCCCTTGCTTTTTATCTTCTGTATTACCAGTATTACAACATAGTGGTGTTTAACTACTTCCTGAAAGCATTAGTAGTCATCAGGAGCACCAGTTCGTTATAGATGTAGATAAATGGGTGTCAACCCCTCAACTACGACTTGGACTAATTTGGAAAATATGGTTCCTTCCCTCAAAAGAAACTGCTCATGCATCTTTGGACGTTTCTATAAAATAGCTGTGTGCATTTCCTTATTCATTATAAACAACTAGAATCAGTGTGTCCTGCTTTGATGCCAGAACTAGAATTTAATTCACAATGGCAAGGAAGCTTTACCTAGAATGTCTGTACACATGAAAGGCGAGGAAAAACCATACAAGTTCCGTCCCCCTTTCCGTTTTTGGTGAGCTTTCGACTTTTCTTCCCTGCGATTATTATTGAGTGGAATGTAACCCCCAAATCTTTCACCAGATGTTGCCTCACCATCTTAAAGGGAAGAAGAAAATTATAATGGATGTTTTGAATGTGCTCAACTTTTGTTTTGTTCAGAGCCAAACTGAATGAAGCAAAGAAGTTAAAATCTTTTCTTGTTCCATCTGAGTAAGCATGAAAACCTACAATCCTTAATCTTTTAAAAGAAAAATAACCCTCCTCTGTTTGTGGGATTTCTGATTCATTTCTTCCGCCCTGCTCCCCTGCTCTGCATTTTTGTAATCAAATTCTGTCTGGACTTTTGTGAGCCAATAACCTCCCTCTTCACCCCTCTCCCCTCTACCCCCCCCCCCCACCTCTACCCTATGATGACACAAAGAGCAGAGAGTCCACAAAAGACTCAGTTTCTGGGTTTTGTATTGAAAAGGAGGATGAAATGCTGGATATACTTAGGAACACGAAACTGATCTGTTAAAACTTTACCAAAAAAGCAATTTATTAGCATCAGGATAGGGGGAATAAAAAGTGAGAGGAATAGAGATTTTTTAAAAATGCCATGAATAGAAGTGGATATAATGTACTTTTTTGTAATTCGCACTAAATTGACTTTTCTTTAGTGTCACACAAACTAGTTGGTGTGGCAGCTACTTCAACCGCCCTGCCCCCAAGTTAACAAGTAATGTAAAAACACAAGAGTCCCATGGGAGGGTAGTGGGGAGCCCTGGAAAGCTATTTGTTGATGTCCCTGAACAATAACCAGGGCTGGTATACTGGCCTGTAGTTTAGAGCTCAGGACCTGAGTCTTAACCATTTTTCCCTGTTGCCATGATTGTGATGACAGCACTTCTCTGTGAGGTATGTCCTATGTCTGTGACTCTGGGTCTCCAGGGTGTCAAAGTTTGTCTGTGGCTAAACTCTTAAATAAATATTCTAAACCAAGGGTCCAAAGGCTAAATTCTGCTAACCACTTATTTTTATACAGCCTTTGAACTAATAATTTTTCCAGATGTGTGATTTGATGATAGGGAACATTACTTTTAACTCCAATTAAGCAAAATGCTAATCCCCCCACCAAAAAAAAAAAAAAAAAAAAAAAAAAGAATGCCATTCTTCTCTCCATTAGAACTGTATTACCAAAAAGTTGTACTCAATTTTATTTTGAATTCCATCAGTAAAAAAAGGTGTGAAAAATTGTGTTTCTCTTGATGTATATAAGTCCCTATATAATACCCCAGCATTTGTCTCCCAGCTCACAATCTGAAATAGTTACTATCTGTCCCTTTCAGACGTTTGGTGAGCCCTGTTTTAGACTGTCCATTATAGAGACAATTTTGAAGAGGGGAAAAGGCATTCTTGCTATCATTCCTTGTTTGAATCTTGTTTTGATTTTCTGTTTTAATAGTGAAGCTTTTCTGATCAATATGGATATGAGTTACTATGCTTTGGCTTGTGCAGTGTCCTGAGAAAACTGGTGTCAGTTGTGAAGTGCAGCATAATATTGCCAGCAGCTGCCTCTTTGAAAATGTAAAGTCACTGAATAAAATACATCTGTGTTTCCTTATATAAAATAACTGGCAATAATAGTATCTATTTCATACAGTTGAGGGAATTAAGTGACAAAAGTAAATTAGGGAATCAGTAGATGTTAAAAAGAACAGAGTCTACCATTGAGAACTTAAGTTTGTTTGCCTTAGAATGAGTACTGATACTTTGTGTTTTAACATTTTGAATCTATGTACAGATACACTGTCGCCTGTACACTGGTAGGTACCTAAATAATGCTGCTGCTAAGCTTCAGGCAATACAAAATATAATCTCTTTCAACATGATTTTGTGGGAGATACTTGTTTAAAATAGAATTATTGGGGCGCCTGGGTGGCGCAGTCGGTTAAGCGTCCGACTTCAGCCAGGTCACGATCTCGCGGTCCGTGATTTCGAGCCCCGCGTCGGGCTCTGGGCTGATGGCTCAGAGCCTGGAGCCTGTTTCCGATTCTGTGTCTCCCTCTCTCTCTGCCCCTCGCCCGTTCATGCTCTGTCTCTCTCTGTCCCAAAAATAAATAAACGTTGGAAAAAAAATTTTTTTTAATAGAATTATTACTTAAGGCCTATGTATTTCTTTTGTAGATTATTTTAAAACGTTTATTTATTCAAGGGTCGCTTGGGTGGCTCAGTCAGTTATGCATCCGTGATCTCACAGCTTATGGGTTCAAGCCCCGCATCAGGCTCTGTGCTGACGGCTCAGAGCCTGGAGCCCGCTTCAGATTCTGTGTCTCCCTGTCTCTCTGCCCCTCCCCTGCTCTCTCTCTCTCTCTCTCTCTCTCTCAAAAATAAACATTAAAAATTTTTTTTAAATTATTCATTTTGAGAGAGGGGGAGGGGCACAGAGAGAGAGAGGGAGAGAGAGAATCCCAAGCAGGCCCCATGTTGTCAGTTCAGAGCCTGATATAGGGCTCCATCCCACCAACCGTGAGCTCATGACCCGAGCCAAAATCAAGAGCTGAAGTCCTGTGTATTTCTAAGATAATTTTAAAGCATAAATAAACCTTATCAAAGAGCAAAAAGAGGAGCTTTTCTGGTTCAGAAAATTTTAGGATATTGGGTTGTCACTGTTTTGCTCCCTGTCTGTGACAGACTACATGATTGGAAAAAGGATACCGGCTTGGTGTTTCACATAGCTAGTGTTTATGTCTGGGAACCCCTATGTGCATAAAGGCAATGTATGACAGAGCTGGGCATAGCATTTGCAAAGAAAGAAAATCACTGGTGATAATTGAGATGAAGTCAATGAGTTCCCCTGTGCTCTTCCTCATTCTCCTGCACCCACGATGCACTTTTTGCCTCCAGGAGTTTGTCCTCCCCCTTCCAAGGTTGTCCCCACCTCTGAGAAACCTTCTGTGAATGTCCCCTCCCACTCCTGGGCTTCTGGCCTCTGTTTGCTTTAGAGACTCCTGTTTTGGGTCTGTCTCCCTAGCTGGACCTCAGCTTCCCAGATGGCTGATTCTCTCCTCATTAACATCCCCAGGGTTTGACTTAGGTGTCTGATATCTATTTGTGGAACTAATGAAAGAAAAATTTGTCTAACATTAAGAGAAAATGAATGGAAAAATCCTTCTGATTTTCCTTTAAAAAAATTTTTTTAATGTTTACTTATTTATTTTGAGAGTGAGAGCATGAGCAGGGGAGGGGCAGAGAGAGGAGACAGAGGATCCAAAGCACACTCTGCACTGAGAACAGAGAGTCTGACGTGGGGCTCGAACTCACAAACCCTGAGATCATGACCTGAGCCGAAGTCAGACACTTAACCGACTAAGCCACCCAGGCTCTGCCTTGATTTTCTTCTTTTCAGATGAGATTAATGTGTGTAGATAATCATGAAGCATTATTTTAGAGCTGATTAAAAATTCACAGAGAAGCCACAATTGATATCTAGTTTGTCCAGCTATTAAGTTCTGAGACCTGGAGGGCATCAGAAGAGAAGATATAACCTAATATTTCTATTTTCTGCACTGCTGACTCTTAGACTCTTAGCCTGGATGTGGGCTCCCATCCCCTTGGTAGGTGTGTTTCCCAGACGTGGCAGAGTGCCAATCACTGTGTGCGTGTGTGTGTGCACGCACGTGAGCACATGTGTACATGAACAGCACACCTGTGAAGTGTCCTAGGTGACAGTCTGTTTTAGACCCACATGTATAACTCACAGAGGTTAGAGAAGAGGAGGGGGAAGTGTCTCCTCTTTAATAATAGTAGCTATTATTGATTGAATTTTCTGCATGTGAAGCATTTTATCAGGTGTTACCTGCATCATTTCATTGATTTCTCACAGCAATCCTATTATATTGAACTCATAATAAACCTGAGATTTAGGGAGGCTAAGTAGCATGCTTTAGGTGCCACCAGAACCAGGCCTGCTGGATTCCGGAGCCCAATCCCTTAACTGCTCTGATTTCCTTATCACTCACCTGCTTTCCAGGGAAATGAGAGAGCAGCTCAGAGATGGCAGGTCTGGGGAATCATGACCATTTGTTTCTCCTCAAAGCATAGAACAGAGGAGTCATATGGACAAGTATATTATTTATCACTATCTTTCCTCCTTGGAGCTCAAGAAAAACTGAACTTTCGGAGTTAGGAATATGTCCTGCTTATTGTCCCCTTGTTCCTCTCATAACTCAGAGTAGAGCCATCACACACAGCTCTGGACTTAGTTGAGCTGCAAGTTGCAGGTGAAAAGTGAGGCAAACTGTACCACAAGTACAACCTCCAACTCTAAGGGAGGGCTAGTTCCCGTGGACTTCAAGTCTTGTAACTGTTTTTGATGGATTACGTGGAATTACATGTGAGTTAAATCCATTGAGTACCATGTGCTGAAATTCCAGGCAATGAGAAATGAGCTGCATGGTAATTGAGAATGAAGTTAAGGAAGAAAATTTTATTGTTAATCAAGGGCTTAATTGCCTCTGGGACATTTTAAATAAATGCCATGCCGTACTTAAGGAGCGATATTCTGTAAGTGAGATGCAAAAATTCTTTAATTAAACCATCATGGGTAGTCCCTGATTGAAATATCTGTCTTTATCTTCGTAGTTAAGCCTTCATGATTCATGTAACAACTCAATCAGGGATTGAGTAAATTAAGGGCCCCTTGAAAGAAGAGATCAATTGTATAAAATTGATTGAAATTATTTCTGGGACAGTCTTCATTGTCCTTATTTGTATTGACCAGAGCATATTTTTGGTGTATTTGCTATTTGCGGGTCTTGTAGAGAGTAAGCTGTTTTTCAGCCTGCAGGGGACAGATTGTGGCTATTGCATAGTATATAGCACAGACAGTTCTTAGAAGAATTCATCTGCAAAATGGAACAAATGTAAGGGTTTCTTGGCCGTGGAGAAACCCAATGATAATGACTTCGATGGTCCCTGTAATTTACAAGGAAGGAAGTTGGTAATGAAGTCAGTTAACAAATGTGAGTGTGGCCACATGCAAGGACTTGTGCTAGATGCTGATAAACTGTGGCAGTATTCATGAACCGAAGGGCTGAGTTCTTGTTGCCAGCTGAACAGTTCCAAAGACTCCGATTCAGAAAGATGAAGATTTGTCGACTCTCTCATTGTACATGGAAAAAACAAAAACAAAAAAAAAAAGAAAACTTAGGTATTCAAAAGTTTTGACTTATTGGATTGCTCACTTTGAGTGTCAGAAGCACTTGAAAGGAGCTTGGTAAAGTCTTGTGAAAAGAAGGGAGTGGGGGCCAGCACCTGCGATGGGTGTGGGAAATGTACCACCAGCACATCTGTCATTGTCCTACTCTGCATTCTCTTCTAGTTGGACACTCAGCTGTGATACTCATTGTGCCGTTAGCAGAAGTCTATGAAAACTAAGAAAGTACACAAGAGAATACATGAGGCCTTTTAAAAACTTTAGTAATGGTTTGTTTTGCCAAACTAAACACTATGATTTCATTTAATTCTTAAAAAGAGAAAAATTACCATCTGAAGTTACCAGTATCTTCAACATATGATCACTTGTATTTTTTTAAAGCTTTATTTATGTTGAGTAATCAGCAAATAACCTTAAATAAGTAATCAAAGGTATTTTATAGCCTAGGTTCATACTGAAATTATTACCTTCTTTTTTTAGGGTTCTCTTTAAAATTTATTTATTTTTAGAGAGCGAGAACAGGTGAGGAGCAGAGAAGGAGGGAGAGAGAGAATCCCAAGCAGGATCTGTGCTGTCAGCGCAGAGCTGATGCAGGGCTCAATCCCATGAACCTTGAGATCATGACCTGAGCTGAGATCAAGAGTCAGACACTTAACCAGCTGAGCCTCCCAGGCCCCCTAGGGTTCTTGATACAAAACAACTGAGGCTTTTAAAAGTAATTTCAAGGGTGTCTGGGTGGCTCAGTCAGTTGGGCGTCTGACTCTTGATTTCAGCTCAGGTCATGATCTCACGGTTGTAAGATGGAGCTCCCGGTCAAGTTCTGCACTGAGTGTGGAGTCTGCTTAAGGTTCTCTCTCTGCCTCTTCCTCTGCCTCTTCCTTTCACTCTGCCCTTCCCCCCCCTCAAAAAAATAAAAAAGAATAAAATAAAAGTGGTTTCATTTTCAAATAAACACATAGACAGACTTTGTGAACTGAATACTTGAAAAAGAGGAGGAAAGAAAAATATTTGAGGTCATATTTTCATAAAGGCTTTGTGATGTTTGACATGTGTTGGCCAATTCTGGTCAGGTCAAAATGACAGGTCAGGTTTTGCCTGCTGCCCTGGGACTACATTGGCCAGTGTGTCCCCCCTGAAGAGCTTCTCTTCCTCCAGAATCCTTGTTATGGGCACATAGAAAGCCTATGTGGTATTCAACAGCTACAGAAGAGTCCTGTGATTGTTTAGATGTGAAATCACAACTTTTTGGCAGTGTCTGGAAACTTAATGTTGTCATGTCACAGCAAGTATAGAAATTCCCGTAGGATTTTACATGATGACTCAAAGGATTAATTCTGTTCTAAACACTGTGCCCTGGGAAGAACTGTATTTGTGTAACTTGGACAAAAACAAGCATATCTACACATAGTCTGTGAAGAAAGGGAAATGAGCTGTGCACTCCAGAGCAAAACTAGCTGCCTTCCCAAATAGCTAGAAATGCAGCTTGCTTGTCCCCTTCAACCTGTTCTCAAACGACTCAGACTTATTTTAAGAAATGTTTGTGAGCCCAGGAAAACAAAATGATCTCTTAAGCATTCCCTTGCATCAATATTTTTTTGATTTTTTAAATGTCCTATAAGATGCTTTTGTGAAATCACTTTTTCTGATTGCAGTATATCTACATTTGGGAGTGCTGTGGTAAATACACAGCTCACATGGATACTAAGGGGTTTGAAGTTCTCATGATAAATTTGCCCCTGCTATTTGCAGAGTGATGATGTCTATATAGGAGCATGTTTCTGTAAGTGCCCATTCACTCCCTGGTTGGGTTCAGAGGGTCTCAAGTCATCTCCAGAGAATTGCCATCTCAGCATGATATCACGTGGCCCTGGTATTTGTTAGTTGGGGGGCTGCATGGATTCTGTTTGATCATTTCCCTCATTGTCTTGTACATTCTAAATGTTGGGGCTGCCTTAGTTCATATGCTTCCAGAGAAGGTATCACGAACAACTTGATGCCCATATTATGACTTCACAAGCTGGAAAGTCGGTGTGTATAGATTCTTCATCTCTCAAACTGAGATTTTTGATTCAGAGACAGGTTGCCTGTGGACACTTCCCAGAGGCTTTGGCTGCTTGACACACAGATTGTAATCACAGTAATTAGCACTGAATTTTCAAGTCCTGCTCTCCAGCTTGACCTGGCAGCATTTAGTCAGCATGCACACAGCTGGATCAATGGCAGGAACTGAAGGACCCAGTTGTGGTGGGCATCGTCCCTGGGGAGTTCCAGGGGAGCCGCAGGGACAAGGGAGCAATGCTGAGACCTGAGACTCAAGAAGAAAAAAAATATATTGATAAAGGCACCCATCAGTGGGAATTGTGTTAAAAATTATTATAAGGGACGGATGACAGTACAGACTTTGCCAGAAATTCATTTTCAGTGAATTTGTTTTTCTCCCTTTGGCTTAGTTCAGTTTTGGGTATTCCTAACATGTCCCCTGTTAAAAGTTTACACTTTCTTCCCCTAAGAGAAAGTACCTGCCTATCTTTTCTTTTCTTTTAAATATTTTTTATTTATTTATTTTTAATGTTTATTTTTGACAGAGACAGAGCATGAGTGGGGGAGGGACACACACACACACACACACACACACACACACACACACACACACACAGAATCTGAAGCAGGCTCCAGGCTCTGAGCTGTCAGCACAGAGCCTGATACGGGGCTCAAACTCACAAACTGCAAGATCATGACCTGAGCCATAGTCAAATGCTTAACCGACGGAGCCACCCAGGCGAGTACCTACCTATCTTAATCCAAAAGCTAGTGAAAAAAAACTATAGGACATGAAATCGATGCTTTGGTGGATCAAAAATAAAGTTGTTGTTGTTGTTGTTGTTGTTGTTTTAGCACCCTGCCTTTAGGTAACTTATCTTGAATAGCACAGTTGTGGCAAAGAAGCACCTATGCCTGATTTTGAAATAGATTATCTGAGAAGTTTGGTGGTGGAGGTACAGAGACAGGGATTCATGTTCAAATAAGCTTCAGGACACTTCTGTTATCTACTTGCTCATCTCAGTCCCACGGGGAGTGTGTTACCTAGAAGGTAAGGGTGATAAGAATATGGCAGCTGGAGGGGATTTCAGACCCTTGATTCCTACCCATTGAGGTAGGTAGGTTCACTCGAAGACTGAACACCGAATAAAAATAAATAGGTTTAAACTTACAGAAAACGTTAAAAATAATTTTTAAAAAATGGAGGGCACCTGGGTGGCTCAGTCAGTTAAGCATCTGACTTTGGCTCAGGTCGTGATCTCACAGTTCGTGGGTTCGAGCCCTGCGTTGGGCTCTGTGCTGACAGCTCAGAGCCTGGATCCTGCTTCCAATTGTGTATCTCCCTCTCGCTCTGCCCCCCTCCCGCTCTCACCCTGTCTCTCTCTCTCTCTCTCTCTCTGTCAAAAATAAATAAACACATTGGGGCGCCTGGGTGGCGCAGTCGGTTGAGCGTCCGACTTCAGCCAGGTCACGATCTCGCGGTCCGTGAGTTCGAGCCCCGCGTCGGGCTCTGGGCTGATGGCTCAGAGCCTGGAGCCTGTTTCCGATTCTGTGTCTCCCTCTCTCTCTGCCCCTCCCCCGTTCATGCTCTGTCTCTCTCTGTCCCAAAAATAAATAAACGTTTGAAAAAAAAAATTTTTTTTAAATAAATAAACACTAACAAAAAAATAATTTAACTTACAGAAAATACTTCACTCACAACACAAAACCATTTGAGTGTATACAGTATCTCTAATACTGTGATCATTATAGTTGGAAAGGCAAGGTAGGCAGATTTTTTTAAATGACAGGTTTTTAAAAGTTTGGTGCTTTTAGAGATGCAAACACAATTGGTTCCATTCTGCTGCTTTGCACATCAGTACTTAATATAAAGTTAAGCTTTGAGGCACTACTTTTGCATTTTTCTGTTGTAAGCTTTTGCACTCACTTAAGTTGCTAAAATATTTGTGTGGAAAGTGAGGGCAATTCTGTGTTTGAATGAACTGTTGTTGGATGTTGATAATCATTTTGTGATTTGAAAGTTAAATCCTATAACCCTCACATGCTCACATATAGTAGTTTTTAGGCCACAATTACATTTGCCACTAAGGTACCTTAGAAAGTATTTATAGATTCTGCTGTAAAATGCCCTATTCGAGTGATGAGTGGAGCATTTCTACTCCTCATCTGCTTACAGAATGAAGTTTATCCTGAGAGTAACCTGGTGTCTTTTCTGAAAAGTTCCTTAATATCCAATAGCTCATTCAGGCATGAGCTTAGGATTTTTTCCAGAAATTCTTTCATAAATCAACAGGAAGCCTTCTTTTCCAGTTTTATTATAAAGGGGGAAATGATAGTAAAACTTAAACACACATTGTTATTTTAACATCTAGTCTTACATCTGTTGAGGAGTTGTGTTTTTACTTAAAAATAGTTTAGCCGAGAATCAAAACCAGAGAATTATGCCTGTTCCCAACCTTCTGTCAATGATGGCTCTTTGTTAAAAGCACACAGCAGAAAACACTATGTTAATACACTATGTTGGCTTAAAAAGCCAAATTAAGAACTTGAAAGCTTCAACATTTAATTTTTTTTTAATGATTTAAGTAAATTGCGGTAGAAATCTGTGCCAGACTTTTAAAGGGTACTCACATCTTGCCTTTATAAGTAACTGTGGAATTAGACATACCATAAATTTACTTCATATTTTCTTAGTAAGTTTGAATTTCCAGATAGCCTCTACCTGTTATATTGTAGATTCTACAAAGCTATTCCGTTTCATGTTGAAGAGACCCAGTCAACATTAGTACACATTTTTTCCCCCTTAAGTGCAAAAAGTAGATCGCAACAGGGACTATTGAATTCTGAAGCCATCGGTTGTTTTCTCTTTTATCCTTCCTGCCTTTCTGTGTTGTTTATTTCATTTTGTTGCTGGGGACTGTGGGGCTTTTTCACCTCAGACTTTGGCTCTCCCTCTTCTTTTGCTTTACAATTCACACGAGGACAGGGTGGTAGGCTTTTTTGTTCTTGTTTTGGGTTTTTGTTTTTGTGGGGTTTTTTTTGCATATTCCTCCCTTTCCTCCAGATCTTGTTGGTGACCAAATTTAAAACACTACAGTGTTTAGGATCCCTGCAGGGCCATTTTAAGTATTTGGACCCTCAGAGGGCCCCAAGCAATAACTACCTGAATTGCTTTTAATTACACAATATAGCTGCATCATTTTACTTCAGATTCTTTTTGATTGATGCTGCAAGGCAATTGTGACCGCGGATGATGGGATTAAGTGCCTCTTGAAGTGACTTTAGCTTCTTGTGGGAACAAAGGGAGAGAGGAGAACACTTAGTCCCTTTTTTCCTGAACTGCCTTTTTCTTCGCTTTCGTATAAAGAAATACAATTAACAAACATTATCCCCAGAGGTAAATTGAAATGTACATGCAGACAAGAACTGCTCTTGACTGCGATTAGACATATATGATCCGAGGTATTCTGACCATTCATTAGTGTTAATTATTTGAGAAACAAGCCTAGAACAAATGATTAAAATGTAGGCGCCATAACTGGGATTATTAGCATGTGTGATAAAATGTGTGCTCTGCAGCTGTACTAATAAAACGCTTTGGAAAGTGGCTTTGATTAGACAAATGCTTGGTTTAGCTCTGTGGTGAGCTCTTGGTGTTTGCTCAAGACCTGGTGGTGTTTATAACAAACAACTTATATCTTTCATTCTTAATTAGTGAGAATTACTATGCAAATGTTGGCATTTTGTAATTTAATATCCTATCGTTTTCCCTGCCCTTCGATTGTTGTTGCAGTCTACTCGTCTTGCTGGGAATGGGACAAGCTGAGCTCTTAGGCTGTGCTGGATGCCAGGGAAAATGACTGCAAAGTTTGCTCTCTTATTTGGTTTATGAACTATTTAGTTGCTTAAATAGATCCTCTCGTATTCAGAACTTATATTACGGTCCCAGAGATCTGGCAGGGGTAACCTAATCAAACATAAACCAACCGGGAGCTGGTTGGCCCATGTGGGCAGTCAGCATTCTGCTAAGTCCACCAGCCTAACCCAAGCTGAGTGAATGGAACCAGGGGGAAGGCAGAAATGGCCAGCAGAGTAAGGACCAATTCCCCTGGAAAATGAATCTAGGAGTTTAGGCTTAGCAAAGAAATGTGAGCTCAGCTAAATGTAGAGTTAGCAACAAAAACTTGAGGGGGCACAAGTGGGAGTGGAAAGAAGATATGAGAAGGAAGAATGGAACCACAGTGCCCAAGAGTTGTTGGGAAATATGCCAGGCAATCAGAAGCTGAACTCAGAGACTGGTCTAAGAGTGGGTGTTTTGTGTCTCCTAACTTGTAGCTTAAGTGTTCCCCTGTACCTTGCTTGCATTTTTGAAACCAGAGTCAGAGGAAGAATCATTTGGAGATTGTCCATTTGGTGCCATGAAAACCTTCAACGGTTTGTCATTCTCAAGTGGTCTGTCCTTGTCATCCAATAGTCTTCTGAGTCACCTACTTCATAGCATATCATTAGCACTTTCCAAAGGAAGACAAATATCAGTGTTAGTCTAGATAGAATATAAAATTAAATTAGCTTTTAAATTAGTTCATGTGTTCCAAAGACAAACAAAAAATTGTCTGGTTATCTTGCTCTCTGGCTAACCTATTTCATCTCTCTTGCTATTACCATAGAAAACTGTGAATCAAGTCACAAGTAAACCAAAATATAGCTTATGGAAAGATTCACCTCTTAATTTTTAATTTTATTCCCGTTGTATTTACACTAAAAATGTTACTGTCTGAATTTAATCTGCTCATTCCATCAAAAACGAAGTAACAATACGTATTCAATAAGAGTGGTTTTTTACTTAACTATACTGGCATTAAAATTTAAAACTTAATAAAAAGAGTGGTATTGGGGGGAGAACTAAAAATAAGGAAAATAAAAGCTCTTTTGCACTTCAAGATGATACATGCTAAATGTGGCACTGAATTAAGAAAAACAAAAACAAAAACCTGAGCTCCCCTAAAATTAAAGCAATTTCTAGGAAGTCTTGCCTTAAATAGATACTTAAAGGAATTAATGCCTGTGGCACATTACACATACTTAAAAACAAAAAAAAAAAACTATGTTAGAAAAGTCTCATGATCACATCCATATGTTTAGTTTTAGTTTTTATCACATTTAGCTCTGAATAATTAAGAAGAAAAAAAACAATCTTAATCTTATTGTGAGTCCGACACAATCAAAGCCACATACACGTGATTCGTGATCACAGCTTGTATTCACAGCTTTCGTGTGTGTGGTATGGGTCTGGCAATTAGACTCAGACTGTGTTTTTTTCTAAAAATTATTCAGTGCTAGAGAGAGATCAATATTAAATCCTCCCAAAATCTACAAATCAGGATAATCAAAGGTCTATAGCTAACGAAATATCAAAATTCTAAGCTATGTAACATTTTGGCCTTATTTCATTGAGATTGACACTTGAAAGGAATTTTTGAGAGAATCTAGGAAGAAAATGGAGATTCCATTAACCCACATCATTTTCGTGACAGTTACAAAAAAATTTTTAAGATACGGAAAGAACTATTTTCTCAAAATTGTAAAGCCATTTTCTGGAGGGAAAAAAAATCTCCCATGATTACTTTCATATCAAAGAACCGGTCATGGGGGAAATGCATTAATTTGACACATTTAGCAGCCTTTGAGCTTTTGAAGAACTCTGTGAAAGAATCCATGGTTACATCTGTCAGGTTGACAGTCTTCTTTCGTGACCTTTAAAAAAAAAGTTAAGGAGAAATTGATCTTTCTAGTTCACAGTTGCTCAGTTACCTCTAAAGCTCTGTTGGGAAATAATCATCCCAGCTTTAAATTTATTATTTTTGAGGTAGAATAACCCAGTTACTAATGGAATCTCTAAATGGAGATATTTTGTGAATGGCCTTTTTTGTGAAATTTTCTGGTGGTCCTATGGGAATGTTTCCTAAACTATCCACGCTGGCTGTCTTAATACATTAACTACTCAATACTATCGTTTCTGCAACGTGTTTTAGAATCAGATCTTCTTAGGGATGCAAACAATGAACTATCTAAACAGAAGGCTGTTTGGTCAGGAATGGAACGAGTATGCACTTTATTGCTCACGCTCAGAGATTCATGATCCATAATTCCAAATCGTCTCTACAGAGGCAAAGGGAAATCAGATGGTGTGCCCTTTAGGTTTTAATTACAATTCACCAAAACTCCCTGTTCTGTGCTTGACAGGTACTATCTATCTAGTTCCCGATGCTGGGATCACACATGGAAATTCATCTATCAAATCTCTGTGGGTCCTGAGTGTCATTCCTGGACCAAGTTCTCAGCAACATCAACAGTTAACTATTAATGGACAACATCCTTGGACTTCTTTGTGTTTCTAGGAGCCCTGGGTGGAAGCAGCCCAGAAACAGAAGAGATGCTAATCGCATTGTGTTCTTAAACGTGTTCAGTGAAGGAGTGCAGGTTTCCCTCTTGACCTCAGTGTCACTCCAAGAAAAAAATCCCTCCAGTTTTCTGTTCAGATAAAACTTCTGCTCCTCCTTCTCTCACCAAAAGTAGAGCAAGAAAGTGGGATTACTGCGAATGCCCAGTAACAGGCACATGCTCTATTGTCATCCCCTCCTCAACACAAAACAAGGAGCTTTGAGGAAAAACAAAGCTCTTCTCATCTCGCCTCCCCTCCCCCACTGTCCCTTTCTGCCCCTCACTTCCGCCTGCCTTCCTTCACTCCCACTTTTCTCATCCACCCCAACTTTCCCGCAGGTCCCAGCTTTCTCCACCTTCTTTTACTTTTCCTCATTCTCTTCCTCTCCCTCATCTCCTTTCAATAGCCTCCCCCCTCCTCTTCCTCCTTGTCTGCTGCTGGACTGGCTGGGCTTAGCCAGTACCGAGCTCTTATCTCCCCTCCTCTTCCTGTCAGAAAAATGGCAATGTTGGGGTACCTGGGTGGCTCAGTTGGTTAAGCATCCCATTTCGGCTCAGGTCATGATCTCCCGGTTTGTGGGTTCATGCCCTGCTTAGGACTCTGTGCTGACAGCTCGGAGCCTGGAGCCTGCTTCAGATTCTGTGTCTCCTTCTCTCTCTGCCCCTCCCCTGCTTGTGCTCTGTTTCTCTGTCTCTCTCTCTCACAAGAATAAACAAACATTAATTTTTTTTTTTTTTTTTTGAAAAATGGCAGTGTTTACCCTCGGAGGTACTGCCAGTTGCCTCAGCCTCACAGGCAGAGCAACTCTGCAAGGTGCCTGTGCCACAGTTAGAAATAAAGACTAATCCATAAGGCATGTAAAGGTGGGTCTCCATTCTCATGGAAAACTTGCCCTCTTCCTTGGGACCCATTAATGGTCACACCATTGTAGGTATTTCTCCTTGGGACTTTTCCCCATACAGGCTGTGAATGTGTGGAGAACCAGAGTTCTGCAGCCACGCCAGGCCCAAGATGCATGTGCAACTGAGGGTCTGCTGGACGCAGAGCTTCTTGTCCACATTTGCTCAGCCCACAGCCCTTACCGAACAAGAGCCCACTGTGGTAGACTCGGTATTTATTGGATACATGATCGATACTGAATTTGATCAATGCATTTGTGTTTATGAAATGATAGCATGGATATGACAAGGAAAACAGATTTGGTAACTTTTGTTTTCATTGTGGTAAAATATACATAATATACAGTTCTCCATTTTAACTCCTTTAAAGTGGACTGTTCAGTGGCATTAAGGACATTCTCAGTGTTGTGCAGCCATCACCGTCATCTCCAGAACTTATCATCTTCCCAAACTGAAACTCTGTATCCATTAAAGAACTCCCCATCCCCCTTCCATCCCCATTCTACTTCCTGTCTCTGAATTTGACTACTGTAAGTACCTCTTATAGGTAGAATCATACAGTATTTGTGCTTTTGTGTCTGGCTTATGTCACTGAGCATAATGAGAATCTTAAATTTTTGACATGGATGTTTGTTTTCTTGTTCTGTGTGAAAAAAGACACCTGTTGTAGGGGTCTCTTGCTTTGCCTTTTGGTTTTCTGATGGTCTTAGGAGGCAGAGATCTGCCCTGAAACAGCATGACACAAACTTTACCAAACTGGGCATAAATACAGACTTTTTCCTCCCTACCACTGCTTTAGGATAAAGTCTGCCCTTTATTCCATCTCCTCCCCTCTGTTTCTGGGGTTCCATGGCAAGGATAGGTTAAAAGGGAGTTCCCTCACTAGTCGCCCTCTTTGTACATGGCACCTCACAATGGCTGTGAGCCCACAGCCTCTGGGTTGCCCCATCAGTGCCCCCACAGTGGACCACAGACTGCTATCTTGTGTGTCTACTTTGGACACAAAAAACTATTTCTTCATTTCAGTACAAAATGGAGCACTTGATTCAGGTGCAATATAATTGCTTCATGAGAGTTTGCCCTGAAAATGTCTTCTCGGCTTTTCTGAAGTGGGCTGCACGCTTATTTGTATTAGCACCACATGCTAATCTCACGAATGGCCCTGTTCTGCCAATGGGAGAACAAATAGCTGTTCTTTTACTCTCGTGCCCGGGGAAAGCTCCCTCCTTCTCTGTACACTGTTGCCATAGTAACGGAAACAGTTCCTCAGAATAGGGAATCTTTCTGGGCAGTTGGGAACTTAGCAGAGTAAGAACGTAAGTAGGCCTCAGTTATTATAGATGCTTGCATAAATACCTATTAAGTCATAAGCATAGTTGAAATTCATAGGTGAATTTTACTGTCTTTTGTAGGGATGGGAAAATATCAGTTAATGGGCTCTTATCCTCATTCTAGTTGCAAGCATTCTTCCGTAAGCATCAGAATTGGCATGTGAGGTCAGACCCGTGGGCCATGCAACACGTAACTCAGTTTTTCCCAATGTATGAACTTAGAAGAGGAATGATATAGCTCAATTATACTCCTCCAACCCTTCAAAGGATTGAAGATCCAGCCCCAAGTAGAAGAATCCATCAGGAATCTGTCATATACCTTGGATTTGTGCAGACTTTTCTGTAAGAATTTTTTATTTTACTTTATTATTTTTTTTAAGTGAACTCTATGCCCAGTGTGGGGCTCAAACTCACAAGCCTGAGATCAAGAGTTGCATGCCCTGCTGACCAGCAAGACACCCAAGAAATTTTTATTTTTAACCTTGGTCAGCTCTTAGAGTCAAAATCCCTTTATTTCTTGTTTTCTTTTTTAAAATACTCTATTTTTTAGTAATCTCTACACTAACATGGGGCTTGAACTTACAACCCTGAGATCAAGAGCCTCACAGTCTACTGACTGAGCCAGCCAGGTGTCCCGAGTCAAAATCTCTTTAATTTTTTTTTTTAATGTTTATTTATTTTTGAAGGAGAGAGGGAGCATGAGCGGGGGAGGAGCAGAGAGAAAGGGAGACACAGATTCTAAAGCAGGCTCCAGGTTTTGAGCTGTCAGCACAGAGCCCAGTGCGGGGCCTGAACTCAATCCGTGAGATCATGACCTGAGCCGGAGTCGGACATTTAACTGACTGAGGCACCCAGGTGCCCCTCAAAATCTCTTTAAAAGAACTTAAAGGGCCGTATCATTTCTGCACAATATCCTAAATAAGAATTTATTGATGTATAATTTTTTAAATGATGCCTTGTTTTCTTATTATTTCTTATATTTATGAACAAATGAAAATTTACCATAACTTAAAATTTTTGGAAGGAAATTTCTAAAGGGCACATAAAAGTTCTTTTTCTCTACTGAAGTTATCCAAACTTCAGTAATTACTGGAATCAGTTGCAGCATAAAATGCTTTAAAGTAATATCTGAGTGGAGATGTAAAATTGGAAAGCAGTATGAGAGTTCCTTAAAAAAATTAAATATAGAATTAATATATGATCTAGCAATTCCACTTCTGGGTAAGTACCCAGAATCATTGAAGGCAGATACTCAAACAGATACTTGTGCACCAGTGTTCATAATAGCATTATTCACAGTAGTACAAAGGTAGAAATAACCCAAAGGTCCACCAATAGGTGAATAGATAAACAAAATGGTACTCCATACAATGGACTATTATTCAGCCTTAAAAAGGAAGGAAATTCTGACACGTGCTACAACATGGATGACCCTTGAGGACATTATGCTCTGAAATAAGGCAGACACAAAAAGGCAAATGTATGATTACATTTCTAGGAGGTACCCAGAGTAGTAAAATTCATGAAGACAGAACATAGAATGGTGGTCACCAGGGACTGGGAGAAGGGGAGTAGGGGAGTTAATGTCTAATGGGCCTGGAGTTTCAGTTTGGAAAGATAAAATGTTCTGGAGATGGATGGTAGTGATGGCTGCACAATGTACTTCATGCCACTGAATTATATGCTTAAAAATGTTTAAAATGGTGACTCTGGTGTTTATATATTTTGCCTTAATAAAAAAAAAATTGACATGGCAGGAGTATAAAATGTTAGAATATAGGTCAGCTCCAGGTGGGGAATGCTGATTTTAAAGGATTAATACAATCCATAAACTGTTTCATCATTGTTCAAATAAGGTCATTATAAACTTTCCCCCATGGCTTCACATATACAGTACCCTTCTTTCTTTTCTTAAGATTTTATTTTTTTAAGTAATCTCTGTACCCACCATGGGGCTCAAACTCACAACCCTGAAATCAAGAGTCATATGCTCTACCAACTGAGCCAGTCAGGCGCCCCTCCAGTCCCTTTCCATGGCAGCCTTCACTCACAACATCACATCTCTTCTTGAATGTCCAAAACCATGGTATAAAAAGTAAAAAGGGTTGTGCAGGAGCACATGGCAGGCTAGGCAGTCTGCTGCATTGCTGGTGGGAATAGAATTTAGTACCTTTTGGAAAGATAGTTTGGTGAAATCTGCAAAGAGCATTACAAGGGTCATGCCTGCTATCATTTTTAGCCTTCTGAGGACAGAGGCTAATGGAAATATGTGGCCTTTTCTCCTTGAACACTGGGTCCCCAGCCCATCACCCAGCTAGCCCCGAGTCTGTTCTTCCCTGCATTAGCTTACTTATCCTGAGTCCCTCTATATGCGACACACATTGCTGAGAGTACACATATAGGAGTGACACAGATCAGGTACCTGCTCCCCAGGATCCTATGCACTGGAGTGTAGAGTTGTATGTGCCCAACAGTAGTTGGGACTGACTTTGGCAGAAAAAGAATTTCTGAGAGGGGTGTGGGCAGGCTGGAGAGCCGAGCTTGGAAAACAGGCAGTGACAAACACCTGAGAACATGGCCAAAGTCAGGCCAAGATACCCTCTCCTGCTGCCCTCAGCTCTGACACCTCTGGCCCCGCCATCCTTGGGCACTTGCTATGGCCACCTCCCTCCTTTGCCACTACCGGGATGGGAAAAGTCTTCCCTGTCCTCCATTTTGCCTCAGCCTCTCAAGGCTCCAGTGCCTGTCTGTAGCATCTCAGTAGCCACACTGTGCCATGCATCCTCACCCTTGCTTTTGAGCCCTTGGGTTGTCTACTCCTCATCCACCAAATAGGAAGGATGTTACTATATGGGATACCTGAAATGGAAAAATTCTGTTAGTTCTGTGGAAGAGACAATAAATAGGCAGTAAAAGAAAGACAATAAAAAGTCAACAGGCTGGGGCACCTGGGTGGCTCAGTCAGTTGAGCATCTGACTCTTGATTTCAGCTCAGGTCATGATCCCAGGGTTGTTGGAATTGAGCCCCGTGTCGAGTTCCACACTGAGCATGGAGCCTGCTTAAGATTCTCTCTCTCCCTCTCTTTCTGCCTCTCCTCTGCTCACCTGCTGTCTTGTGCTCTCTCAAAATAAATCTAAAAAAAAAAAAAGTCAACAGGCCAATAATTAATTCATTTCAAAAGGAGAAAGCCTGTGAAAGGAACAAACAGGAATATGGGGTTGAGAATCAAGAGTTTGATTTAGATAAAGGGGTTGGTGAAGCTTTTGCTGAGGAGGTAACATTTAGACTTGAAGGATGAGAAGGAAACATTCATGCTTGGATCCGGAAGAAGAACCTTCCAGAGAGGTGATAGCATGTGGGAAGGTTCTGAGACAGGCAGGAAAAGTATGGCTCAATCAGGGAACTGGGAACAGATCCCTGTGATGGAGGGTAGTAGCAGAGGGGGATGGGTGGGCTGGCAGCCAGGGGCTTGTTGGCCAGGGTAAGGTATTTAGGTTTTAATGTGAGAACACCTGAAAGCCATTAAAGGATTTGGAGCAGAGGACTATCACGATCGCATTAACATTTGTAAAGGTCCACCCTGACTGTGGTGTGGGGGAGGAGGCTGGACAGGGGCAGAGAGGACCTGGGATAATGATGGGGTCTTGGGGCAAGATGGGGAGATACAGTGTGAAGGCGTGTGGAAGGCATGACTGGTTATGTAGGAATTGTTTTTGGGTTCTCCAGAGAAGCAGAGCCAATGGGATATATATTTGATGTGTGTGTGTGTGTGTATAAGTTATACATGTATTATAAGGAATTGGCTCATGCATTTATGAAGGCTGACAAGTCCCAAGATCTGCAGTCAGCAAGTGGGAGGCCCAGGACGGCCAATGTTATATTTGCAGTCTGAAGGCCAGCAGGCTTGAGACCCACGAAGAATTGATGTCTTAGTCTGAGTCCAAAGGCAGGAAAAGAAATTCATGTCCCAGCTGGAAGACAGTCAGGTAGGAGGAATTCCTTGTATTTGGATTGAGTGCCAGCCTTTTTGTTCTATTCAGACCGTTAACTGATTGGCTAGGGCTCACCCACCTTAGGGAAAGCAGTGTTTTGCTCATTCTACCAATTGTGATGTTAATCTTGTGCAGAAACAATTTCACAGACACACCCAGAATGTTTGGCCAAATATCTGGGCACCCATAGGCCTGTTAAATTGACACGTAAAATTAACCATCTTAGTATTATTAAAGTCCTGTTATAAAGGCACTGGTAAACAGCTTGAATACATCATTGAATGTATGGTCAATACTGAGGTTGATCAGTACACTAAAATTTTTTGTTTGATAAATTTACTTGAATTTAACAAAATGATTTAGAATTAATTATGTGACCTAAGTTATTATTATCTTTATAATAATTGCTTTTTAACTTGGTTTTGAATTTAAGAAGTGATGTAATGACTTTTAAAAGTCCTGAATCGGGGCGCCTGGGTGGCGCAGTCGGTTGAGCGTCCGACTTCAGCCAGGTCACGATCTCGCGGTCCGTGAGTTCGAGCCCCGCGTCGGGCTCTGGGCTGATGGCTCGGAGCCTGGAGCCTGTTTCCGATTCTGTGTCTCCCTCTCTCTCTGCCCCTCCCCCGTTCATGCTCTATCTCTCTCTGTCCCAAAAATAAATAAATGTTGAAAAAAAAATTTTTTTTTAAAAAATAAAAGTCCTGAATCAAGTTCTTATCTTCACTTGGTCAAGTCTGGACTGCCATTTAGATGATTCAAAGAGAGTATTAGATTCTGAACTTAAGGGATCAAAACATTTGTGTTTATGAAATGACAGTAGGGATGTGATAAGGGAAACACTCAGAAGTCCTTGGCCTTCCATGTTTCCAGCTGAGCCTGCCAGCCTGTGGTGCTTGCTGAGGGTCACCCACGGGTGAGGCAAAGTCATCTTAGAGCCAGCTATCAGGGTCAAGGATAAGATGTGGAGTACTCAGAGAGGGTCTCTGGACCTTGGTCCCCATGTTTTGCCCAACATTGGCTTCAGAGAACTTCTGCTTGTGAAAAGAGATCTCTCCAGGCCTCATCCCTCTTCCTGCTCTGCCCACCCAACATTCTGGATTTGGACACTTGCCTGCTTTATCGTTGTGCTTTTTCCAGGGATCTGACCCCCTAGTGATAACTAGAAGCAGATCTGGGGTTGAAAGCAGCGTCCAGCCAACAGGCCCCAGTCCCTGACCTGTGTGTACTGACATAAACTCCTCCCTTCCCCAGGTCATCCATTGTCAACATTTTCTAACAAAATTTAAATATGATATAAAATCTAATTGCTATTTAAAAAACTCCAGTTGCTGTATAAACACATTTCACGTAAATAAAAATACATTTGTTAAATAGGCCAACAGTGAGTTGGCCCAGTGTTTGTAAAACTGTCTGATCTACAGGGCTCTTCCTGGAATAGGAGTTCATTATAACTTCAGAAGCAAAACAGCATGAGTTTGGACGCTTTGTTAGAGCACTGGTGGGCTCTCAGGAAACAAGAGGCTGGGTGACTGGTTTTTGTTAACTTGGGATTCTGTCTGTACTATGTTCAATTTAGTCCTTCTTTTTCAAGATTTGGGAGTTTCCCTTCAGATCTAGTTTGTTGAGTGTTTTTATCATAAAAAAATTGTCAATTGCTTTTTTCTGCATCTGTTGAGATGATCATGTGATTTTTATGAAAACTGTAAATTCAAGTTAAATTGGCTCCAAGTAAGGGGAAATGTGACTCCTTGGAAAATACAGAGTGGGTAAGATTCATCAGGATCCCTGGGGCGCCTGGGTGGCTCAATCAGTTAAGTGTCCGACTTGGGCTCAGGTCATGATCTTGCAGTTTGTGAGTTCGAGCCCTGTATCGGGCTCTGTGCTGACAGCTCAGAGCCTGGAGCCTGCCTCAGATTCTGTGTCTCCCTCTCTCTCTGGCCCTCCCCACTCCCTCTCAAAAATAAATAAACATTAAAAAAAAAAAAAAAGATTCAGCAACATACCTGGGTCCAAGTCAGGGGCACTGTAGCAAAACTCAACTGATGCAACCGTTTGGTTGCCTCAGGGGTCATGGGTCATGAGAAACTACTAAGTAAGAGTACAGTGTCGCTCGTCTTGGAGTACTCTTCCTCACTGCATTGCACTGAGGACGAGTAGAAGTTCCTAAAGAGTTGGAGGCCAGGCAGAATCTTCCCCCAGTTTCATCACTTGGACTCCCCCCATCAACCTCCCGGCCAGCAAACTGTGCTCAGCATCCAGAGTAGCTTTGAGTCCTGTTGGTGGTGGAGATTTTGTTTACTTTAAACCCCTGTCCTCTCTCACTCCACTTCCTGGGAGCTCCAGATCCAGCCCCTCAAGCTATCGGAAATAAGAAAACTTCCTTCTCTGTTAACAAAGGCAAGCTTATCATTTCACTGCGGACTTGGTCCATACTTGGACTTCACACTTGGACTCTAATTTGAAGCTCCAAGTTGATCAGGGACTTCATGGCTGTTCACTTACCACTACCACCTTCAAGCCCCTGCAGGTGGTGGCCACTGATTTAGTGGGTGGGGGATGGTGTAGAACATCATGGTTTCCAAGCAAAGAAAACCACAATGCCTCTCAGCAGTATCATTCCCCAGTCACTTGGGTATTGGGAAATCACGCAGGTGGTACTGAACTCGTGGCCTAAATATGGTAGGATTCAATTCTGGCAACTGTTGAAGTCCAACAACCTTCAGTCCTTTCTAGGATCAGTAAGACACTTTGGTTGTACTTGCAAACCCTGCTGCAGAGGTTCCCTCTCTTGACTGCACTTGGACTCTCCTTGGAAGCTTTCAAGAAACACTGATGCCTGAAACTCACTGTGAGGCTCTGATTTAATTGGGTTAGGGTGTGTGGACTGGGATTTTTTTCTTTTTCTAAGTTCCCCAGGTGATCATAATGTGCAGCCACAGTAGAGACCTCTGTACTAGCCGTTAGCTACATAAACCACCAAGTTGGGTTCAGAAATAACATACCAAATTGCACATCTTAAAGTGGACATTGGCTTAGTTGATTATTACCATTATTTCAAATATTGTCAGCAGTTTGTGTGTTAATTTTCTTTTTAGAAACATTTTTCTTTAAATGTGGATTTTTTTTCTGGTTTGATGCATTTTCAGTTATGATCTTATTTTCATAGCATCTGCTTGTATATAATGGTAGCACATGACTCAAGAGAAATTTTTGTTGGAGCAAAATTTCCTGTATTAGGGCAGTGACTGCACATTGGAATCATGTGGCGACGGTCGTCCTCCGACTGAGCTGCACGTCAGAATCACATAGGGAGCTTTTAGAAGTCCAAGAGCCAGGCTTTATCTCAGACCAATGATGCCAAATTTTCTGTGGCTGGAGCTTTAATGTCAGCATATTTGAAAGTTCCCCAGATGATTTCAAGTAGTTACTACCATGAAGGACAGGAAATTCTCACATGAGAATGGGTAAGAGACCAATAGTGCTGGTCTGCAGTCACACTCATGTAAGTGGCAAGGACTTAGCTCAAATATATGTGTTTGAGAGACGCTGGCCATATTACCAGTGAATTGAATTTGATTACACTGGGTGAGGTCCAGAACTTGACCATTTTTAAAAGGTCCCTGAGTGATGGCAATATTGAATTCCAGGTGGAAAACCCCTGTAGCATTAGGGATACGTCTAGTTATATTAGTGGCTAATAAAAGTGTATCAGGTGGAGGAGAAAAGGGGGAAAACCAGAACAAGGCCAGGAGGACCCCCTTTCAGCCAGAAGAACCCCTGGACCTGCTGAAGGATATATTACCCCAAAAAAGGTCCTTCTGTAGAGAGAACTCACCATAAGGCTACCAGATTTTTTCAATTCATCTTAAGCCCCTATTTTGCATATTGTTTGAATACATTTACATGTTGACTATCAAGAGGCCCTAACTCCAAATATGTAAGATAAAATAAAAGAAGTTAGCTCTTGCCACCTACTGCAATTATATTCATACTCAGTAGTCAGTGCTGAGCACAACTCAAGTAGGGAACAGATTTTGAAACAGCCAGAGATGGGGAAGGAGAGGACATACCAGCGGTACGGGGAGGAAGGAGGCTTGGGGACAGATGCCGAGATGGGCTTTGGCCACCTTCCCAGTGCCAGCCCCCTCCTGGATCTGAGAGTCCATGATAGAACCAGAAGCCCAGACCCCCTCTACACCTTTATTCTTTTCATTATTCCAAACAGTTTTGCTGCCTTTGATCTTTTTCCCTTGAGCTTCATTATGTACAGCCTTTAGCCTTCCTGAGCTGCTTGCAGGCCATCCTGTGGGTGCTCTTCCCTGGACCTTCCGGGCATGTCCTTTTTCTTTTGTGGCACCTCCCCACAGTGCTCAGCACAATGTGAGTCAAGGCCACTGTGTACAGTTGTGTGGGGTATGCCCTGATCAGGGGCACTTACAGGGAGGCACGCATTGGGGCTGAGCTTCGACCTGTCTCCATGCACCGAAGCATGCTGCCTCGGGAGCAGAAGGCATCTTTTTACCCTTCCACCTGCTGGAAAGTGTGAGGAGGCACTTTTTTCATATTCGCACAAAGGAACCTGACGTGTGCTGGTGGAGGCCCAGTGCAGGTCCCTCAATGGGTGCTTACGAAGTGCCTACTGAAAGAGTGAGTGAATGAACAAACGAACAAATGAAGGAGCTCAGTGGAAGGCAGGATCGATAAGAGCCATCTAGGTCTAGGTTTATGAGGCCCTAAACTCAGATGTAAAAACTGTGTTTGCAGAAAGGATGGAATAAACACAGAGAAGCAGCAGCAGGCAGTGGGTTGGATTCAAGTTTCCAGGATGGCAAAGGAGAGAGGGAATAAAAATGACCTCCTACCTGTAATGACCACTAAAACATGACTCTTCCACAAGAAGAATAAGGACAGTGTGTTTGCAAATCAGCCCTACATCCCCACCTCTAGATTGCCAACTGTTTTAGATGGTAAGGTAATGTGTGAGGCCCTTGCTGAGCAGGGTGGAGGAGACTTCATCCTGCCCTTCCCTCAGCTCAAGGTCTAGTTGAGGGTGCTGGAGACAAGACTCTCCTGGTGCAGGGCTGTGCCGACCAGCATCACATATGGGTGACAAGCTTCAGATACTCATAGTAGCTGTAAGTGCATGATGCTTTACTGCTTGTGGTGAGTTCTCCCCTGTACAAGGTAGCTTGTATAGTGCTTCTTGCTGATGAGGAAATTAACACTCGGAGTGACATGGCAGCTTGCTTCTCATCCCATCTTCTGAATGCCAATCACAGCATTGGGTTGAACCATATAAAATTACCATTTTTGTAGGTCAAAAATGGCATTTAGTCCCCAAGTTGCATTTGGTCCATCTTAACACTTTTTTGAGACTTTTCGAATGGTTTTATTGATTTTTTTAAGCCAGTTATAAAAGGAATTTTTTTAAAAGGAGTGATGCTCTTTCTAGTAAATATGCAACATAGGAAAAAAGTGTGCAGAAGCAGAAAAATCTTAATCCCCAATTCTATAGTTCAGAGGCATCCCTAATAACATTTTAATGTATTTCCTTTCAGATATTTTTCTTGCATTTTTTACAAAGTTGAGATGTTATTGCATATATAATGTTACGTCTTCTGTTTAAAAATACAATAATTGGGGCACCTGGGTGGCTCAGCCAATTGAGCATCCAGCTTTAGCTCAGGTCGTGATCTCACAGTTCCTGGGTTGGAGCCCCGCTTTGGGTCCTCTGCTGTCAGTGTGGAGCCCACTTTGGATCCTCTGTCACCCTTTCTCTCTGCCCCTCCCCTGTTCATGCTCTTTATCAAAAATAAACAAACATTAAACAAACCAATAGTTATTGTAACATTAAATATTTTTATAAACATAATTCTTAACAATAGCAGCATATTCCATTGAATATACATACTATAATTCATCCAACTTTTGGGCCTGAAGGTTTTCAGTTTCTTAATATTGTACATATCTAGTCTTATTTCTAGTTACTTTCTTAAGATAGATTCCTGTCTATTAGTTCGGTCGAGCAGCTACAGCAGGATATCATAGACTGGATGACATAAAAAACAGGACTTTATTTCTCACAGTTCTGGAGGCTAAGAAGTCCAAGATCAAAGCTCTGATAGATTTGGTGTCTGATGAGGACTCGCTTCCTTGTTGTGGGTTGTAGATGTCAGTCTTTTCGCCGTGTCCTCATGTGGCATCGGGGAAGGGAACTCTCCGGGGCCTCTTTTCTAAGGGCAGAACCCTTAAGACTTAATCACCTCCCAAAGGCCCCACCTCCAAATACACTGGGGATTAGATTTCAGCATACGAATTTGGGGGAGACACATTCAATCTATAACAGTTCCCAAAAGGAATTTTGTCAAATAACTTGAAGCTCAAAAGGTAGGAAACTTTTAAAGTTTTTTGATTTGTATCATCAATTGCCTTTCCAGAAAGCTTTGTGCCGCTTTGATTAACTTTGCCTTGATAGCAGAACCAGTCCTTTGCTGGTTCTGGTTTGGTTATGAGTGATAAATCCTATAAGAGTTTAAAGAAGAGAGAGTTTATGTTTATTTATTTATTTTTGAGAGAGAGAGACAGAGTGAGCAGGGGAGGGGCAGAGAGAGAGGGAGAGAGAAAATCCCAGCAGGCTCCACACTGTCAGCATCGAGCCCAGTGCAGAGCTTGAATTCACGAACTGTGAGATCATGACCTGAGCCGAAACCAAGAGTTGGACGCTTAACTGACTGAGCCACTCAGGTGTCCCTTAAAGAAGAGAGAGTTTAAAGAATAGTTAAGAAAGGCTCAAGGTTGGAGGGGACCTTGAACTGAACGTGAAGGATCCTTAATGTTCAAATAAACTGAGAAGGAAGATTTTTCCATCAGAAGCACAGCAGAAGCAAAGGTATTCTGGAAACAATGATTGCAGCATGTTGTACAGACAGTCATAATCTAAGTTTCCTAGGGTAGATACTTACTGAGTAGGAATAATGAGCTATAAATTGAGGAAAGGAATATCAGCTGAGAGTGAACTTAATCGTACAGGTAGTAAGGAGCTGTTGACAGTTTTTGAGCAGGGGAAGATATGAGCAAAACAGCGTTTTAATGATTGTAAATACTATCCAAGAAACCAAAAACATCATTAACAGTGACAGGAGACTTTTTTTTAAGTTTATTTATTTTTGAGAGAGAGAGAGAGAGAGTACAAGCAGGGGAAGCACAGAGAGAGAGGGAGAGAGGGAATCCAAAGCAGGCTCCACACTGTCAGCACAGAGCCTGATGAGGGACTCGAACCGACAAAGTATGAGATCATAACCTGAGCCAAAGTCTCACTTAACCGACTGAGCCACCCAGGTGCCCTGGCAGGAGATTTCTTAAGTGATCATCTGGGTTTTTTTTTTGTTTGTTTTTTTGTTGTTGTTTTTTTTTATTTATATATGAAATTTATTGTCAAATTGGTTTCCATACAACACCCAGTGCTCATCCCAAAAGGTGCCCTCCTCAATACCCATCACCCACCCTCTCCTCCCTCCCACCCCCCATCAACCCTCAGTTTGCTCTAAGTTCTCAACAGTCTCTTATGCTTTGGCTCTCTCCCACTCTAACCTCTTTTTTTTTTTTTTTTCCTTCCCCTCCCCCATGGGTTCCTGTTAAGTTTCTCAGGATCCACATAAGAGTGAAACCATATGGTATCTGTCTTTCTCTGTATGGCTTATTTCACTTAGCATCACACTCTCCAGTTCCATCCACGTTGCTACAAAAGGCCATATTTCATTTTTTCTCATTGCCACGTAGTATTCCATAGTGTATATAAACCACAATTTCTTTATCCATTCATCAGTTGATGGACATTTAGGCTCTTTCCATAATTTGGCTATTGTTGAGAGTGCTGCTATGAACATTGGGGTACAAGTGCCCCTATGCATCAGTACTCCTGTGTCCCTTGGATAAATTCCTAGCAGTGCTATTGCTGGGTCATAGGGTAGGTCTATTTTTAATTTTCTGAGGAACCTCCACACTGCTTTCCAGAGCGGCTGCACCAATTTGCATTCCCACCAACAGTGCAAGAGGGTTCCCGTTTCTCCACATCCTCTCCAGCATCTATAGTCTCCTGATTTGTTCATTTTGGCCACTCGGACTGGCGTGAGGTGATACCTGAGTGTGGTTTTGATTTGTATTTCCCTGATAAGGAGCGACGCTGAACATCTTTTCATGTGCCTGTTGGCCATCCGGATGTCTTCTTTAGAGAAGTGTCTATTCATGTTTTCTGCCCATTTCTTCACTGGGTTATTTGCTTTTCGGGTGTGGAGTTTGGTGAGCTCTTTGTAGATTTTGGATACTAGCCCTTTGTCCGATATGTCATTTGCAAATATCCTTTCCCATTCCGTTGGTTGCCTTTTAGTTTTGTTGGTTGTTTCCTTTGCTGTGCAGAAGCTTTTGATCTTCATAAGGTCCCAGTAATTCACTTTTGCTTTTAATTCCCTTGCCTTTGGGGACGTGTCGAGTAAGAGATTGCTACAGCTGAGGTCAGAGAGGTCTTTTCCTGCTTTCTCCTCTAAGGTTTTGATGGTTTCCTGTCTCACATTCAGGTCCTTGATCCATTTTGAGTTTATTTTTGTGAATGGTGTGAGAAAGTGGTCTAGTTTCAACCTTCTGCATGTTGCTGTCCAGTTCTCCCAGCACCATTTGTTAAAGAGACTGTCTTTTTTCCATTGGATGTTCTTTCCTGCTTTGTCAAAGATGAGTTGGCCATACGTTTGTGGGTCTAGTTCTGGGGTTTCTATTCTATTCCATTGGTCTATGTGTCTGTTTTTGTGCCAATACCATGCTGTCTTGATGATGACAGCTTTGTAGTAGAGGCTAAAGTCTGGGATTGTGATGCCTCCTGCTTTGGTCTTCTTCTTCAAAATTACTTTGGCTATTCGGGGCCTTTTGTGGTTCCATATGAATTTTAGGATTGCTTGTTCTAGTTTCGAGAAGAATGCTGGTGCAATTTTGATTGGGATTGCATTGAATGTGTAGATAGCTTTGGGTAGTATTGACATTTTGACAATATTTATTCTTCCAATCCATGAGCAGGGAATGTCTTTCCATTTCTTTAAATCTTCTTCAATTACCTTCATAAGCTTTCTATAGTTTTCAGCATACAGATCCTTTACATCTTTGGTTAGATTTATTCCTAGGTATTTTATGCTTCTTGGTGCAATTGTGAATGGGATCAGTTTCTTTATTTGTCTTTCTGTTGCTTCATTGTTAGTGTATAAGAATGCAACTGATTTCTGTACATTGATTTTGTATCCTGCAACTTTGCTGAATTCATGTATCAGTTCTAGAAGACTTTTGGTGGAGTCTATCGGATTTTCCATGTATAATATCATGTCATCTGCAAAAAGCGAAAGCTTGATTTCATCTTTGCCAATTGTGATGCCTTTGATTTCCTTTTGTTGTCTGATTGCTGATGCTAGAACTTCCAGCACTATGTTAAACAACAGCGGTGAGAGTGGGCATCCCTGTCGTGTTCCTGATCTCAGGGAAAAAGCTCTCAGTTTTTCCCCGTTGAGGATGATGTTAGCTGTGGGCTTTTCATAAATGGCTTTTATGATCTTTAAGTATGTTCCTTCAATCCCGACTTTCTCAAGGGTTTTTATTAAGAAAGGGTGCTGGATTTTGTCAAAGGCCTTTTCTGCATCGATTGACAGGATCATATAGTTTTTCTCTTTTTTTTTGTTAATGTGATGTATCACGTTGATTGATTTGCGAATGTTGAACCAGCCCTGCATCCCAGGAATGAATCCCACTTGATCATGGTGAATAATTCTTTTTATATGCCGTTGAATTCGATTTGCTAGTATCTTATTGAGAATTTTTGCATCCATATTCATCAGGGATATTGGCCTGTAGTTCTCTTTTTTTACTGGGTCTCTGTCTGGTTTAGGAATCAAAGTAATACTGGCTTCATAGAATGAGTCTGGAAGTTTTCCTTCCCTTTCTATTTCTTGGAATAGCTTGAGAAGGATAGGTATTATCTCTGCTTTAAACGTCTGGTAGAACTCCCCTGGGAAGCCATCTGGTCCTGGACTCTTATTTGTTGGGAGATTTTTGATAACCGATTCAATTTCTTCGCTGGTTATGGGTCTGTTCAAGCTTTCTATTTCCTCCTGATTGAGTTTTGGAAGAGTGTGGGTGTTCAGGAATTTGTCCATTTCTTCCAGGTTGTCCAATTTGTTGGCATATAATTTTTCATAGTATTCCCTGATAATTGTTTGTATCTCTGAGGGATTGGTTGTAATAATTCCATTTTCATTCATGATTTTATCTATTTGGGTCATCTCCCGTTTCTTTTTGAGAAGCCTGGCTAGAGGTTTGTCAATTTTGTTTATTTTTTCAAAAAACCAACTCTTGGTTTCGTTGATCTGCTCTACAGTTTTTTTAGATTCTATATTGTTTATTTCTGCTCTGATCTGTATTATTTCTCTTCTTCTGCTGGGTTTAGGCTGCCTTTGCTGTTCTGCTTCTATTTCCTTTAGGTGTGCTGTTAGATTTTGTATTTGGGATTTTTCTTGTTTCTTGAGATAGGCCTGGATTGCAATGTATTTTCCTCTCAGGACTGCCTTCGCTGCGTCCCAAAGCGTTTGGATTGTTGTATTTTCATTTTCGTTTGTTTCCATATATTTTTTAATTTCTTCTCTAATTGCCTGGTTGACCCACTCATTCATTAGTAGGGTGTTCTTTAACCTCCACGCTTTTGGAGGTTTTCCAGACTTTTTTCTGTGGTTGATTTCAAGCTTCATAGCATTGTGGTCTGAAAGTATGCATGGTATGATTTCAATTCTTGTAAACTTATGAAGGGCTCTTTTGTGACCCAGTATATGATCTATCTTGGAGAATGTTCCATGTGCACTCGAGAAGAAAGTATATTCTGTTGCTTTGGGATGCAGAGTTCTGAATATATCTGTCAAGTCCATCTGATCCAATGTCTCATTCAGGGCCCTTGTTTCTTTATTGACCGTGTGTCTAGATGATCTATCCATTTCTGTAAGTGGGGTGTTAAAGTCCCCTGCAATTACCACATTCTTCTCAATAAGGTTGCTTATGTTTATGAGTAATTGTTTTATATATTTGGGCGCTCCGGTATTCGGCGCATAGACATTTATAATTGTTAGCTCTTCCTGATGGATAGACCCTGTCACTATTCTATAATGTCCTTCTTCATCTCTTGTTACAGCCTTTAATTTAAAGTCTAGTTTGTCTGATATAAGTATGGCTACTCCAGCTTTCTTTTGGCTTCCAGTAGCATGATAAATAGTTCTCCATCCCCTCACTCTCAATCTAAAGGTGTCCTCAGGTCTAAAATGAGTCTCTTGTAGACAGCAAATAGATGGGTCTTGTTTTTTTATCCATTCTGATACCCTATGTCTTTTGGTTGGCGCATTTAATCCATTTACATTCAGTGTTATTATAGAAAGATATGGGTTTAGAGTCATTGTGATGTCTGTATGTTTTATGCTTGTAGTGATGTCTCTGGTACTTTGTCTCACAGGGTCCCCCTTAGGATCTCTTGGAGGGCTGGTTTAGTGGTGACAAATTCCTTCAGTTTTTGTTTGTTTGGGAAGACCTTTATCCCTCCTTCTATTCTAAATGACAGACTTGCTGGATAAAGGATTCTCGGCTGCATATTTTTTCTGTCTAGCACACTGAAAATCTCGTGCCAATTCTTTCTGGCCTGCCAAGTTTCAAAAGAGAGATCAGTCACGAGTCTTATAGGTCTCCCTTTATATGTGAGGGCACGTTTACCCCTTGCTGCTTTCAGAATTTTCTCTTTATCCTTGTATTTTGCCAGTTTCACTATGATATGTCGTGCAGAAGATCGATTCAAGTTATGTCTGAAGGGAGTTCTCTGTGCCTCTTGGATTTCAATGCCTTTTTCCTTCCCCACTTCAGGGAAGTTCTCAGCTATTATTTCTTCAAGTACCCCTTCAGCACCTTTCCCTCTCTCTTCCTCCTCTGGGATACCAATGATGCGTATATTATTTCTTTTTAGTGTATCACTTAGTTCTCTAATTTTCCCCTCATACTCCTGGATTTTTTTATCTCTTTTTCTCAGCTTCCTCTTTTTCCATAACTTTATCTTCTAGTTCACCTATTCTCTCCTCTGCCTCTTCAATCCGAGCCGTGGTGGTTTCCATTTTGTTATGCATTTCGTTTAAAGCGTTTTTCAGCTCCTCGTGACTGTTCCTTAGTCCCTTGATCTCTGTAGCAAGAGATTCTCTGCTGTCAGCTATACTGTTTTCAAGCCCAGTGATTAATTTTATGACTATTATTCTAAATTCACTTTCTGTTATATTATTTAAATCCTTTTTGATCAGCTCATTAGCTGTTGTTATTTCCTGGAGATTCTTCTGAGGGGAATTCTTCTGCTTGGTCATTTTGGATAGTCCCTGGCGTGGTGAGGACCTGCAGGGCACTTCCCCTGTGCTGTGGTGTATAACTGGAGTTGGTGGGCGGAGCCGCAGTCAGACCTGATGTCTGCCCCCAGCCCACCGCTGGGGCCACAGTCAGACTGGTGCGTGCCTTCTCTTCCCCTCTCCTAGGGGCGGGATTCACTGTGGGGTGGGGTGGCCTGTCTGGGCTACTTGCACACTGCCAGGCTTGTGATGCTGGGGATCTGGCGTCTTAGCTGGGGTGGGTAGGCAAGGTGCACAGGGGCAGGAGGGGCAGGCTTAGCTTGCTTCTCCTTAGGTGATCCACTTCAGGAGGGGCCCTGTGGCAGCAGGAGGGAGTCAGATCCACTGCCGGAGGTTTGGCTCCGCAGAAGCGCAGAGTTGGGTGTTTGCGCGGAGCGAGCAAGTTCCCTGGCAGGAACTGGTTCTCTTTGGGATTTTGGCTGGGGGATGGGCGGGGGAGATGGCGCTGACGAGCGCCTTTGTTCCCCACCAAACTGAGCTCTGTCGTCCGGGGGCTCAGCAGCTCTCCTTCCCTTTGTCCTCCAGCCTTCCCGCTTTCTGAGCAGAGCTGTTAACTTATGACCTCCCAGATGCTAAGTCGCGCTTGCTGTCGGAACACAGTCCGTCAGGCCCCTCCGCTTTTTGCAAGCCAGACTCAGGGGCTCTGCTTGGCCGGCGAGCAGCCCCTCCGCCCCGGCTCCCTCCCGCCAGTGCGTGGAGCGCGCACCGCCTCGCCGCCCTTCCTGCCCTCTTCCGTGGGCCTCTCGTCTGCGCTTGGCTCCGGCGACTCCGTTCTGCTAATCCTCTGGCGGTTTTCTGGGTTATTTAGGCAGGTGTAGGTGGAATCTAAGTGATCAGCAGGACACGCGGTGAGCCCAGCGTCCTCCTACGCCGCCATCTTCCCTCTCTGTTTTCCGATCATCTGTTTTAAATTACACTTCAGTGTGGTATACAATGGAATGTTAGCCATCAAAAAGAATAAAATCTTGCCATTTGCAATGATGTGGGTGGAGCTAGAGTGTGTTATGCTAAATGAAATCAGAGAGAGATAAATACCGTATGATTTCACTCATATGTGGAATTTAAGAAACAAAACGAGAACATATGGGAAGGTGGGGGGAAGAAGGAGGGGAGAGGGAAACAAACCATAAGAGACTCTTAATGATAGAGAAAAAAGCAGGGTTGATGGAGGGAGGTGGGTGGGAGATGGGCTAGATGGGTGATGGGTACTAAGGAGGGCACTTGTGAGGAGCACCGGGTGTTGTATGTAAGTGATGATTCAATGAATTCTCCTGAAAAACCAATATTGCACCATTAACTAAAATATAAATAATTTTTTTAAATAAATAAAATCAGACTTCATGTAAACATGTTAGGAATGATTTGCTCTAGAGCTTAGCATATGATGGTGGTATGATTTACAGCATGAGCTATGTCTGGGAGCTCAGTCTTGAGATTCAAATAGTGTAGCTTGGGGGCGCCTGGGTGGCTCAGTTGGTTAAGCATCCTACTTCAGCTCAGGTCATGATCTCACGGTTCTTGGTTCCAGCCCCACATCAGGCTCTGTGCTGACAGCTTGGAGCCTGGAGCCTGCCTCAGATTCTGTGTCTCCCTCTCTCTCTGCCTTTCCCCTACTCATGCTCTGTCTCTCTGTCTCACAAGAATGAGAAAATGTTAAAAAAAAAAAAATTCAAATAGTGTAGCTTGGAGACCACAGTGGCTGAATCCAAAATGGCAGTCAGAAGCTATTTCCTATGAAGGAAATCTCAGTTTTCATGAAATGAAAGTCAGTTGCCAATGGGACAGAGAAGTCCAGATATTTACTCTGTCAGGTGAAGTGAGAGGTATAGGAAGGACCCATAAAGCTCTTTCCACTAGAGCCATTCTCATCCTCTTTTTGGGTTTTACACGTGTGGTTACAACAAATTATGGTGAAAAGTAATTTTGACTCCCCCCCCCCCCCCAAGCATTTCCTGGTAAGTAAAATTTCATCTCCTTTAATTGTGTTTTTACAAATTTTAAGGAAATGAATATGTTGCAACTTTTGGTTTCCAGTGTGAATAAGTAAAATGTGATTGTTACTGTTACATAGTTATATTTTCTCTCTTTTTAAAAGATAAACCAGGGGCCCTTGGGTGGCTCAGTCAGTTGAGCATCTGACTCTTGATTTCCACTCAGATCATGATTCCAGGGTCATGAAATTAAGCCCCATGCCAGGCTCTTCACTGAGACTGAAGCTTGCTTGAGATTCTCCCTCTCTACCTCTGCCCCTTTCCCCAACTGGCCCTCCCTCCCCCGCCCTATCTCTCTATCAAAAAAAAAAAAAAAAAAAAAAAAAAAAAAAAAGCTAGATATTTTCAGTCAATGCAAAATGATGACAGTTCAGTTGTTCTTCAGTTAACTGGCCATAATATATTTTTGTTCATTGTATGTTTTATATTAAATAAAGTGTCTTGTAAGACATGTACACTTTTAAAACCCATCTGTATCTCACCATACCTCACGTAGTACAGTGCTTTTGCTATGGAAAAATAAGACTAAGACTCAAGTTTTCTAGTGTATTAAGATTGGCCACAAGAAGGAATGGGGGGGTCACACATAGAATCAGTTGGCCAAAGAGTGAATGATTTTTCTTGAGATTCATTGTCACAAGGCACAGTAATCATGACAGAATATTACAGCTTTGTAAAATACAGATGGCATTAACTTAGGATAAGTACAGCTGACACGTTTTTGGAAAGGATGATGCAGTTTACTCAGGGCAGAGTAAAACATAGGGAATTTCTGACTTGCTGTGGCTTTAACCTTAACTGGGTGCTTCATGACATATAGCTTGTCTATTATGGGGAGGACTGACTTCATGAGTGTATGACCTGCACCATCACACATGGCTCTGTGCTTAGAAGGGTCTGGTGCTTGGTTTGATGTTTTTCTGTCACCACCTAAAATTCTTAATAAATTTTGAACAAGGGTCTACATTTTCATTTTACTCTGGGACCAACAAGTTATGTAGCTCGTCCTGAATGTGAAAACTGATTTCACCTTCCTTTACCACATATTATGGGCCAAACCATAGCACCTAATTATGGATCAGGTTAGGCGCGAGGGCTGCAGTGAGCCAAACAAGCTTCTGGCCAACAACTCTTATTTCCACAGGAGGCTAAACTGAATGCAGTAGGGAATGGAAGGAGAGAGAGAGCAGAGGTCAGAAGCAGGCAGGGGCTACTGATATCCAGACCTAGTTTTCTCATTAAGAACAACAGCATTCTCTATGCCCACCACCCACACCTGCCAGGCTCTCGCTAAGCACTTCATGTGCCTTATTTCCTTTCACTGAAGCCTCTCAATAGTCTGCAAAATTAGTATCGTTTTTATAGATGAAGCACCTGAAGTTTTCAGTGATGAAGTTGGCCACCATTCCAGAGCTAGTAATGATCTTTTCTCATTCGTTATCTATTCTGCTCACTTAAGAAGTGGCCAGCCATCCTTGTCTGTTGTTAACATTGAACTTGAATCACTTCTTTGCCTACTTTAGACTCACGGGCAGAGAGAGGGCCATACACTAATGCTTAACATAGGTTGTTTATTTTCTGTTTTTAGTTTCATATAATTGAAGATAGTAATGTTATTTGGGACCTTCTGGATATAAATTTCCTTTCTTTTTGTCCATGGGTACTATCTAGATAATATACTAGTATTGGAAGTGTTTTTCCAAGATGAAATTGGTATACACTTGTTTTCTCTGAAGATCGTCTCAATAAACAGTGCTATATATTTTTTAAACTTCAGCCAAAATGACATTTTGTTTCTTGGTTATTTCTGTTGTTGTTCTCCTAGTTGTGCTGTGTGATTGTGATCTGCTGAAATTAGCTTATCATGTTTTCGGTTTTAATTTTGCATTAAAATAAGGTTTTGCAAAAATTCGTAAATAGATCCTATTTTAGACTAACACCAATTATGTCTCCTGCAGGAAACCACTTCTGGCAGCTGATGTGCCCAGGGTTGGATACAGTTCCTCCTCCAATCACAAGTACATTCCCCGGAGAGCAGTGCTCTATGTACCTGGAAATGATGAAAAGAAAATAAAGAAGATTCCCTCCTTGAATGTAGATTGTGCAGTGCTCGACTGTGAGGATGGTGTTGCTATGAACAAAAAGGTAATAGCATGATTTTTCCTTAAGATGGGAAAAAGCAATGGATTGCAATTTGGTGCTGTCTTGGTAGCATTGCTCATTAGTTGGAAAGATTCTACCATACTCACCTTTTGCTATTTACTAACATATTCTTGATCAAGCCCTCATAGAGGTTTTGAATGTGTCTCTTTTCTCCAAGACAAAGGAAGAACCCAACCAGTGTATACCTTCAGTATATGTGACTATGTGTATATATTGATAAAGAGATAGACACTGAATCCATTGTGGCTATGATATTTACCAGTTTGGGTAAATTATTTAATCTGAAATTTGTGTTGTAAATTTTTAGAGCAGTAAGACACAATGTGGAATTCATGTCTTTTTAATATTGAGTAATGGCCTTATGGCTTCTGGGATAAGTGCCAAGAAAATAAAAGATAGTCTTCTATGAATAAGTCACCATTTTCCCTACTTAATTTAAGGGAAGCTACACACAGAACCTTAGGGTTGCAGCTTTGGGCTGATTTCCTCATGGCCTGACCACAGAACTGAGCCTTAAAATATATCCAGTTGTAAACAGGTACAAAAGGTTCTTACTGGGTGGTAGCAGAGTGGGTGCTTTTTGCTTCATTTGGTTTACTTTATTTTCCAGCTTTTTATAATGAACATGGATTTATTCAATAATTAGGTGAAATAATTAGGTGTAAATCATTATAACAATAATTTATGTTTGCATGGAACTTTTTAAGTTAAAAACATGTTTTTACTTAACCTTTGTCTGTCCCTAGACAGTGAGGCTGTCTGGGAATAGATTGTGGGGCTTGGGGACAGAGGGAGTTGGCCATCTGGATTCATGCCTATCTGGATACTTTCTTGTCTTAAATGATCTGAAATAGCATGGCCGTACTGTACAACTTTCTTGATTAATTGCTCTCCTTGGAGATTCTAGCAAATATTTGCCTTAATTAAAAAAAAAAAAGAAGTTAATGGTCAAAGCAAGACTTTCCAAGTATTTGGAAAAGGATTAGAATGAGCGTGTGGAATCTAAAGCGTCTCCTCAACATCTTTGGCATGCCCCAAGGAAAATACAATTAATCTTCTTTCTCCCAGAGATTAAGGTAAATAGGCCTTTTCTTGAAGGATATAATGTGCTTCCAGTATGCTCCCTTCCAAAACTCATGTAGTGCACTCTAAGATTAGATACTAAATTGTAATTTCAGTTCTGTGTGACCCAGGGCAATTCACTTTACTTCTTTGCCTCCATTTCTTATCTATACTGTGGGATGACAAAATCTTCTTTTGTCAGGGACAGGGATTATTATGAGGAAGAAGTTTGATAAAATGCCTGGGAGTAGCTTGATTTCCTATAGGAAATAGATTAGATAAATCCTGTAGTAATCATGATTAGAGGGGAATTTATTTTAGCATGTAGCACAGTGAGCCATTAGGTGCCCTGATAAACTTCTAATTATATTCTTCACAAATCTTGAGGCTATCTTCCCGTATCCACCAGAGGATGTTTCCTTCCACCCAGATAAGCTTGAAATATGGTCCATTATTGCCTCACATTTTCTTACTGTTCACTAGTGTTCTCAAGCTCATCCTTGTACCCAGAGCCACTTCTTAGGAGGAAACTAAGGGAAGGGGAGGGAAGAATTCATGATGGGTGAGACGTGCCCACCATCTTTGCGTCTGTATCCAGACAGTGTCTTTATCAGGACGCTTCAGTTCTCTTAATGCAGTTAAACTTTCCATTAATTGCTACTGTTTTATGCATGCTGAGCTTGGGAGTCAGTTGAATTTCCCTTTCTTACCACAGAAAGTTCTGGCAAACCAGGCTAGTGCTTGTAAAAAATGTTTTCTTAAACTCTCTATCCAGGACTTAATTTTATCTCATATATGTTATTTCCTAGCCCTTGCCTATCAAGGTCTTTTTGGATTTTGATTTTATTATCCATCATTAATAGCATTTGAGAATTTGCCAGGCATTTAACAAGTTTCTGATGGAAATGTTGAAGAGGTTGGAGCCAAGTGTTGAACAAGCATGCAACTAGAAGCTTCTGATCATGTTTTATTTATTTATATAGTGCTGACTGACGTCCAGGCACTGTTCTAAGGGCTTTAGTTTCATAAACAACCCAGTGAGGTGCTACTGTTATACTCCTTCTACAGATAAGGAAACTGAGGCATGGAGAGGTCAGTTTCATGGATCAATACTGTGAATATGGTTATTCGATCACCCAACTTTCCTAAAATCCAATCTTTTCATGAGGATATTATGAGAGATTTTTATCTAATGCTGTTTCAAAATGAAGATACCATCCCAATTTACCTGCCTAGAAATACCTTCTCCCCCTGAACCTTGCCAGAAAAATGAGGTTAAGTAGATGAGACTTGATCTTGAAGAACCTGTATCAGTACCTAGTTGTTACCATCTTCTTTTTGAAGTGCTGGAGATAGAAAAGTAGTTAATAGCCTGCTTAAGATTCTCTCTATCCCTCTCCCTCTGACCCTCCCTTACCCTCTTTCTCTTTCAAAAAAAATTCATTTCAGATACTCTTTTTTTATTTTGTTCTAATTATAGTTTTGCTAAACTCAACTGTTACTGTCTAATCAATATTTTTTCCAGTATTAGAACTTAGTTGCTTCATTTTATATCTCAATTTATTTCTTTTTTATTAATAGGCTAATTCAATATTTCATTTGATTGACACTGTGGAGTATGGGCTTGTAATGAAAACAATAAGAGTTCTACAGAGCAGTTTATAAGTGTATAATACCTTCCAGCAGGCTCTAATCCTGTCCTGCTAATCCAATTTGTGTTTAAGTAGCTCCTTCATGTCAAGGATGGCACTACCAGCTCACCTTCCCAAGTATGGATGATGAAAAGACTGTCTCCACACCCCTCTTATCTTTTTCTTTTCATTGTTAAATGCATGAGGAGATATAGGACTGCATAAGCCACTGCTTGCTGGGACACAGTGAAAATAAGCCAAGTAAGGCACAAATTTCTGGTGAATCTCCATGACACTTGGGCAACACCAAGAAAGTAGGAATGGAATAAAGAGAGACAGGATTCCAGGACTGCTATTTTAGTTGAGTAAATATTTAAGGAAATATTTAAATATATTTAATATGTAAGTTTAAATATGTAAATTTAGATACTCAATACTCAGGCACTCTGACAAGGAGAGGAACCAAGACGATTGCATGATCCCCAGCATGGAGGACTCAAAGACTGGTGGTGAGACACGCAAAATGTAAATAATTATAATCTAACCAGATAGGTCTATAAGAACATATATTTTTTATTACCATTTGGTTCTAAGTATTTTTTTTAATGTTTATTTATTTTGAGAGAGAGAGACAAAGAGTACACACATGTGCAGTGGAGGGAGGGGCCGAGAGGGAGGCACAATCCTAAGTGGGTCCATGCTGTCAGCACAGAGGCCGACTTGGGGCTCAATCCCACGAACCCTGGGAAAGAGTTGGACACTTAAATGACTGAGCCCCAGGTTCTAAGTACTTTTTAATTTGCATTTTGATCTCTTGCTTGAGCCAGGAGATACTAAAGAGTGCTTCCCGGGGCGCCTGGGTGGCGCAGTTGGTTAAGCGTCCGACTTCAGCCAGGTCACGATCTCGCGGTCCGTGAGTTCGAGCCCCACGTCGGGCTCTGGGCTGATGGCTCAGAGCCTGGAGCCTGTTTCCGATTCTGTGTCTCCCTCTCTCTCTGCCCCTCGCCCATTCATGCTCTGTCTCTCTCTGTCCCAAAAATAAATAAACGTTGAAAAAAAAAAA